>NC_142834.1:8177740-8486764 GCF_057945365.1 Rhopilema esculentum | reverse complement strand
AGTTTGTTGAGACCATATGAGATAGAAGCTAATGAAAAATACTAACACAGGCATAAGACATTGAATCATGGCAAATAGGCCTTCTCTACAGTAACTTGGATTTGGCGGGATCTTTGTAGTTCCATGTCATGTGATCAGTGCCAGGCCCACTAATAGCATTGGGGTACGAAAATCATTACTTGTAGACCAGGCGGAGAAGGGGTACCCTGAAGGCAAAATTTATGCCATAGAGTAGATTTAGTCAATTTTGGAGCGCTGCACATGCAGAAATATCTACTTGGTCAAAAATGAGACTTTCAGCATCCAAATGAGGCTGAAAGCCCCCTGAATGTACCCACATAACATCAATTTTCAGAATCAGCACCCCAAGATTGACCAAATCCATTCTATGTTGTATCTATGCCATAAATTTCGCCTTCAGGAGACAATACCCCCTTTCTCCACCTGATCTATTAGAGTATTTGGGTATATTTGGATATGCCCCCTTCCTTTTATCATGACTTAGAGCCTTTAACAAAAAACCTTGGTAGCAACACATTTGGTTGGTTGTTGTTTTTAAGATAATGCATTTTATTTTCTTTAATTTCATTTGCAGGACTGTCTCACTCGATTAGTTAAACTATTTAGAGAGTTCCTCCTTAGTCAATTAATCTTAAAGAACATTCTTGCAAGGTTTTTTGTCTGGTTTTGTTTTATTTAATATTGATTGCTTCAAGTATTTCAAATGTAATAAATGCTGATGTGTAATTAGCTACAATCTATCTTTGTAGAATGGTATTAAGGATTTACTGATGAATCGAAACTGAAACTGTTGTCAAGTGATGGTCTTACAAATGTCCAGAGTTCACATTATTGTGCTCTTTCGTTTCATTTCTTCGTTGAAAATGCTTATTTTTCACTTTCTCTTCTGTTGATGCTTCTGTTACTTTAAAAACAATGATAGAAACTGAAACAAAAGCTAAACATCAACATCTGTTGAGCATAGCGATGTTTGTGCAAGCATTTATTATTGTAGTAAGGTTTCGATGAGCATAAGTTCCAAAAATCTAAACTAAATTACTTTATATTTTGAAAAGGGCTTTATATTAAGTTCAGTTCCTTTCATTTTTCACACTATATTTCACGCTATAAATGAATTAGACAATTCAAGACAAACCTTCTACAACCTGCTGTTGATCCATTGTTGTATGATATCATTTGGTGAACACGGCCACTTTGCTTCAGTGTTTGAGCACAAGGGCACAAGTGAAACCACTTCCGCTTTGTTCTTGGAATTCAAGCGACGAAGAGTGGGGACTGGACACAATAATGGACGATAGCGTAAAAATTGGTTGTCTTGCGAAACACGGGAAAGAAAATTTGACGGAGTTTCAGATTTCGCTTTTAAATGGCTGTGTCTGTTGTAGGTAGGTTCTGATTATTAATCAATTCTTACTTGAACGGTTTATGTCTACACTTACATTGACCATCCCAAGGGATTTTGCAGGTCGCAGCGTGAACCTCACCATCACCAGACATCTTCACTTTTGCCGAGTTCCCTCCCGTTGTTCATAATCATATCTCTAATTTGAGCAGTGAATCGTGGCTTAGACAACTTCAATGAACAACCTACAGGTTTGATTACCCGAAGGGAAATAAATTCACCGAACAGCTGACAAATGTTGACATGCAGATTACCGACTTCTCTTTATTGTAACTATTACATTTTGGATCAAGTGAAAAAAATGAATCGAATAGAACTTTTCCCCTTCCCTTTTTTTAATATTAATCATCTAATATTCTTATTTTCTACTTTTTTGCAATGATATATTGGAAAACTAAAGTAGAGCAAAGTCTTGGCGATATCATGTTTTTACTATTCGTGGCTATCATAAATCAAAACATATCAAATCTGTCTCGCAATGTCTCCCAGTATGGATTCCATGGCAGCTGTATTCCCGATAATTTTTTGCAAAATTACCAGTGCACTCTTGCACACCCAAAATATGGGTGTGGTTTTGAATGTGGCTCATATTAATAAGCTTTTTTAAATGCGACAAAATGGACTTCTAAAGCTTTTCATAACTGAGATTGGAAAAAGTGTGTCATTCTAAATTGATTTGGCCCCTATCCCCTTTTGGTGCCCCAGCTTTAGATAATCCTTTAGGATAATCATGCCTTTGGGAATTCTAAACATTATTTATAAAATCATTCCTTTACTTGTGGAGCCTTTAGGAACTTGAATTACAGCTACTGATAGTAGTGGTAGGTAAGCATAGTTCAACTCTCGATCATGAATGTCCCTGAGATGTAAAATTGATGTAAACAGGATAAGTGCCGGAAAATATGCACACACACAAGACCAATTTCATGCACATTCGAGTGTGCACAGTTATTACAAATGCACTCTCATACTTCCAGGTAATACTCCACAAACGTTTTACTGCCAGCTAGATAAATGTTAAGAGTAACTATTCCTATGTTTTTAAGTTTTTACTGGTATTTTCTGTTATTTTAAAAAAAATATAGTAAAAGATGCCTTTAAACCAGCCTTAGCTGGTAAGACGCTCGATCGAGTGCTAGTGCCTAAAGTGCACCTAAATATAGCCACAGAGAGCAATTTAATGAGTGGCCGAAAATGTAAAACAATACTGCACTAAAGCAAATGATTGTTCGAAAATACTGCTGATAAAGCAAAGACAATCTTCTGAAATGACCGAAATATTTTGGTTTGTAAGATTTATACAAGAGTTTATACCAATAACTTTTCGATGACTAGATTTTTTATCTGGTTCCTTATAAGGCCATGTCTACAAGAATACATTTTTGAATAATAAAGTTACTTCCCATGCATCATTAATACAATCATATACAAATGATTTTGAGAGTTAAATCATTTGAAGTCGATATGATAATTTGAAATGCATCGTTTCAGTTTGGACCATATTGTTTGACTTGTTTTCATTTAGAAGAAAAGGCAAATTTTTGCAAACAACAATTTTACACAGAAGTGTGAAATAGAGTGCCTTGAGTTTTTAAGGAGTTTGTTTTTGGTTTGCTTGGTGCAAGGCCTTCTTTGAGCTTTGTCAGAGAGGAATTTCTTAGTCTCACAATTCATATCATTCTTGTTATTTTATAGATTTACATCAAGAATTTCTTAATGCATGTCTGGAAGGGGACCTTAACCATGTTTTGCAATTGGCATACTATAATACTGATCTCATACAGTCATTGCTAAATGGGGAAGTTGGCTGTGCCACAGAAAGTGAAACTTTCCCAGGTGATTTCTTGCCTGGAGAATATATTCATGCAGCATGTATTCTTGGTCACCATGAATTAGTAGCACAGTTAATCAACTTAGGAGCTGATCCGTCTCAAGAAACAAGGCTGGGGACACCTTTAGATGCTGCATGTAGAAAAGGAAAACTTGACATTGTCAGACTTCTTCATACAAGTGGAGCTGATATTCAACCAGAGGGAAAAGAAATCTGGGATACTGGTGTATTTGCTGCTTGTCAAAATGGCTATCTTGACATCCTGCAATATATTATTTCATCAAAGCCCGAGCTATTGTCTCAGAAAACAGAAGGATTTCCAAATGGATGTATACTTTTCTATGCAGCCTGTGAAAAAGGAAAATTGGATGTTGCTAAGTTCTTAGCAGAAAAGGGTGTAGATATAAATGCTTTGGTGTTCAAAAGGGATGGTTCACTTTCTATTCCACTAGATGCAGCCTGTGCAAGTGGTTCATATGAGCTCATTGATTACTTTTTATTGCAACATGCGGAATTACCGAAAACTACAATTGAGCAATACCCATTCATGTTCAAACCCACATTTGAAAGGTATTCACACAGATTTCTTCTTTAAAGATATCAATACTGCACTTGATAGAAACTTTTGTTGGATCAATCAGCAACCATATGAAATATTCGTATTTTAGGAGGGGAACATTTTTCAATGTGTTAGATTGGCAGTTAAACGTCATACATATTTCAGGCCTTGCCCGGAAAGGCGCTTGATCGAGCGCGTTCGCCTAGAGCGCACCCAAAAGAAGCCTTGGAGAGCGATTTATAGAGCGCCTCAAAACGTAAAAACAATATTACCACGGAGCAAATTAATTGTTGGCCTTTGTCTAATAAACTTGATCAAGCATAAACAATCTTCCCAATAGACCGCAATATTATGATTTGCGAAAGATTACCCCTTGAGAAAAAAATTCAGCAAATTCAACGTTGGGTTTTCGATACCATTTTTAATCTAATAACCCTCTAATAACCATCAAGGACACAGGCCATCAATCGTATTCTCCGTCAGATTTATTTGATTTTCGAGCAAGCGTTAATCTTCTGTTGAAGTATTATTTTCTTTTTTTCTTAATAATTTAAAATCACCTTTGCAAATCAGAGATCACATTTCCGTCCAAATTATCGCATTGCTTTTCAGTTTGCATTTGCTTTCGCGAGTAGTAGATGTTCTAGTGTGTCTTATAGAATGGATAGCATAAAAAGGAAACCAAAGTTAATGTTCGACTTAAAGCCATGCATTTTCCTAAATTTCTATATTTGTATTAACATAGTGTTTGCTGCATGTTTTGCTTTCCATATTATGGTGCTTTTTGGTATCACCATTGAATTTCTTATTTAACACTCTTCCAAAGCTTTCGATATGAAGCTCGCGATATTCCAAAGCTCTTGAAGGATGCTCTCAAGGATATTTTATTTAAAGGTTCGAAATGGAGCGCCTAGAGTTTCAAAGGGGCTCTTTCTATGGAACACCTTCATTTTGCTTAGAGCAAGGCCTGATATTTAATAACTCTTTAGTGTAAAGCTAGGGTGTCCAATATTTAATCTTGAGAGATCAATCAATAAAGCAATCATAGTAAGAAGCATCGAATATATTAAGAGCTGGTCAGATCATGGTCATAATTGAACACAAATATTTATATTTGTTATAATATGTAACAAAGCAGACAAATCAGTCAGGTACTGTTTTCATCTACTTGAAACATCTTAAAGAATAGTAGGCAATTTAGAGATTTTTAAGTAAGTCAGTAATTAGCATCTATGAATTTCTAGATTATTTCAAAAACCTCTTTCACATGTAAGTTATGTTTCTTATCTATGGGAATATATGAGAACAGTTATTTACTAAGCTTTTTTAATGAGAAAATCTATGTTTATCTATCATTGATTTTGAAATTTCTCTAATCAAATCAGAAATTCACAAACAAGATAATTGATGTTGTATTTATGATTATGTTCGTTTTAGCATGATTAAAAGATTCAATCAACCGCCTAGCTTACGTGGACTCAGAAATGAAGGTGATCCATCTAGAAGTAGCCTCTCTGTGTTCTGGAATGAAAAGAATTTGCGTGGAATCCATGATAGCTGGTTTGATACTCATGCACACATGATCTCTTCTGTTCATCTTCAGGAAAATAAAATATCTGAGTTGCCGCCTTCTTTTTTTGACTTGCTACAGAACTGTCATGATATCAATTTATCTTTGAACCAACTAAGCTTTTTGCCAGAAAGAGGACTATCAAGCTGCAGGTACAGCTTTTTTTCTATTTCTATTCCTACTTTCATGAAAGACATTTTCTGTAATTTTATAGTAGATACCTTTTTAATTTGTTGTTTCAAGACAAGAAATAATTTCCAGTTTAGAACTTAAACACAACAAAATTTCTTTGCAAATCAACATAAATATTAGAAAAGTGGGTGGAAAAGAATAGTGTTTTATATGCCAAGTTGAGTAAACAGTGTCATGGCACAATTTTTGAGAACAGGCGTTATTTAAAAGAAGGAATTACATTTGCTTGTTTATTTTATGTTGCAATGTTATATGCCAAAACTTCAGAAAATCAAATTCTGCTTCCAATCATTGTGAAACTTTTTTTGTTTGCTGCAAACATCAATTAATGGATATGCAATTGATTTGAATTGATAACCTCAAAATTTAACATTTTTAAGAAAACATCATTATTTTCTAAATATAGTTTATTTTGATAAATGTATTTGGCTGTTGAATTAACATATCATGTAATAAAATAAATGCCATTCTTCATACAATTCAGCACCTTTTTAAGCTAATAATTCTACTAGATATTTTTCTAAATGGATCAGTAATACAAATGTTGCTTATATACACAAAACATAAGAAATGGTTTGAAATTAAATTTATTTTGTAGGTTGCAAAGACTAATTGCTTCAAAAAATCAGTTCCAATCTCTGCCATTTGCCCTGTTCAAAAATAGAAGTGTACAAGTAGTTGATTTATCTGGAAATAAATTAAAGCATCTCCCCCCACATGGATCATTAGATTCTTTTATATTCAATGAGATATGGGAATGTGATAAGCTTAAAAGCTTGAAGTTGGTTGAGAACATGCTTATTCAGATCCCAAAAGGAATTCATGGAGCAACCAGCCTTGAGAGGTTGAATGTTTCTCGCAATAAGCTCACATTCTTTGTCACACCATGGAATTGCCCGTTGGTATGTAATCTTCATGCAAACCACATGAAAACCAGGCACCATGAAGTATTGAGAAAATTGTGGGGGCTAAAATCATATAAAAAGAGGCTGTACTGGTAATTTATTACTGAATATTTGGCATTTTTTTGCTAAAGCCCCCCAGCCCCCACGACTCCATGGTGCCTGAGTACTTTATGTGCATTATCTTATTCAATGATAACCATACATCATAGTTTGCTTTTACCGCTTAAAATTTTCTTAGTTTTACTTAAACAGATGCCATAATGTTTCAATATGTACAACCCACATTTATTGGTGTCTGTTGATGTGATCTTTAGCTTTGTAAGTTTAGTAATATCATCTTCCTAAAGGTCACATTAAGCATGAAACTCAATCTGTAACTTAAAACAATTTTGTTCTACACAACCTTGCATTTAAGTTAGATACTTACTGCTGTGTGCTTTTTTCCATTTTCCTCAATAAAGTGAAAGGTGGAAAGTTTTTCCAGGTCAAACAATTTTTCCATGTTTCATTCTTCAAGAGCAAGATCCCTTTAGATAAATCTAGTATTGTTGACAAATTTTATGCAAAATTTGAATCAGGAACAATTGTGAATTATAAATTCCATCAGCGGCACAAAGTTTACTAATCCTGTTTTGCAAATTCTGAGTCTTTATTTAACTATAATTTAATGCCAAATTTATTGTAATGATAATTGACTTTGAATACTTTTACAGAATGAGCTGGATTTATCAGGCAATGAGCTTGTGGCTTTTGAAGAAAGTGTTCATCTTTATTGGGCTAAAACTTTAACAAGACTTAATCTTGCTGGCAACAAGCTTGCTGAAATCTCACAGAGTGTTTGTAAGCTGGAAAACCTTGTCATGTTGGACTTAAGTCACAATTTGCTGGAACGTCTTCCTCCATATGAATACTGGTCACTGAAATGCCTAAACAAATTGAATCTTTCCCACAACTTGGTAAGTATTCTTAAAGATACAATTAAAGGTCAGCACCACTCTTTGTAACAAAATCGTTTGTAACAAAATCTGTAACAACAGACCAAAAGATGTCGAACTTCACATCATGTAGGGTAATCATCTAAACCAGAAATAGTTGTCTATCCAAATTAGAGTTCTGGCTAAAATACTGAATGAAGAATGTAGCTATTTGTTCTTTTGACGTCCTGTAGAAAGGGTTTTAGGCGTCACTTTTGACGTCAACTGCACAATGTCTTGTTTGCTGAAAATGGCAAAGAAGAGTGAAGTAAAGGCACTTGTATTAAAATGTTCATTGGAAATATATTTAATTAAAGGTATGGTGTATTGTATCGTCCAGCAATATGTAAGAGAGTCTTTAAAGAAAAGGATTTATGTAGATATATCTCAGAGCAGTGAATTTTTCGCAAAATTTGTTGAGGATTTTAAATGAGTGAGCCACTCGTCACTCAAATGGTTTTACCAGCACCTGAACCTTTAAAGAAATTTGAATTTGGACAGATGCATATTCGTTGAATACCCTTTATGGTTGTTTTAATACTTCTTTGCTAAAACCATGGTTGACTGTTTTTTTGTTGTTTTCCAAATTTTCCCTTTTACTTCTATGCAGTTGTCGGCAAACTCTGGACCAACAGGATTTACAGATGTTGAAAAAACATCGATTGAGGCAGCTATTGTACTGGGAGATAGCCTTTGTTTTGCATCAGACTGTGAGTTTCCATACGAGATGTTGAAAAATACTCTGCATGCGCTGGATCTCAGCGACAACCGTCTTGAAACTGTACCAGATACTGTCTGCATGTTGACATCCCTTGGCGAATTGAATCTAAGCAAGTACGTTTTTTGCACTATAATCTGGGCTCTTTCCATTTTGGATGCGAATGCTAGCTTTTCTCAAGACGTTTAAAACATTACATCTGCGCCACGTTTGTCAAAGTCCTCCAGTTTACAACACTACTGTCTGAAACGACATATAATCAGCAAAGGGCGAACTGGAGTTTTGCTTAGGAACGAGTTGAAAGTAGCTTGGATGGCAGAATGGCACATTTTTTATCGTCTTAAACAATCGGGGACATTAGGACATGCAGTGTGTTTTTCATAAATATACACTCTGTGATGTTATACCAATTGTAAGGCAATAAGTTTCAGTCGTGCTTGTTCAACATGTTAAAAACAATCCAACAGAACATAATTTTTATTTAGCTAAAAGAATTAGATATATTCCCTGTAGATGTATTCCTTGCAGCACTCTTCTAAGAAGAGTCTTTTTAGCCTGAAGTGAACCCAAACCTACTACTGAATAGCAACACGGCTCCACCTAGCTCTAAAAGGGTAGGTAAAGTTCTCACAGGCATCAATTTCCAATAGCTGAATATTAAGTCTTCAATTGATGGAAAATGGACATTTCAGATTCCGAGTTGTGTCAAAATTTCTGTAGATATTTTTGAAAATTTTTCTGCACTGTCGTGCAGCCTCGAAGCTACTACGTACGAATATTCAATGAAATTTTTGTGACTTATTTCTTCAGCAACCCACGTTTAACAAGACTTCCACCTGAGCTTGGCAATCTGCGCAATATTTGGAATCTCAAGCTTGATAATTTATCACTGCCAGATGTTCCGCAAAATTTGCGAGGTAAGTTGTCCTGATAACTCAACATGGCGGTTAAATTCTGTTGGCAGGGCACTAGGGTTGGTTTTCAAGATTCTTTTTGGTTCAGAACATGTTGCAAGATTCAGAAATTCCTAGAAGCCACATTGTCTAATAACGTTTAGTTTTACGATAATCCCCTTTTTTCATCAAATTGATGTAATCTCCTTCATTTTATCGACCTTACGTAGTGTTAAAAGGTTCTCTTTAGGCCTTTCAAAATTTCAAACTCTACCTATGACTACACGGGCGTTATATCTGTATCGATAACTTTGTTATCGATTATCTCAGACAGTATTTTCTACTATAAGTTTTACAATCTTTGTTTCTCCAGTTTCTGGTGGTGTGAAGAAAATTCTTGCAATGCTAAGGGCGAGACTGAGAAAGTCTGTGCCATTTAAGCGAATGAAACTTATGGTTGTTGGACTTCAGGTCAGTGCAAAAGTAACCCAAATTGAGTCAGCTACATTTAGCTTATCAATTTGCTCTTAGGTGTTGTAGCAATTTTTCGCTATTAAAGGCTTCCATCTTATCAATTTAGAATAAGCGAGTAAAAAGACGCCGATTTAAAGTAATGAATTTGATAAAATTGCTCGAGACGAGCCTGTTGCTTAGTTTAAAAAACTATTCTTGATTTATTGCTTTAAGCCTGAGCCCAGGTTTTGTTTTTGTAGGAGCATTCTATCCCTTCTACAAGTTTCATTGCATCGTTTTGATAATATTTACATTTGTATTTTTGTCAATATGCACAGGGTCGTGGAAAAACTACATTGCTGGCAACACTTCAAAACAAACCAGCACCTTTAGAAAATGTTGCTACTGATGGCATCAATGTTGAGCAGTGGCACTTTCAACCAAGCAGCAATCAGTGGAAAATCACCAAGTTTTTCTCTTCGGTGAGTACTTGGTGTGTTTTTTCTCGAGAAGCAAACCTCCCATCGAAAGGTATAAATAGATCTTTTCTTATCAAAGTACAACGTACATAAGACTTCAGACTTAACACCAGTGGGTTTCTGTATATTTCACTCGTCCTTAGAAAAATTTCTATATAGCCTTTTAAATATTTTGCGTTATGAATTATGATGATTTTGCCAGTAAATTGTGAAAACTTAAATGTAAAACCAATCCAAACCATTTTAATGCTATAATACTCACAATTAGACTGTGTATACGAAACCCTATTCAAATGAATATGGTACAGTATCATACCATACTAGCCGTTCGTTTACAAGAAGACACTGGTCAATACGATATGAAATGAAGCGGGTATTTTGTAGACAACTGAATTCAATATGAATACGGGTCGACAAGAAGGCTACTTTTCTGTTTGTAACATTGCTGACTGCGTTTTGTTACAGCAAAACACCGAAGGCAAAGAGATTCTGTTCAGCACATGGGACCTTGCTGGGCAACACGTCTATTACGCAACTCACCAGTGTTTCCTGACAAGCAACACCCTGTACCTCGTCGTATGGAATTTAGAGCACGGAGAGGAAGGCATCGATGGACTAGCACCATGGCTTCTAAATATACAGGTAATGTTAAACAGCAGAAAAAGATATGCTGAAGCGTAGAACGTTCGGACATTTTCGGTCGGGGGATTACAGCCCGCATTCAAACGAATTCAAGAGCGTCGCTTCAATGCTGAAATTTGCATACTTTTAACTTTTGTTATTTCCAAAGCGTTCATCAATACATTGAATTCTTCTTACTGGCAAATTATACCTTCTTCATTGTGGTATTTTCAGACTTTTTTATTGCTACAAATATTAGGTTTTTAATTGACATCTGATGACAGTCGTGGCCCTTTTCCAATGTTGGTTGCACATGCCGACTCGATGGCAGCTTTTTTTATGGAGATGAACAAACGCATAGTTTTCCTATTTATGAGTGAGTCGGCCCCAACCCCATCTTCCTTCTCCTTGGGGTCAAAGAGCATGAGTAGTAATGACTCAGTCAAATGCACATACTTCTTTATCCCAAGAAAGGGGATTGCCTTGTGTATTACGAGCTTTAATCTTACGTTTACACTTATTCCAACTTCTCTCTGACTCCACCTCAAAGCGGATGCAGTAATAGTAGTCATTATGTTTGTAATCATAATAAACATCATGAATGATGAGACATGAACAGTTATTACTTGTATCTAACAAAGTTCCTTACCGGATTTGTGATTTTGTGACGACTTTACCACTCAGTACACCAGCAATAGTCTTGGGACATAGCACTTGAATGTTTCTTTTGTTTTTCACAGGCAAGAGCCCCGAAATCACAAGTTATAGCTGTTGGAACACATCTTGACCGACTTCCATCTGCAAAGAAGAGTGATCACTTGAAGAAGTTGGAACACAAATTATTCTCAAAATTTAATCAAAAAGGTTTTCCTACAATTTGTGGAAATGTTTTCGTTTCAAATTTGACTGGTGAAGGATTATCAAAATTGAGAGAGGTTGTTCACAAGGTTGCTTTGAAAATGCAGGACTGTCACACTCATGAACCTATAATTGGCAAAATGGTTAGTGATGATTTATGTTAAGTTTAAGTTGGGTTATCTTGGTTCAATGTTCTTGATGGAGCAGGATACTGCGAAAACTGATTTAAATGTTTCTTCATTTGAATTTACTCTGTTTATTGTAAGATCTGTCAAGTCTATTTACGTTAAATTTATTCTTTCATATTTTTGTAGTTTTTGTTTGTTCCACATACAGGTCCCGTTGAGCTACTTGCAGTTATATGATGCAGTCACCAAAGAGGCTGAACTGAGAGCTGCTTCCAACAAGCCACCAATATTAACGGCAGAAGAACTTCTTCAAATCGCAAAAGACAACCCTGACAACGACATTTATGACACCGAAGAACTAAACCATGGTAAAATACCTACTTATCATTGTGATATTTGTGAAGAAGATTCATAAAATTCGTCTCTGAATACCATTAAATCTGTTAATTACTGTCAACAGAAGTTGCAATAAATATTTTTTAGGCAAAACAAACAAGGGATTATATAAATATATAAATATTTATATCGATATCAAATGATTTGAGTTGATGTCTATTGGCAGTATCGTAAATTTTTCCTTTGTTCTTGTTCTCAAGCTTCAATTTAATTGAGTTGAATATCCATCTCGATGGTTTCAAGAGCTAATTCAAACCTGTACTGTACGCACAGCCTGTATTTACTTACCGACCAATCAAAATCAGCAATTGGAAAACTGGGCACGAGCTCCATTTATTTGCTTAGCTGCAAGATTAGTTGCGTTCAGCGCAAATCCCAACAAAATTTTCCCTACATTCTCTATCACCCTTGAATGTCCTCCAGAATATTCGGTTTTAGAAAGAGCCGAGTGGCGTTTATATAACCATCGCTTCTTTTAATTAGCTGCAAAGTTCTTACATGAACATGGTGTTCTTCTCCACTACAATGATTATCTTCGTGGGCTGAACAATCTTTACTTCATCGATCCAAAGTGGCTTTGTGATATGATTGCACTGGTTGTGACAGTTAGACAAAAGAACCCTTTCGTAAAAGGGGGCTACATTCTAGATTCGGACATCAAGTCTGTGTTGAAGTGTCCCCGACTGCCGGCTGATTTCATACCGCAGGTAACTCTTTTATTTTTCTGCCGAGATTTAAATGATTTATTTTTCTTTCATGCATAAATGACAGGCAAAAAATGTGCTCATGCAATTGTCAGCCATATTCATTTTAAGTAGTGAGTTGAATATCCATCTCGATTGTTTCAAGAGCTAATTCAAACCTGTACTGTACGCACAGCACACCCATACCCTCATTCCAAACAACTTCCAAACAAAAATTCAATTTCTACTTTTCTTTAAATTAAATTTTAGTATTTGCAAATACTGGAAAGATTCGAAATAGCCCTGAGGCTGGATGAGGAACGTATTCTTGTCCCTTCAATGCTGCCAAAAGAAAGGCCCATACTGCATATTGAACGGGCAACTGACTTTGGGACTAATAAGAAAAGCAATCGATTGAGTCAACTAGCAACTTTGTCGAGAGGAAGGGCAAACAGCCAGCAGCCGTTCTTAGTGGACCACATTCTAAGGAACTACCACCTGATGTATGTACCGGCTGGATTTTGGAGTAGGCTCATTGGTATGTTGACACTGTTTGAGAAGATTTTTCTTAAAATGAAAAACCTTTATGAGTTTCACAAGAGTATATTACCAGTATCCTCGACCCAACTTTCACTTTAAACTTGTCATCAAAATATAGCGTCAGAATTAGTAAATTAAACGCTCTCTTTCAAAAAGACTATCTACCAAAGAAGAATTGATCGATTACCTTGTTAACATTAAATTCCCCACCTACAGCCCGTCTGATAATTGCTGTTCACAAGTGGGGAATGATTGTCACTGGCCAGGAAAGTGAAGAAGTTAATGAAGTAACACCTAACAAGCAAGGTACCAGGATCGGAATGAAAACCAACAATTACTCAATGGTGTATTGGCGTGAAGGCATCCTGGTATCTTACCAAAGTGGCAAGTTTTTAGTCGAGTCTTTCAAAGATAATGTAAGTTGATTCCCATTGATTCTTCTTCATCCATTAGATTATATCAATTAGCTTTCACTCATTTTATCGACACGTTTATCACACTTTTTCTAAATGGCTATTTTGTGACCCTCTCTGGTATCCTCTTTGGCACTCAGGAAATTTTGCGACCTGCAACAACTTAGGTGTTGTGAAGTATCGGGCTTATACTAAAATGTATCTGAATGATAACGCGCTACTTGCTTAATGATGGACTGACAGTTTTATTTTTACATATTCGATGGACTTAACTTCAATAGAAATGTGTCAAAATCATAGAAAAATACAAGTACAAAGTCACAGGGTTTCGAAATTCAAAACGAAGCTTTACTTTTAACTCTAGTCCGACGAACAGCAGTTCTTGATTGGAGATGAATATCAGTATGGGAGTGAAGGTGTTTCGATCACGGTTTGGTCTGACTACGGAGATTTTTCGGTTATGGGGTTCATTGTCGACCAGGTTGATAGGCTCATCACAGAGTGGTATCCAGGTTGGTTCATTATCTGTATAAACACTTTCTCATGTAAAGCTATATAGAGCAACTTTCTCGTGTTTTTTTTATTAAAAGTCATCTAAAGGTGGTGTTTTACCGCCTCGCAAGAAGATGTTTCAAGTATCCCTAGCTACCGATATAGAGAGGTTCCCAGTGTCTATCGATATTTAAAGATGAAATATATTGGCTGAAATTTTACGTGATACTCTAACTGTTATTCTACATGATATGATTTTTAAGTTTGATTCATGAAGCCGTTATGTTTTTTCAAATTAGAGAAAGTTGGGTGAAATCTATAAAAAGAAGTTTTAAAAGGAATAAAATTTTGTAAGCAATTTACGTAATATATAATTGTGTATGCTTTCGACCGGTGCCTTTTTTAACCTCTTTTTTAGCCTCTCATTGAATTTTCATTTTTAGATTTTAATAGGACCCTGACCTGAAAATCTGTCTTTTTAATCAAGGTCTTGAAGACTTAGATGAATACGGTATAATGGTAGTGCAGCGAATGATTCCATGTCCAGCCTGCGTGATGGACTTCCATGAGAAAAAGCTGGCCGAATACGATATGGATAGCTATGGCTCTTTGGACATTTCATCGTATGTTCGAAATCCCACGTTTGTCAACCAGTTTCCTTTAACAGTGTGTGCTATAGCGGCATTGAACCACGACCGGGTTTTTTGCCAGATGCATCCGGAGAGGCCGGTTCCTTTAACTCATTTGGTTCCAGATATTTTGCTCTCTGATCTTCCTTCCTCAATGGTGCTTGACAAGGAAAAGCTCGACCTCGAGGAAAGCAATTGGACTAAACTCGGAACCGGAGGAATGGGTGCCGTTTTCAAAGCCAATTATGACGGAAAGCCAATAGCAATTAAAAGATTCCACTCTTCAAAATCAACAAGGTAGTTTGCGACTATGTTCCTCCTCTTTCATTCAGAACTTGAAACTTTTCAGTGTATTTATTTACTTCAGATCTGTTTTTCACTTTGCTTAACTAAGTTTTTCTTATGATCTGAATACAGAAAAGGTCTGATATGTTTTCGTTATTAGTTCTTTTAACATGTGGGTAGATTTGTTTCTCCTTTTGAAATCTGCCTTTCTGTTATTATAGTGATTTGCTTTGTTTTCCTCAACCTTCTGACACTGGCTTATGCCCCAAATTTCTTTATCTTTCTCCACTTGACTCCGTATTTACAACTGCCAGTTTACGCAAAGATATTATTATTCACTGTATCAACTCTACAGAGACATTCAGGATGTAATGTCTACAAGAGAGGGTGACACATCGCTATTTGTGCCACATGATCAAAGTGTTAGCGACCATTTGATTGATGGGAAGGTTGTTAGGTCTTTCTGGGAGCTTCGTCAAGAGGTATAATTCCTTCTTTTTTTGCTTTTATTTTGAAGGTATTTTGAAGGTATTAGTACCTGTGTAACGGCCATTTTTCGATTATACTGCCTTAAATTATTTCAACGCAGTTTTTACAAATGCAGTTGATTATTGTAAATGCAATTTTTGATATTTCAATAGTCTGTCTAACTTAGTTCACTACACAGCTACATCATCTTTAAGTGCCTACTTATATTAAATAGATTTTTGTGCCATTATTTTGTGCCGTTGACTCCATTTCATGCCATTATTTTCATTTTGAAATTTTTTTCGGCGGTGCAAAATTTGAAAATGGCTTTGACAAAAGCACAAATGGGTATATATTTTGCATCTTGAGCTTTCGGATCTTTATTTTGATGACTTATGCTCTAAGGAGTGTCAAGCAAAAAGCCTTTAATTTGTTCTAAAATGTTTGCTAATTTCAAATCCATTATTTATTGTATCATGATTTCTCCTTCTTAAGCGTAGGATAGTTGTATCAGTGTAACAAGGGTTTGTAAAAGGTATAAAGTCATCATCTTTTTGAGTTGTAAAATGTAAGATTTGAATTTAAGTCTATATTGTACAAGAACAACAAAATGTCACCGCATCAATTCTGGGCTGGTACAGGAATTTGTCTAAAACTATTTTTCATCTCAGGTTGCGATGCTCTGTCGACTACAGCACCCTTGTATTGTAAAAATGATTGGAGTTTGCAGAATACCGCTGTGCTTTGGCTTAGAGTTGGCCCCAAAAGGTGGGCTTTACAGTATTCTTGAAGAAATCAACCACAAAAGAGAGCTTGTAAGGCAGCGGGAATCAAATTCCATTTTGACAATGGGCAGTATCCTTGGACGAAAGCTAACATATAAGATAGCCTTGCAGGTAATTAAAAGGAACAATTCTGTGCAACCGTAGTTTTCCACCTTTTATACCTATGCATATATGCCCTGGCATTATTTTAAAAAAATAGTTGGCCTAGCTTAAGAAACTTTAATATTGTGGCTTCTATGTAAACTGAATTACGGTGTATGCTAAATTTTGCTTAATTTGTTTTTTAAGGTTGCTCATGCTCTTCTGTACCTTCATGATTCGGAGATCGTTTACCGTGATTTGAAATCTGACAATATTTTGGTATGGTCACTTGACGAAGATGCTGTAATAAATGTGAAATTATCTGACTACGGGATATCATGCTTTGCAACGCCACAAGGTATCGTTGGCGAAAGTGGTACTCCAGGTTTCCAAGCTCCTGAAATAAAAATAGGCTGTGCATATGACGAGAAGGTATTTGCAACACTACATATATCCTCCACATTTTTAAAAAAAGACCCAGATCAAAGGTTTTTGCTTTCATAAGGACTAATTTTTGCTCAGCTCGAGAACTGAATATTTCTACTTCTGAGGAAAGCTCTAAGAAACCAACTTGGTTAAATTAAAGTTATTTAAATCTCAACTTTATCTGGCACATTTTGAACCTTCCATCTTGATTGAATTTGAATTTATTTATATTGTTTCTATTCAAAAATTAATTTTGTTTTTTTTCTAGGTTGACATATTTTCATTTGGCGTCTGGCTTTATGAGCTTATCAGTGGATTTAGACCACTAAGGGAGCACAAAACATGTGCTGAAATTCGCAAAGCTGTCTATAATGGCATTCGGCCATCTTTGCAAAAAGTGAACATTGCTAGTCAACTTCCCTTTATGGAAAGGCTGATGCAGGTGGCTTCATTCTTCTTTTTATATTCTCAAAAAGCCAATTCAGCTTTTGCTTTTATTGCGTATATCTTTATTATCGATCAATTTCTAATAATCAGATTGAGTATTCAGAGAATGATTTGGATATTATATTCAGATTGAATGTTCAGAGAATGAATGCAGCCATATAAAAATATTCTGTCGGGTATCCTTCCTACAGATGGTAAACGCTGTATAAACTAGAATTTTGAAGGTCTACGCTGTATGTTATTATCTACTTGCATATTCGGTTCACTTATGCACTAGTAAGTTCAGATGCGGATGATCTGTTTCAAATTGCTGTTGAAACGATTTCACAGTCGAACCGATGCAACCCTTCCCTCTACCATGTTACTTGATCAATATAGCATTATTGTCTGTGACAATCTAAGTAGGATTGGCCGCATAAACATATCTAATGAAGGAATCAACATTGTACGGCGGGGGATGGCAAAAGATTTTACAATAAGGTTGGTTATATCGAGAGGTTGTTAAATCCTGAAGTTTCAACCCTTGAGGTCAGAATTACCGATGGTCATAAAACAACAATTGGACGAAAATGTTCCAAAAACGTTCCAATGAATTAAAACTACTAGTTTTTCTTGATTTGAGAGTATCTAAATTCAATCAGGCCTGAATCTTTTTATGGTTTTATTGCTTATTAGTACAGCAATTTTTTAGACGGCTAGGCAGTTCTAGCACTATTGTTAGAGGGTACTTTGTATTTCTAGAGGCTAGTCTGTCTTTCTTAACTTGCATGCATTCGAATCAATGGAACTAAACTGATAACTCAACCAAATCATTTTCGTTAAGGATTGCTGGGTTGGTGAGCCAGAGGCTAGGCCATCAGCCGTCGAGGTTGTGCGCAGAATGGAGAGGCCAGAATTCCTTTGCCTTTGCAACAGTTTCCCTGCCGTCGGCGAAAAGCCTCTTGAGAATGTCACTTGTGTACTTTCACTTGAAGAAGATTTTATGGGTAACGTTGCACTCTCTTTTATCGCTTTTGACTTTGACTCATGCTAAAGCGAACCATCTTATTCAACAACAAATAAAGGGTGAAAATTTTCAGAACAGAGAAAGGACAGAAATATGTCAAGATTGGTCCTCGATTTATCCCCTGTTTTAGTCTTGTTCATATCTTTCACTAACTGCATCTTTTATCATTGATTGAAGGGTCATCTTTGCTTTACTTACTTGAAAATCCAAAAGGGTTGCGCTCTTTTTATTGCAGGCTTTTCATGTTTTGTAAAACAATTCAACGCTTGCTCTTTTTCTGGAAGGTTTTAATATGGCAAATGCTACAGGTGAGCATTTCAACAAATTGCTAATTTGGAGTGCCGCGAACAAAGGGCGACGATTCATTATCATGAATGCCAACACTGGTGCCGTGGAAAGTGACATACCATGTGTTGGTCAGAGGGTACTTTGTGCTGCCAGGGTGAACCAGCGAATATGGCTCGGGACAGAGGTATGCTGAAAATACACTTTTCACTTCTCAAGCAACAACTCCAATAAATAGATTTATCAAACCTTTGTCTCTTAACAGGGAATCATTATTTTATATTACCTACAACTTATAGTTTTGTTCTGTTACTCATTTCCTGCCGTCAATGCCTTGTAGCTGAAAAAATATCTACAACGATTATTAGCTCGACTGTGGGTTCCACTGTAGTTATTATCTTTCAAATAACAAGGCTTCTTCAATCACAGCTAATTAGCTTCCCTTATTTCATTCGTTGTTCAGTACATGATCAAAAAGGCAAGGTAATAAGCTATGAATACTGCTGCATAAGCTATAAAACATATTCTGTTTATCTTCAGAGCACAAAACGTGCAGCTCATGAAAAATCTTTCTTTATTGTTTGTTACTTGCTGTCATGCAATAAAGAAGTATTAATTAGTTCATGTTTTAATGTTGTGTTGAGTGAGAAAAAGTAATTCTGTCAACAGCGTATAACAAAAGTATCATTTCAAAATAGTACAGCCAAACTTTTAGCCAACCTTTCTGGTAGAAAACCTTATTCATTGGAAAGACTTATTAATCATTTATTTTTATGTAACCGATTATAATTGCACTGACCATGTATAGTCTTAAATTTATGTGGAATGTAGCCAAGACGTTATTTGTTTGAAAACCAAAAGACTTACATATTTATGTTTATCTTAGGGACTGAAAATTGAAGTTTTTGGAATGCATATGTGGCAGTTTCCTCGCGTTTTGTGGTCGTTTGGGACAAAAGATGCCGTTATGGACATTCTTGTGGCGCCAAAAGAAGGTGCGCCTCACGAAAGAGTTTTTGTGTCACTTGCTAATGGGACACTCATTGTGTTCCAAAAAAATGGACCTGACAGGTACGAGGTCTCAGGGCCTTCTCAACCAACACAAGATGGAGAAGAAAACGATGACTTGATTACAAGCGAAAAGAATTCGTGGTTTGAAACGGTTAGTATTTTGTGGTTGACCATGTTTACAGCCCAACACTTGATTGTTGGATTAAAGTACACAAAAACTGGAAATTTTTTGTGTATATGAATAAAAATCAATATTGGTGTAGAAATTCTTGTTTTCTTAAAAGTTAGACATTTTTCAGGGCGACGACAATGTTTAACGGTCCCACAAAAAAAATAGAAAAACTCCATCACGTAAAGAAATTTCGTTTCAAAAGAGCTTTGAACAGTATAAAATTCAGAGGTGTCAGGGGAACCACGAAAGAATTGTGATATTATCTATGAAAACCTTCTCTGTTTGGTCTTCTGTAATTAATTTTGTACATTCAGTTGATAGACTTGAATTTCACGGGCTTGATAATCAGCCTATTATTGAAAGTGCATTTGAATGTAACTATTATCTTAAGATATTGCGCTGATATTATACTGTAAACTATTTAGTTTTAAAAAAGGCTTGCTTTCTTTGAAGGTGATATATTTAGCCAATGAAGGGCGCCCGGCAAAGAAATTAGCGTTAACGAAGGGTGGAAAAGAGCTATGGGTGGCTTCAGGGAATTCAGTGGCAATAGTAGACGCACAAAACCTACAGCTCATGGAGAAGGTTAAAGTTTTTGCCTTGCCTCGTCATCTTGTCACTCATATGGTAACAGATGGAGAAAGGGTTTGGACAGCCGAAAGAAACTCGACCATTATCTATCAATGGGATGTTGAAACGAGGCAGAAGACATACATTTTTGACTGCGATATAACATGTAATGCAAAAGGAATCATTTTAGGACAGCTGGTAAAGAACGGTTCTTCTGAAAGGACTGCAGAGTCTCCAGCTACTGCACCTGCAGATCCTGTAAAGTTAGATAGCAGTGGACTAGATAAAATTGCTGAAAATAACAGTGGACTGGAAGACATTGCTGAAAGTGCTGAAGATGTAGAGGCCAAAGAGACCAAACCTCCAATTGATTTGTTAGCAATTAGTCCGTTGTTACTTAAGGCAACAAGAAGAGCTCAGCCATCATTCTTACTTTCACAGAAGAAGCGAAGAGTGACAAAATCATCAAGAAGACTTCATTTCGATGCTGAGCATTTCAATCTTCCCACCAGACCGCGCTCAGGGGCTTATTCTGATGCATCATTGCGGTTAGGGCCTATCTTGCTTATAGGCAATACTTTATTGGTCGGCCGCAGCGTTGGAGATATTCTTGTCATCAACGTACGTAAACCAACTACACAAACAGTGACATTACATGATAACTTGAACACGTTTGTATTTGGGGAAGTGTTGTGTCAGTTAGAAGATGAACAAGGAAAACAACCAGACATTTTGAAAGAGGTAACTTGCTTGGAAAAAGTTGGCAATAGCAGGGTCGTTGCAGCGATGCGGATAGAATCAAAAAAGGACCGAATGAGGGAACGGCTGAATACCTTTGGATCGGCGGGACAGATATTTGATGCTTTCAAACTCTTGTCGTTTGAAGCCTGGGATATTTCTGAATTCGAAAATTTTGCAAGGAATGTTTCTTCGCTACATTCTATGGAACAATCTTTATGAGAATTATCTTTCGCGATTTTGTAAAAAGATCTTATATTTTTATGATGTGTTCTTAAAATGGAAATAGCTATTTGGACATGAACCAATTAAGATGCCGGAAATACTTTGCTTCACCTTCAATCACTGCCAAAATCTTGGAACACCAAACACTTTGCGCTCTGCTTTTCTATTTTTCGTTTGTTTTCCCAAATACTACTATTTCCGTACACCTTTCCCCCCAGAACAATGTTGAAAGTATAGAAAAATATCTTACCAGCCACAAGAAAAAGCGTGCTCCATACCATAAGTCCTCCAATGAACGCCCCCTTCTTTTAAACGCCTTCCTCTAATAAAGGCCCCCATCAACCCATTCATTATGGAGCCGGCAGATTCGGATATTGAAGACGAGAATGATTTTGTATCTGTTATTTGATTACAGTACTTGTTTTTAACATAATGAAAGAGTTTTTTTAATTTTTGAAATAAACCCTCCCTCTTATAAACGCCTCCCCTAGTAAATGCCCCCATCAAAAGTAAGAAAATTAAATAAACGCTGCGGGCGTTCATTGGAGGATTTACGGTAACCCCTTTCTCTTTTCTAAAGTAAATCAAAATTTTTCCTGGGGAGAGAAAGGGTTGGCTGAATTTGCCTTTGAAAAGTGACGTTAGTGTTCCAAGACTTTGGTGTAAAGACTAAAGATTTCTACGCTTTGATTTCTAATTATTTCTAATTCTATTTCTAAAGATTTCTAATTATTACGCTTTGATGCGTTTTACTTATTTACTCAAATGCCTTTCCTCCAATTAACTCAGAAGATGTAAAAAAATGTTTGTATTTCCAAATATTTACTAAGGATAAAAAGCTGGAATAGCAAATATTTTTTCTATTCAGGGGGGGGGGGGGAGGCCAATTGTGTATGTTTAAAAGGGTCATGGAATTTGAGATGATGTTCAATCTTGATTTGTAAAAACTATTCATTTGCTAAAAATTCCATGACTTACCACTTAGTTTTTATCTGTTGTCCAAAAATCGTCATTTAACTCGTTTGATCGCAAATAGATTGTTTTGTTTAATTTTAAAACTAAAATTCCATAAGTTTTATAAAATGGACGACTGCTGTGGATGTATGATACTCATCGTTAAATTCGTTTGTTGCCAATTAATAATTTTTATCAAGATTTTATAGAAAGGGATCTTTATAGTAGAATTTTTGAGCGTTTAAGCAATTTTCTACTTTTTGTGCATAGCAAATTTTGACTATCCCCTTCGATCACTTTTTTGTTTCTTTCTGAATGAAATCAAATGCTGACTGTGTTTTTAATTGGATTCAAATTGGTCTCATCCGTCAGACAATGTAGCGCTGAATCGGATAAATCTCAGGCGATTCCTGTCTGTCAATGACATGACTATACTTCCACTTGGAGCGAGAAGAGTCGCCAGCCCTCTGTATTTTCAGTTCGATATACGCAGCTTCTCAGTGTCCTAAATAAAACTTTTGGAAGCTTGGTAGAAGCAAAAACAACTACAAGTACAGACTCTTGAGGTTTTCTGCCGTGTTTCTGTTGTGTATTGATTTGCTGTACATGAGTCAAGCTGGATGTATGTCAGGATCAGTTTCAAGAAATGTAAATTGTATCGGATAAGATTTACATTAGAGCACATTAAGATCCTAGAATTATTACCCCATGATCAGAGCTGAGAATTTTAGAAAAGACTAAACGAATAAAAGCCAAGAAATTTAAAACACTTTGTTGGCAATCAAGAATGTACCCTGGGTACCAGACTCACTATATATAAAACAAAACAGAGATTGTTTTTGTCTCTATTATTTTATATAGTGAGTCTGGTACCCAGGGTATCAAGAATGAAGAAAGAGCTCACCGGAATTTTATAAGTGCTTTCCAGAAATAAGATCAGCGCTGGTAGGTCTTGGGTCTTTTTTGCTATTTTCCTGAATGCATTCCCATAATGAAGTACGTCAGCATGATAGCCTTTTTCAATATCCCATCCATCATCGATTTGCTTCACGTCAAAGTAACGCTGCCTTAAAAATAGTTTAGAAAGAAGTATTAAGGCCACCACACCAGGCATAGTAAAAGCATATTTTGTGGCAATACTTGATCTTCCATCACGACTTGTCTAAACTGGCTCACGTTGATTCAGGGCTGGAGTTGCTTAGCAACCATAGGTCGTTCATTTGTTTCAATCAGTCATTGCAAATTTTGGTCAGAAAAGCAAAAAGTAATGGAAGATCAAGATCGCACATAACCATTTTCAGATGCAATACCTAATGGGACAATGGAGTATGCTGGGGGGTAGCCTTTTTTCTGGCCAGTAGCTCCAGTCGCACATAGACACATAGTATTTGTCAATTGGTATCTAGAGGCGATGAACGGGTATGGCGAGGAGTCACCAAACGCTTCTGTTGTAGCATGCACTAACGCAATGTAAAAAACAAAATCATTAAAAAAAGATCTGCTTTCAAGATGATACAAGATGGCAAGATGGCCATATAACCTTCATTTATTGAAAAGAAGTTGTTTTTAGTCTCTGACTCAGTCTCGTCCAAGGCCCTTAAGAAAAGTTTCTCATGATGCAATCTTTCCAACGAAACTTTTCAAACATGACAGCAACACTTATTTATTCGGCCAATTCATTATATCTAATAATCACGGTGATGCGAATTGATACGACTCTTGATTTTTCGGTCACAGTTGCAAAATAAAAGAGAGTTTGAAGGTAATCATAAAGTCAGTTGAGATAGAGATATGGAGGAGGCAAAAAAACAGACAGAAATTTGCTAGAACTGAAAGACGATTCCAATTGCAGGGTCAACTAGTAACCCCACATTAAAAACATTGAAATATGTGAATCTAAAAAGACAATAAAGGTAAAAATTTAAGTCAACTCGTTTGTATAATTCAAGCACGGGGAGTTAAGCAAAGATGAAAGAGGGTAGATGTTTTCATCCCTTCAAGGGGTGAGAGAAAATTATGGTCTAGGGGCGGGTGAAGATAATGTGAGACCAATCAGCGATCACTAGCCCTTCAAATACTTAAAGAGGCCAAAGGAGAGAAGATGTTTACACTAGAAGAAAAATACATACAATCCAGCATCAGAACTATTTTTCTTTCATCGCCACCCCCACCGATCTACAATTCTGTATCTACGGCTTCTTGAGGCCCTGGTACCCAAGGCAACCTTACCGGCGTAACAGTTTCAAAGTTGTCGTCACTGTGCACTATGGATTTTAAAACAACTGCTGACATATTGTAGAATGAAAATCAGTTTGGCTGGTTTATTTTCTAAATACAGCATGGCTGCTCTCTTTTCGGGATTGTCTTTTGCCTGATGCTCGTAGGAGAAAGCTGCTTAAGAAAACTTTAAATTTTATTTGTAGAAACGCAAACCTTTTTAATTAGACAATAGTCTGACTTTGGTTGGAACTTGAAGAACAGGCCCTTAGCTTTTTCCGTCATGACGCCCCTGGATTGACTATGCAAGTAGGAAAATGATGTTACCAGCTACTATAAAGGTCAATGCAAAGAGTCCAGTTTTATATCAGTGGCTTAAGGTTCCGTAACTTTTCACGAACTTCAAGAGAAGTCTACCATATTAATTAAAATAGTTATTCCTCCCCCTTCGGGTTATCCTCCAAGAAAACATTCCTTACGTCACATTCTCCTCCAGTGCCGAATGTTGTTGGAATGTTGCTGCTCTGGATAATCAAAATGGCGGATATAATTATACCAGCGTTTGAAAAGACTGATCAATCAAGCCTGTTGCCGGCTAACTGAGATCGTAGGACTGCGGTGCCTGAACAGCCACAAGGATGGATGTTTTTAAATGCAGCAAGTCTTTCTTAATACGATGGATGACAATGTGGAAGCACCAATCATCTAAATCGAGATCTACTCTTGTAATCACATATGGGAACTTTAATGCTTCACGGCTTCTAAATACACAGCAGAAGGCCTCACTTTCCAGCCAAACTTGTTGCTGTCAGCAGGAAAAATGGAGCAAAGATGGGCAAGAGGAAACTCTTATCGATCAGACTGCAAACTTACTCTTCCGAGAGACAGAGAAGTGGGACAAGCGGCGAAAGAAAGGCAGTTTTGGATTAATATTCGATATTGATGGCGTTCTAGTAAGGGGGCGTCACGTAATTCCTTCAGCGATAAATGCTGTAAGAAAAGTAATGGAAGCAGGAATCCCTACAATATTTCTCACAAATGGGAGCTGTGAGACTGAAGAGCATAAAGCGCGAGTGCTTAGCACTCAGCTTCACACGAAGGTGCGGTAATTGTTTTGGTGTTTTGATCTCTACCTGGGTATAAGCAAGGTGTAAGATAGAGCAGCAAGGTTCTACTTAGCTGTAGTCAATCTAAACTACCATATTTGAATTTGCAAATATCTACTCAGTAAATTTAGAAATTGAACACGCTAAGTACAGGCTCACCAGTTGAGAACTGGCACTCTTATAGCCGGCTAGTTTGCAGAGTTGGTCCATTTTCAACAGTTTCTTATGGGTGTACAACAACAAAACTTCAGCTGTGAAAGTAAATAACTGAATGCTCTAAATTTGCAAGAAATTTTGCAACCTTTGAAAATTTTATGTTCTGTGTATTATCCTTCATTTGAAAATATCCAGTAGAAGCAAACATGACCAACCCCTAAAACAATTTTTCTTTATAAAATTTTTTTTCATCTTTGGTAAAAATTCTTGCATAAATATCAGCAAGGGATGCCAAATTTTCAAGCCATACACATAAGAAATGAGATTATCATAATGTCACACTCAATCTAAAGTGTGCAGCCCTATTTTGGGACATAATATCAGCTGTGTGCTAGACAAACTCTGCATAGCCGATGGGCATAATCGATTTAAATAATGAGACAGCCATTGATAAAGTAGCTACAAACCCGATTGTATTAAAAATAGCACTGAATAAGTGGCATCGCCAGCCTAAAAAGACAGGTGTGGGCAAGAAAGTTTCCTTGAACATGCCCTTCAGACTCTCAGAAAACATAGGAAATGCCTTTTTAGTATACTTGATGTACTTGTTGAAGTTTTTGGAAAAGCAACTTCTCAAAAAGCATTTCTTATAATAGGGGCTTTGTTGGAAAAACAAAAATTAGAATTGATATGACTTATATTAAATCACCCTGCTATACTTAAAATACCCCCAGCCTGACCTTGTATTCACAAAATTTAAGCTAAACATAATGACACTTTTAATAGCTCCTCATCTTGCTACTTAGAGATGACAGTAGATTTAACATAAATTTACTTGTGCAACCTTGCACCTGGCTAGTTAAAGCATGCAGAGACATAAACGCAGCACTTAGAAAATTAGCAAAAAAATTTTAATGAAAGCATGAATTTATTATTTTTTCTATCATGTAAGCATGCAACCTTACAGATTTAAGAATTGTCAATGTTTGTTACTGATTGTAACCTCCTGCTCATTGTTTGATCTCTCACAGCTGCAATTGTTAAGGTTTTATTTGCATACACATCACAATGTAAAGGCTCTTTCTACATTATACTTTTCCAAAGAGTTAATTTTTTCAAAACTTAAATGTAAATAGGTCATATCCAAGATATTGAAATATGCAAATCTAAAAGGTTAACTATTAGTGTTAGCTTTCAGCTGAGGGCCTCCCAGAAACAACTATATTGCAGCATCATGAAACCACATATGATAATGATAACCATGCTTTTTCAATGGTTCAATGTCTAGGTCTTGTTTATTGCTCATAGGTAAACAAGGACCAGGTTATATTAGCTCATACTCCATTGAGGTGGATGGAAAAGTTGCATCAAAAGCATGTTGTAGTCTCAGGCCAAGGACCTATATCAGAAATTGCTAAATCATATCCTTTTCAATTTACAATACATAATTTGTTTCTATAGTCTTTTATGATATTGTTGTGATTTACTAAATCAACTTTTCTTCATTTTCATAAAAAATCTTTAACTCCTTAAAAGATGTGGCTTTGAACATGTTTCTACACTAGAACAAATAAGTGAAGCTTGCCCACTTTTAGATGTTAATGACAGAAGGAAAAGGTTTCATGTTGTAAGTAGAAGTTTTTTATACATTTCATTCAATGCACGTATTCAATCTTTGGAACAGATGGCTTCCTGAAATAGCAACATTCTAGTTATATCAAGATTTCTATACTGAAATTTTATGGTTCTTTAAATACATGAAATTTGTTGCCCTGTTTGATTAACTGTACTGTTTATACTGTTCTTTACCATTATTCATCTATTTATCCATAATTGGGTAACACTTTTGCAGAAAACTTAAGATGAAAATTACTTTTGTATGATGTTTCTCCCATGTTCCCACTCTTCTGTGCCATTTTGCAGTTTGTCACATGAGACTTTCATGAATATGCATACCAAAGAACAATTGGAAGATGAATTGACAGGAAAGTTCCTTTGCCAGTTGATAAGAAAACTGTTCATACACAATAGAACTACAATGCTTTTTGAGAACTAGAATTGTTAGTTTTGTGGAAGGTGTCCTAACAGCTAAACATTTAAACAACGATTGAACTTTTTATCTTGCAGCCACCAAACAGGTGTCATGATATGAAGAAAACTGAAGGTAAAACAAAGTTCTTGTAAATTAAATATATTGCACAGTATGAGAAGGTGAATGTTTCAATATAAGATTTTATCAAAGCATCATATCTGTAAGCCAGGATTGAAGGTGAAATATTATATCAGGTAGTATTCTACTTCTTTGAGAACTTAGAGTTGTATTCTAACAGTAATCTATCAGATAATTATATTTTCTAAGAATATAGAATTCTGAAAAGAAGCTGTACTGAAAGAGTAACCAACAAAAACGTGTTAGAAACAATTGGACATCAGAGAGTATTTGTCAACGAAATGATGAAAAGAAAATGAGATTTGCTGGCCACATTATGAGGGAATCATCTGGGTTCTTGGCAAGGCTTGTTTTGGAAGGTATGATTGACAGGAAAAGAGACAGGGGAAGACAAAGAAGAACATGGGAAGACAATGTTAAGGAATAGAGCAGGTGTGAGAGCATTGGGAGAGCTAAACAATGCTCTGAGGATAGGGATAGTTGGAGGGTTATGGTAGCCAACCTTCTGATAGAAGATGGTACCTGATGATGATGAAATACATAAAATATAATTTGTGCATGGGTATAGGAAATATTACAAAAATTGATTGAGGTGAAGTTGGACTTAGCCCAGGGTTTCATGGCTACATGGCTATCAATCAGTATCTTGATTTAAATATTGATTACATCAGAATTGTCATCAACTTGATGATTGATAAATGATTTGAGAAACATGATTACAGAACAGTTTCAGAAAGTACACCAAGAAAAAGTGAGCGAGATAACCAAGACTCTAGTCCAAGACTAGCAGCACTGCAGTGAAGTTTCACAGATGGCAGGTTCAAGCTCTGACCTGCTGTTGTCACTCGTTCATATTTTCTATGATGCTTGAGTATTATGGAAATCAACAACTTCATGGGAGCAATCTTCTTTCAGGAAGGGGCCCAAAAAAGGAAAGTATCTTACTTAAGGGCATAGTTTTTTATTTTTAGAAATATTTGGGTGCATTTACCCCTGCCTCCTTTGGTTGTATATGTTCCTGGTTCTGGTTGGCAGTGTGTGGGTATATTTTGCCTCAATATTAAGTGTGTTGTTGTACATTCTATGATGAACAACTTGTTTATACCAATGAAAGCCATTTCTTTATTTCTTTTAAAGCCATTATTATAATGGGTGAACCAATTCACTGGGAAACACATCTTCAAATTTTAATTGATCTGCTAATAACAAATGGAATGCCCAACAACAATCTGAGAGAGATACCAGCAACTAACATCCCAGTGATAGCAGTCAACCCAGATCTCCTTTGGATGAGTGAAGCATCAAATCCAAGGTAATCAAAGTTGACAAACTGCTTACAGCTTTTAAAATTTGCATGTGTCAAATGTTCATTATTTTCTACTTCATGCAACTTAAAAAATGTTGAAGCACCAAAAGAATGGATTAACAGTAGAATAATCTCTTGATGTCATTTATATTTTCATTTGTAACAGAGGTATTTTACAATTTCTCTATTTGTGAGATTCTTTGTAAGTTTTTAGTACTGTGAGGACAGCTATAGCTGCTTATTTCAATCATTGGATACATTAACAAGAGCTTTAAACCTTGAAAATGTATGATTCCTTTTTCATTATTGTTGTTTTTTACATATGGTTTAAGATTTCAATTAAATTTCATTTTAATGATCCTTAAGAATAACAATTTTGGTTTTTTAGTTTTAATGGAATTTTACAAAGAAATTGCGAGCAAAAATTCTGCTTTTGCATCCTAGGTTTGGCAATGGTGCTTTTCTCTGCTGTCTTGAAGCTTTATATAGAGTAAGTACCTTTCAAATCAACTTTGAGTGTTCTAACATGCATTGTTGGTTGATGAAATTGAAACTTAAAAAGTCGTAGCAATGAAAATTTGATTCCACTCCCTGTAAACTCTCTAAACCATCATGAAACAATGAACTTGGTGCACTGACTTTTCAAGCAAGCTGTGCTACCAAAACAGCTGTTTATAATTGTCTTGCAGAAGGGGTACCCAGAAAACACAAAATACTTCCAAGGAAAATCACAGAGATCAGATTTAGCATGATATTTTAAAAATTTTCCTTAGCATATCACTTTCAAGGAATACTTTATTCATAAAAAAATGATCTATTGAATTTTCTGTTCCAAGGTATGGCATTTTACAATAGTTGTATTTTATTTATTTGATGTCCCAAATACATAATACAGAAGTAAAAAATTGTGTGAAGCTTCTTCGATGGAAGTGGAATCTCATTGATATAGAACTTGGCATGACCCCCCTTTGTTACTAAGTTTCGAATATGCCTTATTTCATGACCTCTACATTATTTTACAGAAACTGACTGGAAGAGAACTAATTTACACAACAATCCTTGGAAAGCCAAACTTATTTACCTACAAGTTTGCTTCAGAAGTATTAGCTACTCAAGCAAAAAATCACCATGGTGACGAGGCAATAGTTGACAGAATATATGTTATTGGGTATGTTTTCATTATGCAAACCTGCAGTTATTTTGATGTATTGAGTGCTTTGTTGTGATTTGCATTGTTTATCATATGAAAGGCTGCCAAATACAACTTAGGTTAGGGGCTCATTTAGATTCAATAATTTTGGTTATCTGCTAAACAAAGAGTAAAACAAAGATATCATTTTAAAATCAGCCAGTGAGCTTGTGAGGTACATAATAGGCTTATCATTTCAACACTTGTTTGGTGGAACTAAAGAATTAGGGAACAGAGGGAGCAACAGAAAATAATATCTTATTTTTGATATTGTACTCTATTCAATATCGTACGGGAAAACTGAATGGGCTTTATTATTTGTTTTAAGAGAAAGATACTTTACTTTTTAAAGACAAAGTCTTATAAAAAACAGTAATTTTTTCTTATTAGTCAAAACATGTTGTAGAACGACGAAGACTACCTTTCCCTTGACACTGAGTCATTTGGTATATTTTTTGAACGGTTTGTTGATATTTCAAAGTCTTAAAAAGAACATTTGTTTTTGTAGTGATAACATCGATACCGATATATATGGTGCAAATATCTACAAAAACTTTTTAGCCAGATCGAAAGGCAATCATATGCAATGCCTTGAAGACGAGTTCTGTAATTCCCTGATTACCAACGGAAAAGTGAGCTGCATTGAATCGATAATGGTGAACACTGGTGTGTCAGCTGTGAAAAGAAGCCTGCCTCAAGTAGGTATAAACCATCTTCACAGGGATACAAAGTATGAGCCAGAAATGGCAATGCCTGACTATATAGTACAGGACGTATTAGAAGCTGTAGATCTAGTATTTCACAAAGAAGAGGCGTATTGATCCGTCTGCAATTGTTTATGTTGTTTTTAGTGTACCTTTTTAGTTTTATTGTGTGTATTTTTAGCTAACATCATAGAAACATTAATTGTATTTGTATCTATACATGTTTGTACTATTCTTCCAAGGCGCAATTGATCTTCTATTATTTAATCAATTTAGTTAGAGAATTATAAAACTATATTCATTTGCTATGTGAATAGTTTGTGATAAAAATTCCGCATGTGAATGAGACTGTTTTTAAAATTTTGACTTAATCTTCACTCAAGGCAATTGGTTCCATCTTTGCAAAATTACGCTCTATTTGAAAGCTTTTATTGGCCATTCCTTAGATTTTTAGAAAGACCAAAAGACAAGAGATTAGCCCACGTAGTAGAAGAAACATAAAGCGATTCTGTATGTCAGACTGTGGATGTTTACAAAGAGTGTATTGCATTCAGGGCCCTCGCGAGGCAAGCCTTGTTGAAGGGGGGGGGGGGGGGGGGGGTTGACTACAAATTTACCTGATTAAAAAATTATTGCCTGAAATTCTTAAGTTGCTGTCACAAACCTCTGCAGTACATTTAGTCAATCTAACTGTATATAATTCGCAAATTATTATTTTTATATGATAATAACGGACTTCCCCAATAGTTTTGTCAATCTCTATATCGGGACGGGAAAGGATATAGTTACTACCCGAGGCGGTACCACGGTTGCCGCTGAAGGACTATAAAATTTTTGAACTTTGATGCTTCCAGTTTCATGGAAAATGCACTCTCTTAGGCAAATTTTACTAAAGCAATGATTCTATTGAAAATTCATTTTTTGCAAAAAAATTGAACAGCAGGTAAAAAACAACTGGTACAATTTCGCCGTGGTCTAATACCATGCCGTCAGTTACCTTCAAAGGTAGGTAACAAGCAGCACTGGTTATCAAGTAAAATCCCTCTTTCCATCTTAGCATGCCTTTTGAATGTTAAAAAATCTGGAGCTCATAGTGAATTGCAGTTGACGCTTCTACTGAGAAACTTTAGGGGAAATGGAAATAAGGCACAATTTTACCTAAAGAGGGCCTGGATTTTTTCGATTTAGTGCCAACAACAAATCTTCCACCGAGCAGATTTTACTTAAAATTTCCCATTTAGTTTCTTTTGGGGGTGTGTGTGACACCCCCCAGTCGTGCCACCCCTGGTTGCAATTGAGTTTTTGGTAGCTGAGTCGAAAGCTGATAGATAGCTGATAGACAGCGTAACGTTCCTTTTGTCGAAATAACAAAAAGAAACATCTTTTTATTCCCGATTGTATCCATAGAAGCCTGATAGCCGTCGTGGAATTTGTTATGATGTTTTGCCGGTGGCAATAGTTTACATCCCTTCAAATTATATATACATTATTTAGAATATCCTTTGGAAATTATATGAAAGCAATTAATCTACGAAAGGTCAGCTTTTCCACTACTGACAAGGTTTACCCTGTATAAAGGTTCCTATTATTCCTGTTGTCGATGTCTAAAGGCGCCGGGCAGTGAATCTGAAAGATGCGTCAGCACTTCTTACAAGTGTTGTTCAGTGTTCTTGGGCTATGCTTGGTATTAGAGATACTTCTTGTCACAAGAAACGCAAGTTTTCATGAATCACGGCGTTGTTTAAACCATCTTTGTGGGGCTTTTGGCAAAGGGAAAGATGTGGAATATAGTTTTTCGTCTGGCATCGTCAGTAAAGGACTTCGTATGGTTACAAAAGATGATCAACAAAGGGAAGACACGCTGGACGGTATTTCCAGAAACATTACAGATAATGGTATTAAGCAGTTATCTGAAAACAGAACGAAGTCAAAAGAGGAAGAACATGCCTCTGGTGCACGCGGTAAACAGAGGCGAAAATTAGTTATAATTCTTGCACAAGGAAGATCTGGGAGCAGTTTTTTTGCCGAGTTATTTAATCGCGACAAAAATTCTTTCTATCTTTTCGAACCCTTATTGGTGGTCGAGAGGTCCAACAAAGTTATACATTTTGAACTAAGAAATCAAAGTTTGCTTAGGAGTTTCAAAAACGAATCGAGAGAACTTTTCAAAGGCTTGATTACTTGCCAAGAAAATACTCAGCTAGCAAAGTACATGGATATTTACGACGAATACGGGTCGCGTTCTCGCACTGCGGCATTCGGAAGACCACCTTTTACTGACGAAAAACGAGCGTATCGAATCGACCACAATAAAATTTTAAAACTCTGCAGTAACTTAACATCATACACAGTGTTTAAAGAGCTCGAATTCAGGCTGCCAGATATGAAGCTTGACATGCTAGTAGAGTTATCAGAAGAACTCGGTGTCGACTTGAGAGTCGTGCAATTGGTACGCGATCCTAGGGCGTACCTTCATTCGCAACTAAAGCTTGGATGGTTTTTTAAGAACACAACTATAAGAACCAGGCGAGCAGACGTTTATATGAAGAGTCGATGCCTTGAAACGTTGAGATATGTTAATGGTATTGAAAAGAACATGAAGAGATATAAGAGTAAAATGCGATATACCCTTCTTCGTTATGAGGATCTTCTAACTAAGTCTGATTCGATGCTTCAAAAGGTGACTGATGTAACGGGCATAAACGTATTCAACAATTCCATTGGTTGGTTTAGACAAATCACAAAAGGTACAGGTGAGGGCGACGGCAACCGATACCAAAATGGACCAAGAAATGCTGCTTTAATTAAAGATTCTTGGAGGCAAAATATTGATGTCAAAATATTTGAGACGATTCAAAGAGTCTGCAACAAAACAATGGAAAGGCTCGGATATGTCCACATTCACAAAAACTTCCTGAAGAAAAAAAGCATTGCCAGCACTGGAGATTTCTTACCTTTAGATCTTTGAGTTAGAAAAAACTTAGTGACGAATAGGAAGGTGCTAGGGGAACTAGAGAAATAATACGGTGAGTGGAAGAATAGCAATAAGCATATAGGCTTCGGGGACAGAATGAGTTGGGTTCTTGCATGCTTCTTTCAGCAAAATGTCGGGTCTTGATCAACCCGAATTTTGCACAAAGTTAGGTTATTATAACGGTTTAGCCAAAAAATTAAAGAAAATATCACTGTATAATATTAAATAGATTGTTGATTATTTTTGAAGCTCAATGAAAGTGTCCTAGTTTTTTTACAATATACATTGTATCAAGATAGACAAGTTTTTTGCTATTTTGCTCATCGACACTGTTGATCAACAAGGAAGCATGGGCAAATAAGCCTCGCCTTTGCAAGAATAAATAAACAGGATCTAATATAAAGATAAACTTTACAATAAAGTCAAAGTGGCAATCGGAGGCAGTTCAGATGTTTTACCTTTGCGATCATTGAATGACTGCTCCAACGCAGCAGCCCTTCTCTCTTCTTGTAGCCAATATAACATTTCAGTCTTATCAGAGCTCATTTTCTCGATATACGGTCGTCCCTGCAAGAAATAAAGTATTTTCACTGAGAGGTTTGGCTGCTCACAGTCTCCTTTTTGCAAAACCTCTTTTTGGACTGTAGAGCTCCGTTTTTCATAACAAAACGATTTGACCTAAATTCAAGTTTTCAAATAGAGATAGATAAATATTTTACATTTTAAAAATGAGCCAATGGCTGTTCAAAGGTCGTCTACAGTCCGCGGAGTTTTTAAATGAAACCGACCTTGCAGAATCAAATGTGACAAAATTTAATAGCTCTTCAAAAATTCAAACCATCAACAAAAATGTATGGGTGAAAATTTGACCTATCAAAGCGAGATATTGTGTACCAAAGTTTTTTAATTTAAAAATTTTACAAACCAAGACCTGTTGGTATAATCTAAATATGATCTAAGATCCAAACGATTTTCTGTATAGTAAGCCAAAACGTTGTTCGTGGCAACAGTAGAGATATGGCAGATAATGTAGTGATAAGAATCTACGGAAAATAATGTGAACCACGACAACGCATCGGTTACACTTGTGAATTTTGCATAGATCATTAGTAAAGTAAAAAGGCTCTCCCCAGAGTCGTATTCTGTAGAGGGGGCAGACGTAAAAACGTCAATTCGGGCGTTGCTTATTTAAGTTATGGAAGAGGCAATGCTTATCTAAGTAAGGCCTAAAAATGTTCATTTATTAGAAAATTTTTGTGAATAAAAACAGAATTAAAATCCGTTGTCCAACAAAAACTAGAAATATGGTTTGTGGCTCATCCGACAAAACGAACAAGATCCAGCATAAAGATAGGGATGGGGGAATCACCACTTGTTCTGCTCCCACGACACCCATGGCTTCACTATGATGGCAATGCTGCTACATGCAAAAATAACATAACTTTCAGATACTTACTTGATACGTCACGACATCTTTAAACATCTTTCGTACTTTGAGAATAGCATGTTTAGTGGTATCATCTAGGCGATGCAATTCCTGTCGAAGAGCCAGACTATTTTCACTTTTATCGGTGACATTATAGTTTATCTTTATAAAAGCTGAGTTGCAATAGATAGTTTAGAGTAATGTGCAATGCCATGGAGTATAACTGTAATCTTGTTTGTGATATTTTTAATCAATAAGCAGTTTTCAGCCAATAGATTTATAATTGCAAAACTCAACCTGACATTAATTTACAAAGTGAAAGGCAAAAATTGCTTCTTCAAAGAAACAAGACATTATATATGTCAAATTTAATTAAAGATGGAAGCATTTTATATTAATAAACTGTTCTGTCCAGCCATAAAAACACAATTAAAAACTTTAGATATTGTTTACACTAAATATCGAGAAATAGTTATATAAAAACAGGCTATTTAAGGTAAAAAATGTGGCAGAAATATAAAAGCGCAGGCGGAAAGCCTCAAGTGTATCTAAACAGCCGTAAAATGATTGTGGAAGTAAATGAAGAAAATTTGCAATTATATTTCGAGAGGAATAAACTGCGGAGAAAGAACGAGCACTAGGTGACAAAACTACCTTTGTAAGAGGTTGGAACACACAAATTCGTACCTGTACCGAATAAAGTCGCACAAATGGAAGACCAAGCAACGGGCACTAAAGCATTTTCAAAAACAGCCTAGTAAAGTGGAACGCAAAGGTGGAGAGTCATCATTTCAAACCTAGTTCGCAGCCATTCATCTCGTAAAGACTGAACAGCACTTTTGTAATAAAGTTTCAACAAGAAAAGTGCGACCCACGCTATGCCGAATCCCTAAATACCTTTAGTTCAAGCAAGGAAATACAAATGCTATGCATTGCACATAAACTTGTAGAATTGATACAAGAAACACGCGAGGAAGCACGTCACAAGAGACCATCACGAATAGCAAAAAAACAGCGAAGGGCGAAACAATTACAAGACAAACGTCCCTGGTGAAATTAACTCGCGTTGAAGTATTCGTTTGTTTACGCTTAATTGAAATTGCTTACCCTGTGTAACGCACTTCTTGTTTTTGATTCTTCTAGGCGAGCAAGCGAAGAGCGCTTTGAACCTGCAAAGAAATAAATCTAAGTTGAGCATGACAACAGCACAAAGCATTCCCGACATTTTCTGCCCAACTAGTGTCAAAGAAAAGGCATTTGATACACATTAGCAACGAGCATTTTAAAAATTTGTAAAACACGTCATTCTTTTAGGTACAAAAACTCTGGTTGCTTCTTCTTAACACAAACTTGACTACGGAGTGACGATGTTATAAAATTCGATAGGTGACTGCAATATTACAATATAATATACCATTCCATACACTAAACAATACCTATTCATATAGCATGTGTCGTGTTATGCCGTGTCATGTCGTGTTATGTCGTGTCATGTCGTGTCGTGTCATGTCATGTCGTGTCGTGTCGTGTCGTGTCGTGTCGTGTCGTGTCGTGTCGTGTCGTGTCGTGTCGTATCATATCAATCATAGCATCTCTAGTGTTTATTCAACCTATATTTTCTTGGATTTAGCTTGATATTTCAAAGTTTGTTGTCAAGGGTACAGGGGTGTTAGCAAATTCTGCCTGTCAAAAAACATTCAAAAATTCCAAGATTTAGCTGCTCTTCTAAGAATCTTCAGGGGCATGTCCTCGTAACCATTTTGTTGTGTGTCTTCTTGCACACAGAAGCTAAAATTTATAGAGTCATTACCATTGTTATTATAAGGGCTTTCATGGAGCATTAATGCTGATTTTCCTCTTTTTGCTGGGGCAAAATATGTCATTGCCTCTCTTATGTTTTGAAGAAAGCAATGCTCATGCAAAGGCAATTTATTCACCAAGTGTTGCGAAATAACACTCCCAGTTCCCTGCGCACATTGCTTTGCATGGTCGGCATCATTCCTGGCGTGACTTCTTTTCACTTTACCCTCTGGCTCTCTAGGCTACCCTCAAGCATTTATGCTTCAAGTTACAATCAGATTCAATTAGGGTTACCCGAGTCATCAGGTCCAAAACCCCTAACATTTTCTTTTCTCTGATGTTTGCTTTAGCTGAAGAGCCGCTTCATCCAAACCTCAGTTCTTGGTTAAACGGTAATAGATAGCCAATTCAATGCACGTCTAGAAATAACTAGCTGGAATTTAAATCCTGATGTAAAGCCAACGAAAAGAAGATGGTACATCGCGTGGGTGTTAAGTCTTTTGATGGAAAGACTTAACCAATCCATCTTAAATACAACTTAATGCTGAGGAACTAGGAAACAAATCTTCGAATTAGGAAAGGAAAGTTGAGCAAACAAAGTTAGTTCCACCTCCAATGCTATTATATTTTCAAGATCTAAGAGAAAAAAGATGAAAGGATAGCGACTTATTTGCAACAGCTTTGGCACAGAATTTCTTTGGCTAGTCATGGGGTCTGGTGAAACAGTTTGGATTTAAGGTAATCCGACCCAGCAATAGAAGAACATCTTGGCGATTTGGTTGTGATAATAATGGCTCAATGGATTATCCTTAGGCAAGAATCAAGGAACAATTTTATTTGCAACAGAATATGGCTGTATTTTGAGCAGGGATTATCACACTGTCTAGTTAGCGCATGATCGTTACAGTAAATCAGGGACAGGGAGTCTGAATTTAAATCAAGAGCGCAGTGGTTCATGGGAATGCTGATCTGTCAAAATGAATTAGATCGCGCCTGTTTTACGACTAATAATGCCGGTGGGATTTCAAAGTGCGGGATTAAGATTACTTTCTAAATAAGAATAAGCTACTGTCAACAGATTAAGTAGTGCAGCAAACGACAAATGCTTATTTCATCAAATATTTACCAGTGTTTCTGCAAAAGTTGCCGTTTTTAGGTAGATACGAAACATATAACTCATGTAACCCTTTATACGTTAGTCTCAAAGGGCCTCAAAGCTGTCTACCTTCTGACTGGTAACACAAATACCTCCAGTTTGGTTCATTTTCATTAGAGATGGCAAATCACAATGAAAAGTTCCAAGCTTATATTACAGCAGTACCATCGCTGCTCGCCCATTAACTTTCCCCTTTTCCAAGGCCAACAATCTTAATGCTCACTCTGCTTTGCTGAAGTTTCTCCGATGTTGTCGATCCTTCTTCCTGCATGTTTCATACGTTGAAATGAATTATCAAACAAGCAATGGGTTGAATATCACAGGGCCCTAAGGGTATTTGGATTGAAGCTATATGATATACTGGTATCACAGAAGTTATATGATATACTTATGATACAAACGTGGGCTTTATACAATTTACAGCTTTCCTTTAATTTATCATTGCCACATAACAAGACTAACCTATCAAGGAAGTATTTTTGACATAGATCAATTGCTGTTCAAGCTATCTTTTTCTCTAATTTAGGAAACGTTGCAATAATCAAAGCCACCCAAGATGCAAAATTGCATAATGTTTGCTAGAGTCGCATCAATGTTTCCAATTCGCCATATCGTCCTTATCTGACACTGCAGTTTGTGTTCTCAGCCAATCAAGGGGATTCTTCTTTACTAAAAATGACGCAGGCATATCAAAGTCAGAGCCGTGGGGTAGAGAGAGGGGGCTAGGGGTGCATATCTTTCAAAGTTCTTGGCAGGACGGAAACCTCAAAGGTAATATTGTTTGTGACATGGTTCTAGTTCTTTGATTTTAAAATTGACATCACTCAAACAAATGTAAGTCATGAACATTTACTATTGATAGCGCAGGCGTTGCTTGTTGGCAAAAGGCCTTTTGAACAGTAAAAAGGGCATGGCCTAACAATTTTCGTTTTGCACTCTTGATGTAAATAGTTCCATTTGTAGGTACCTCATTTCTGACGTATTAAAATCGTTGTTCTCCAATAAGATCTCTATTTTTCGTACGAAATCAGATGAATAAAAGTCTCTTGCATGTCTCCAAACTCGTGGAGAATCAACCCCCAACTCTGTTCAGCTGATCAACAGCCAGTCACGTTGACATTTTGAAATTAAACAGGACCACAGTAACAAGAAAACATTCATGTTTGCTGGAGTACATTCAAGAGAAGCATATTTGTCTGCGACAAAGAGTATCGCAGATGTAATTGGATTCTTCCAAAAGCACCCTTTTTAACATCTAAAATCCTCTACTTATTTGGACGCCAATTTTGCATCAACTTTGGCATTTTCTATAGTATTACGGGTGGCGAAAACAAAGATGGAACAGAAGAAAGGACAGGGGTTGATCTCCAGTACGTTGCATTGTCTTGGCAACAGCAAGGAACACTTGAAGAAGAATTAATTTGTCCTAGACTGTTTCTAAGCCATGTAAGCGCTAACTGAATCCAAACAGGTAGCTTATCAATGGTCGTGGCACGTAAAGCAAGGACAGGTGTCAGTTTTGTTTGGAAAGATACAAAATGTTCTCACAGCTCTTTCTGTTTTAATGATCCTAAAACTAATATATGATGAAATAATTCAATCCTTTAAAAATATCGGATCCAAAGATTTGCTTTTCTTTTTTTTGGAATTTAATAACACACTGGCTCGAATTTATAATCATATCATACAAAGCTCTTCTTTTGATTCCATTCATTAGAACTGAGGAGGATAGTGTTTCCAACGAAGTTGAGACACATTGTGCGTATTTTACTTTGTGATGCAAGTTTAACATTAAAAGATTGACTAGCAAAGGGCACCTTTGAAGAGATTCATTCTTCAGATCATAAGTCATCAAGCCCCATGAAACTACACTGCTACACTGATTTGGATAAGATAAAAATTCGATGCAAGCTAGTACAATGCTGTGAACTATTAACACCTTACGGCAAAGTAAAGAAGCCAACTTTTAACAATGAAACATTTTCAGTCCGGAGCAATGCCAAAAGACACAAAGGCACAACCTTTGGTTCAAACAACGTTCCACACACAAAATTATAAGGCTAAAACATGTCGATTCACACCAGCCGACGTTCAGAAATATGAAGCTGAGGCACAAAATACCCGAAATATTGGAGCATAGAGCAATGTGACCAGTTCATATTGCAATGCCATTCTAATAATCTACAAAAAATGGTCTCCTAAATGCCTTACAAGCAATTTTGCTCAAATTCTATTTGTCATGCCTTCCCTATGTCAAGCATTCTTTTTATAATCTGTTTAATGGTAAAATACTAAATTTTTAAGACGGCCAATGAAAATCTTCTAAAAACCTATACCCTATCGAATCATCTTAGAGATTTCTTTGAGTAATTTCTGCATCATTCTCTCTTTATTCTCCGCCTTTGTGACACATGATTATTTAGCAAATTCTGGCTTGTAATTTTTGTTATTTTTAAATAGAATGATTTAATGTAAATGGTTTGTCAGATCTAAAGGTTTAAAGGCCACTGCGTATTCTCATGTTCCTTGTGGTATTGTATATGATTTATAATTATTTGGGTGAATGTTTAGATAAGTAACAACAGCAAGAAAGCAATGAACCACCAATTTTCTAAACATTGTTTACTTAGACGATTGAATTTAAAATTAATTGTAATTCCATCCAATTTTAAAAATGGAAAGCTACATGATATGCAATCATATTCCACTTGTTGAAATGAAAACAAGCAAAGAAATAAAAAAATATGGAAAGATGCTACTCGGACTGCTAATGCCAAAAAACTGATGGCAAAAAAATTCATCTTGTAATATCAAAAAAACAAACCTTTTCCGAAAAAGCGATTTGGGTCGGAAGCATTTCGCTCAAATTTTTCGAGAGCTGAAATAAGCTCTTCTCTTTTAACCACACAAGAGGCAGCTATTTCCCAGCACTGGACCATCTAGGGGAAGAAGCCAAGATTTAGTTATGTTAATTGTTCACTGTTCGAAATTATGCTATAAATATTGATACAATTACACTGTACAGATCAGATTTGCTTTGGTTAAAATTAAATTTGCAGGCTCGTTATGATTAATGTCTCCCTATATGATAAATTTAGTTTCCCCTTTAACGCGTTACATCTCAGCACATTATCACAAACAAATGTTAGCATGGCTAAGAAACCGACCAAGCAAGCAATGTACTTAAGATAAGACCAATTTTACTAGTGACTAAAATTGCGCGTTTACTTTAACAGGAAACAAAAGGAAACAACAAGAAACGAATAAAAATGAGAAGAAACGATAAGGAAACAATATGAAACGATAGCAGAAACGATTAGATCTCCAAAACGAGGCAAGCTTATCAATCCACGTGGGCATTGTCAGGCATTGTCATCTTCGTTGCAGTGGCCTAAGTGTGTGTTCGGTCATGTCGTTTTCCACGGCAATCGCTGTTGTCTTAGATGTCTTAGGTTACGAAAAAACTCTAATTTACGAGAGGAACAAGCTGTATAGGTTGACAATCTACTTCTTGGACAAATTTTGGGGTGGGGGCGAGCCCCAAATCCTCCATATTTTTTCTGTAAGTTCCTAAACAGTTCAGGGAAAAAACAAAATATTGCTTGATTATTAGCTGAGATTTCAAATTGCCTTTTTTCCACCGATGTGAATCACAATATTCCAGTGATATTTGCTCTTACAATGCTGGCATTTCATACCAGGCTTTCAGAGTTTAATTCCTCTTACAAAAATACCATATAAACATCTACTATCATAGCTATTAAGGCAGGATTTTCAATAAATAAATAAAATTGTGCCACATTTAGATTTTTTCCAAATCGTTTCTACTTGTTTCCACTTGTCTCCTAGTTGTTTCTTCTTGTTTCCTAGTCGTTTCGTTTCGCTTCCTGTGATAGTAAGCACGCTAAAATTGTGCAAAAATGGCACAGGATACTTATGCAAGAAGCTGGAGACGACCCTCAGAAGAGAGTTGTCATTTGACATAACAGTATCGACATAAAATGCGACAAAAAATACCAGTATCGACATAAAATGCGACAAAAAATACCAGTATCGACATAAAATGCGACAAAAAATACCAGTATCGACATAAAATGCGACAAAAAATACCAGTGTCGACATAAAATGCGACAAAAAATACCAGTATCGACATAAAATGCGACAAAACATTGTATCAAACATAAAGAAAATTTATATGGGAAAAAAGATGCTACACTTCAGGTCACTTGTTGCAACCTATACTCACAAAAAATAAAAACACCATAATTTCTGAACGAATTAATTATTTGGTTGAATATTTATTTTGAAGTATTTGATAAAACTTTAATTGTTCGCTGTAAAAGTAAAATGATAAAGAATTTTTGTTCTAGGTATTTCCATATCTGAATAATAGTCCAATTTGCCAAATACTGCGCGGCGGATTCTTAAATAATCTATTTCAATTTGAATGGTGCCTTAATTGTTGTAGTATCAAAGATTCTAAACTGACAATTTCTTGAAAAAAAAACATAGAAAATGTTAAGTCAGTGCTGAAGTGAAGAAACTTTTGAACACAGCCTGTTAAGGTTGTAAAATCTTGAAACCAGTTCTAAAGCAATAGCTAGAGATTTGGTTCTGAATAATGACAAAAATATTATTAACAACAAATGCTTTGACTTTACCAACTTCAATATTTGGAGTTGTGATTTCCTATCTCCTGGCTCAAACACAGCCACCATATAGCAATTTCCTATATGGTTTCCTAAATAGCCCCTCCTGCTAAAATGTTCTTAAAAAGAGATCCCTCCACTGGAAATCCTCTGTACTTCACCCACTCCCTTGATCACCAGTGCTGAGGAGAGGGGGGTCAGGGGGGTCACTGACCCGGGGGCTCTTGGCTTTAGGGGCCTATAAATAATAACTCAATTGAAAAAAATTCTAAGTAATAATCCAGCCTCCCAATCAACATTAAGCTAATATTAGAGACAATAATGACAAAGATCCATGAAGTCGTTGCCTGCCTCAGTGTTAAATATAATTTTGTTGAGAATTTCTCATCTTTGCTGGCTTGGGCTAAAAAAGTTCAAAAGCTTCTGAATGTTACCAAAAAGGGTTGCAGGGCAACATACAGGGAAATATGTATGTCATAAAGATTTACACTATGGCATTCGCATCTATTTGCAACAGTGTGTCAGTTGTGGTCCCATTTAGTTAACGAATTGAACGTTTTCATTTTCTAAACTTTGAGAATTTCTAAGAAAATTTCATTTTCATGCATTATGGTGCTAAGATATCAATTATGCTCAAATTATATCAAACAGCGGATCAGGTATGGTAAATATGATATTTGATGCGTACATTGTATATCGATTGTATTTAAGAAGAGCGAGGTTGAATGAAGCAGTGCGATAGGGAAGGAAACAGAATAAAAAGTTGCCTAAAGCATTAAATGTACTTGTGATAAATTATATCTCTTCCATTAAATATCCCTAAATCTTGTGCCTATCCCACTTGTTTATTATTCTCAGTTATTTAAACGTATCATTTTGTACCTGTAATTCTCTATTTCTTTTTAATTCACAGGAGGGGTGAGAAACATGGGTTTTCCGACAAAAATCTAACAAGCTTATATTATATTTTTCTCATAAATTTCAACATAACATAACGACATCAGAACTAAAAAAAGATCTTTTGATATATTGAATATTCTTATGTTTATTTAGATACAAATTTTTTCCCATCAAAACATAGCATTTAGATAAACAAAGACAACCATGTTAATTTTTTTAAAAGAGCAGAGGTTTTCCGAAAAAATAGCAGTTTAGCTCTACAGTGGTGTTTTTGCTCCATCTGACCCCTCTATCTACACCATTGAAACCGGCGCAGTTTAGCCACCATGGCAATTGTAGTAACCAAAATAGCCACCCTAGCAGTTTAAGCAACCATAATTTCAAAAATTTCTGGGGAGCATTCCCCATACCTGCTAGAAGCGTCTGCCTTAGGCATGCCTTATGATTTAATTTTTGTCCTGACCCGGGGCCCATAAATTCTCTCCGCGGCCCTGTTGATCACCAACCTACCGTAGATCTAACAGGTTTAGTGACAAGGTGGTCGCATTTACTTTCCAAGGAATGCCCAAAACTTTTAATCAAAACCCCTGTTAGAATATCTGGTTGAAGTAGTTTCTTATTCATTTTGAACAAAGGATATAATTTCACGCTTTGGCACCTAATAATGCAGGTTTGGATTGATTTCTGCTATTTGTCAGTAAGCCACCCAGCTATATATTTTACTGCTAATGAATAAGACTACGGTTCACGCTAGTTCTAATGTCTGTTAACCTCACCAGGTTTAAAATGGCAGCATGAAGCAACACCCCAGAGACATTAAACATTCGGAGATTTTTCAATCAATTACCACCATTAAACGCTGAACCAGTTAATCATCAAAGTAATCTAGGGCTCGTTAAGTTAAACAAAATGGCTTAATTGGTTTGACACACCACATACCAAAGGAATTACTTCAATAAGGAAAATTTAATATCAACATCGTGAGGTCCTCTCGACTGCCTTATTAGTCTAGACAACCTCAAGCCATATGTGCACAAAATATAGACATTGCTACTCAGTAACATATTTATTACATATAGACTTTTTATGTTATGGGACTACACCTGTAAACTACGCTAAAAAGGGAAAAAGATTGGCCTAGAACGAAGCTATTCTTGGTAAAGGCAGCAGCATTGATTAATAGTTTTTCATACAGTCATATATTATAGTATATTGGAAAATGAAACTTTTGGATACATCAATGTTGTTGGCATACAAGCTTCCTGGCTTTTACGAAGAACTATGGTATAAGGTTACTAATCATCGAGATTCTACGCAAATAACTAGAAAATTCTTGAGCTTGACACCAGGAAACAAAGTCGTGGGAAATATTTCCTGCTTATACATTGACAAATATTTCACTTCATCAAGAATTTGATCCATACAGACTTTTGTTGAAAGAAGTGTAGAAGATAGTGTGTTGGTATATTGCATGTTATCAAAGTTGACATTGAAATTCCAAAAAACAGTGGATAATTAAAATATATTGTTTAATTGTTATCTATCTAGTCGAATACCAAAAACGTAAGAAAAAAAACAATTAAAGTACAATGTCTTTTTAGCAAATAGAGATGAAATTTACAGAATTTCCTAATAGCGTAGTTTGATTTCATATGAATGGGTTCTGAAACAAACCTAAGTGCATAGGTAATTACTGCCAGCACAGATCGTAATTATGCAAAATAATGCAATTACTCAGATGGCCTATCCCAAGGCGTTTCCACGTCATCAATATACACTTTTCGATTGCTGTAGTATGAAGATATCTTCCTACATTCTTTGTTACCAAACAACACAGACAAATGGGTTGCTCATTTGGTCAATGAACCAAATGAAGACTGTTTACATTGATTAAATACAATGATAGAATTCTTATTATTTTCATTTACGGAATCCCATTGAATAAGTAAACATAGAATAGAGACAATATAAAGATACTACTTACCTCAGAAAACTTTCTCGCATTCTCGTCCATGCTATATTTAATCGCCATATCAACTCTGAGGTTGTCAGGCATCTTAAGCATCGTCCATACTCTTTCTAGTCGATCTTGCAACGTGAGTTCTGGCGAAGGCTAAAGAAGAATAACAGTTAAATTGTTTATAGTATCAGATGAAAATGATCAACAATTTTTTCTTGGTAAATGAATACTGCAGCTTCATAAACCTCACTTTCCATATTATGCAGTATAAGTAATTGAATGCCAAGAACGCGGCAATTCTAGTGAGGTTACCGACTGGATTATTCCATTGGATTGAAATTCATGTATCTGTGAAATGTTTTACGAACAAAATAACTTTATAATGTAATACCCATCAAATATCTCTACAATGCAATACCTAAAAACAACTCCATTATGTAATAACTACAAAAAAAACATTAATACATTACCCATAGAATAACAAAATTATGTTATATCTAAAAACAACACAACCATATAGTACCTATATAATAATATAGTACTGTAATACTAATAAAATGACTCAATTATGTTTACCTATGAATAACCAAAACATTTGGTGCTTACAAAATATCTTAATAATAAAATGCTAAAACAGCTATATACAGTAATATAAAACAATAAATTAACTCAATAATGTAATACTAATAAAACCCCTACTTATGTAGAATCTAGAACAAAATATTTTAATTCAATACCTATAAAGTAAATTTAGTATTTGATGCCTATAATTAAACTTACAAATTTATACCTGAATTATTTCACGCTTACGAAATAGCTTAAAAAATAATGCCTATTAAATTTTTAGATAATCAAATACCAATATAATAACTTAACTATGTTATGCACACAGAATAAAACAATATTGTGATACCTACAAGCCAATATAAAAACTTAATGTATAACAGGTAGATAATTCAATATCAAGAAAAAAAGTTATGATGTAATAACAACCATATAAAACCAATTGAATCATGTAATTTTAGAATGTAAAACAGATAATATGATTTTTTACTGTAATAAATTTAGATAATTTTACTATGTAAAACCAATGTCGTAAATCCTCGAATTGGCCCTCTCCTTCGAAAAAGCACCCCCCTCGAATAAGCCCCCACCCTAGAACTACAAATTGTTAACAAGCCCCCCCCCCTTGAATAAGCCCCTACTGCTACCGTAAATTCTCAAATTGAACCTCTCAATTTGATGATTTTGCCAGCTGAGGTTGCCTATGGCGTTTTTTTTAATTACCACAACAAATTCATACATTTGGTAGTAATTAATTGAATGCTCATAAAGAAATTTCTACTAAAATAAACGAGGTCTTTTAATGATGTCTTCTAAATGTCTACAATAATTTTATAAGCCCCCCCTCTCGTATAAGCCCCCCTCGAATAAGCCCCCAACCAAGAATATCAAAATTAAATAAGCCCCCAGGGGGGTTTATTCGAGGATTTACGGTATATAACTTAAATAACAAGCTAACATAATACTTACAAAATAGCTTTAATTCTTTATACCATTATGTAATTCAATTTTCGAATGACTATAGAATTACTCAAAATGTAGTCAAATTATCAGTCAATATCGTTTTTGCTTTGAGGGACAGTTAACAAAAAGAAAATTTGTTACTCATCAGCCCATTACCTACCAAATAATCAGATGCCACGCTGTTGGCCAGCCTAATTAACTTTGAACCCAATAACTCTGATGATATTTGTGACATTCTCGTTGATTTTCCGGACGCACTAGTTTTTCCATCCTTTGTTGCAATGCCCTCTCCGATGGCAGACAGTGAGCAGACAGAATCATCTTAAAGTTAGATTAATAAAATCAGTATTATCTTAAAATTTCTTTAATGAAAAAATAGACTGATTCATAGATGACCAATAAAGAAAGCAGCAGAACTTATACACGAAAAAAGCTAAGATTAACCATACCGATATTCATCATTATACTTATTGTGTATTAAAACATTGAACGACATTGCATACAGAACTTTTTCTCTAAATACAGAGCTATACATGCTTTCTTCTGTAGAATAGGGCGGTTCTAAGTTTCAACTCCAGTATTCACGCTTTACTTTATAACCGCATAAGAAAAATTTATTTAAGTACAATAAAATAAAAACAAGCGATAACTTGTTATTTAGACTGTCGATTGGCAGCATTTTTATTGTTACATATGGTGAAAATTGAGCTTTATGAGTGATCAAGCAGGGACAATTAATTCCCGAATTTCTTGCTTTCCGAGCTGCCACCTCCATTTTTTCTATACAATAGATATCCGATTATCGCAGAAATTTTAATCCCATTCAAAACCTCCATCCTTGATTCATATGTTTCTAACACGTTTTAATAAACATGTTTTCAGGAATTAAAAAGTAACAGCTAAGCATTTACTTTAAAGTGCAATTACTTGGATGTTGTATCAAAGTTGCACGTTCTATGTTGTACACATTAAACTTTCTTTATAAAAATTTCAAATATTTACCATCCAAATCAGGCTCTTTTCCAAGTCCTCCAAGCAGAATTGTATTGACATTCCAGAAGCCTTCATTGTACTTACTCTTGTCCGCTTGCAGTTTTGCTTGTCGCTCTTCATAGCGTCTGGGATGATACAAGAAGAAGCATGACCAATAAACATGGGAAAATGTCCAATGGGCTAACAAAAACATGCATGCTTACCGTTTTTTCATACATGATAGAAACTACTACAACAAGCTTTCAATGTAGAAATCTGCCAGTAGATTGTTTACTGTCATATAATTTTGGAAAAATGCCCATTAAACTTCCCTGAGTTTTTCATTAAAGAAAAAATAAAATGCTATGCACGGCAAGCTATTACGATATCCCAACCAGCGTTTCATTTTCTGAAATACGTTTCACGCAAGAGTTTAATGTTTCGCTTATAAAAATTACTGTTTTACAGGTCTGCCAAATGGTCGTGTATTCGCTTTCGTTTCTAAGCAGGACGGTTCTAAGTTGCAACTCTGAGTGTCATCTTTAGCTGACATGTTTTCTTGTTTATAAAGCTATTGTTAGCCATCTTAGCCGCCAAAAATAGTTCATTATGCTGCAAGATATCTCCACATTCTAAGCTTAAAAGAGGTTTCTGCTTTCGCAAGAAAAAGAAAAGTTCGCGTGAGAATAATATCAAGAAGATAACACCAAGTCTGCTCTGAAGCGACACACCCTCTTGCAAAAAACCCCTAAATTATTTGATTATCACAATTTTTGAATAAACAGGAAGCACTCTCTTATTTCTATGATACGTATTTCTAAAATCACTCCTGGACAAGACATGCTTGCCCTTTCTAGTCCTTGACAGTAGACTTCAAAAAACACTCTCTTATTTCTAAGATACATGGTTGACAAAGCTAGAGAAGAAATTCCATCAAAAATTAATTTTAATTTTGATTGATTCCGCTTTTAAATCCAACCGGAACTTTGTGAAAGGACGTTCCCAGGCAAAGTAGTCCAGTAAATCTTCTTAAGTCACCTACAATGCACTCATGTTGGAGACACTCGTGTTCACGTCATCAGGTAATGTTATCGAACACAAAAAGATCCGTAAGTTCGTATAACATTTGTTTTGCGATATCCTCTACAATAACGCATATATGCCTCAATAATTGATTGATTGGAGCAATCTTTGTCAATATACGAAATGTCAAAGATTTCCCTTGTAAAGAATATCAAGAATCGCCCATGGGGTTGATTAATGATAAAATGTAATCCAAGAATGTTAATACAATGATCCTTGTAATTAATCTCTTAAATTAAATATACTAAGGCCGTGCAAGATTCTTTTCATTAAAAGAACAAAGCTTTTAAATTCCATACCGAATATGTAATAATGTTCTCATGAATCCAAAATTAATATACAATGCTGAATACTCCCATCATGAGGTGTTTTTGAGTTCTCAAATTAATGATATCAACAAAAAAATCAAGATTTGAAATATTTACAAAACCTAAAAACAAATAAGAAATCCAAAATAAATGAGTTTGAGATTCCTAAGCCCTTTTCATGTAAAGCCCAGGAAAGAAAGATTTCACAATAATGAATAGTCCTAATTGATAAAAAAACAAAAGTTCATAAAACCATGGAAAACTTTGAGAGTAGCCTCAATGACTTTATAAACGAAGGAAGAAAGATAGGTGTAATATACATTTACCAGCATTGCTTGGAAAGTATTTTTTGGGTAATGACCAGTCGAAAAAAACAGATTTTGTTTGTGTAAAATTTCTTTCTGGCTCTGAATTGTGATAAATCAGACCATAGCTTTGTTTACTTGACTAAAGCTTTTTTAATGCAACAAAACAAAAACTGAAATAAGTATCTAAATGATTCATATTCTAGTGAGTAAATAAGCATCACGATACCTTCTTCGTGCCAAAGTTTCAGGGTCTTCTTGAATTGTATTTGAGGAGCCATCTGCATTCTCATCTTCATCTTCAGAATCGTAAAGGTGAAATATTTTGGTCAAAAAGTCATTTTCCTTAAAAAAAGGAGAAAAATATAGTCTGATACTTCTCGTCTTCGTAAAGTAAGCATATAAAATTGGCTGACCAATAAATATTACTCCATCATTTGACAGATATAGTTAGCTTAGAAAAAGCACTGACTTGTATTACAACTAAGTTGTCAATACCAATTCTTTGTACCGACCCACTGATTGTCCGTATCAGCCAGGCATCTTAAAAACTTGACCGATTACCAAATCCTTAAAGACATTTTTTTATGTTGAATGTTTGATAAAAAAGAAGTAAACCATTTACCCCTGTTGAGACGTATTTATAAAAATCTTCACTGTTCATCGTAGATCTCCACCAAGCAAGCCAGGCAGCATATGATTTGACAGGCTTTTTCTGGTTTTGGTGGCTGTAATCCAGTTCTTGGGAATTCAATTCCTTGTTGGCATTTTCTCTAAGCTAATTGATAAAAGTAAGATTTTTAGCCTTAAAATTTCACTAGCGTTGCTGTAGCTATAGTCGATGTAGGTATAGTCGACTACTCACAGTGTAGGAATTATAAAAATTAGCAGTACAAGCAGATTAAATTGTAAATATAATTAAAGGTTAATATTAAGATTGAATAAAAGGCACAATTTCAAGAAAAAATCATAATAATTTAGGCTTCTTCATACACAGGTTATTCTTAAAAGATGCATTAAATATGTTTCATTAAGAAACTAACGATTATGGTCCTTACTAGACGATCAATACTTGGAAAATGCTACATGCTAATTCCTGGTTTCGCTGGACCTTATCCTTTTCATTTATTTTCTCCAATCCAAAAACTTCCGTCCCTTCCTCCCAGATTAATGTTCATTTTTTTGGGCAAATGAAAAAATGCATTTCTTAATCTCCGTCATTTTACAGTAAGTTCTCGTTGTGTAGCGGGCAAGATGGGGCTTGCTAAATATGATCTAGAAAACTGACGGCAGTGTTCCAACACTTCGGCAATAACTGTTCTTTTAAAAACAGCATAAACAATCTGATTTGACTGACCAGTTATTTTTATCGAGCGGTACTAAGACTCTTCGAATGCAGAAAATACAAAAGGATAAGTCTATGCACTGGAAAGTAAGATGATATAAAATAGTTCAAAAATGAGAAATTTATTGGAAAATAAATAAAGATTCTGCTTATAAAAGACTTTTCCCACGAAAGCAAAGAACAGACCTTGAAAATCATGAATATGTTCCCACCTTGGATAATCCATCTAACAGATCATTTCAGCGAAACAATGTATACAATTCAAAGGATTGAAATTAATCTTAAGGTTTCAGGGTGGAGATGTCATTGCCATTGGGTGGATTCAGCGTTTGGAATGAATCACCCTTTCATAGCAAAAAATACACGTTTATCCTTGTCAATTTATTATCATTAATTGCAGATTACCTTGAGAATTTCTTGCCTTCCAAGACCGTCAAATTTTGGTCTACGGTAAATTGACAAAAATGAGTCAGGCATGAGAAAATACTTGTGAAATATGAATAATTCAGATCAATGCATTTTTCACCGACTTGATGCAACAATGCTCAGGTTCTTGTGAATATTCTGATAGTTTATTTTCATACAATATTCCTTTTCTTTCTCTGTGGTCTTAATCTACCAAAAACCAATATTTATATCCATTAGATCTCATAAAACTCTCTAATGGTTACACAACAAAACATAAACAAATGTTTAAAAACATTCAAGGCTACATCAAGCTCATTCATTAGTGCACTGGCCAATAGTCAAATTTATTCAATCAAATGAAATACTCTCATTGAATCACAATGGCAGGGTTAATATCGTTTTGTTACGCTGGGACAGGATTAATGGAGTTTGGTAAAAGAGGGACAGGGCTAATAGAGGTAGCAATAACTTAAAAATGAATATAAAGGGGCAATTCTCTTCATATGTCATGCAAAAATGCGAAAATTCTACACACTTGACCAAAGTTCTCTATTAAAACCCTTGTGTGCTGTTACACGCAACATTTTCAGCTTTGCTTAGGTATAAAGAGAGTTTTGGTGAGTAAGAACACCTTCTTGTTTAAATGCTAAACTTAGCTGGCCTTTAAAAATTTTATGCATGATTGAAACTATTGTGCAAATTATTAAAGTACTTATTAATTTGAATTGAATATGCCTCGCAAACATTGTAACACAAGCCCTAAAAGGAATGGTTAAATATTGAACATACGAATTTCTCCAGTCGCTGGCACCTTCTTTGCCCCAGGGTGGCTCTGTTTTCCCTACCAATTGTTTATTAAAAATGCGAGTTTCTTTTCCTTCAGACGTTAGTGATGATTTCGCATTTGAGTTGTCAAGGCTCAGAGGACATTTAACCACAAAGTCATCCTAGACAGAAATTGGCATTAGACAGTAGATGATACAGCATATATCAACTTCATCAGGCACAATCTTCTGATATTGGGGACGGATTGTGTAAAAAACAATATTGTATAGGGTATATGTAGAAATAATAATAGGATAGTGTGGAAAAGCAAAGCCTTATGGATGGCATCGCCAACTGGATATTGTTTGCATATTTCTGTCATTTTGGAAATCTTGAGGCACCAGACAATCAGAATAAATTCTCTTCCATTCTCAGCTATATTTTGACATCCTTCCAAACACTCTAATTAAAGGTAGTTTTTAATTGGTTAGCCTAATTTATAAAACAAAATAATTTCATAGAAAACAGGTTTAGATCTCTATGAATGATGGTAATGATGATAATGGTTGTAATGAAACATACTTTTTGAGCATTTTGTAAGTAGAACTACCATCTTTGCTTACTCATTTTGCCATTCCATTATTTGTACTAATTGTAAACTTGTTTTGAAACAAATGCGGACTGAACAGTCTCAATTATGAGACTGTTGCCTATGAATATTGCAAAAACATCCTTTTTGTGTGATAAGCATTGATTCCTTGTTGATCAGGAAAAGGCAAATTCTTCAGGAGTTTTATCTAATTATATTAAATAAAAAAAATCTAAATGTGGTGCAGGATTCGTTGTTATTCCCTGGTTTTTTGCTTTCAGTCACATCAGAAAATAAAACAGTTTATTATTCCCTTAAATAGGTACACTTTTGGTGCTAGCTCATAGATGTCTTTAAAGCTCATTGCTGTTCATAAAAAAATGGACCAACTGTTAAGGGACTGAGATAACTTTTGTGCTCTTCACCAAAGATATGCTGAAAATGCATGGAAATGAAATGTTTGAAATTAAAAAATAAGATAAATCTGACAAGGTTTATGGATTTTTAAGAAGCAATGCATTGTCATGAAACAGGAAGATTTTTTTCAAAGAAATTGAATATTTCAACAAATTTAAAGTTTTGAAAAAGTTCCATATCATATGTTTTAGCAACCTTCAATAGACAACGAAAAATACTCAGAAGTTATATTAATAGGCTCTTCATTAGAGCCCGCGGCCTTGCGACTTGTCCCTGCTAACTGGACTTCTTATGCTGGGTCATTCGCAAAAAAGGTGATGAAAATTTTGCGCGTTGTTATTGAAATGGGGAAAAATTCTATGACTTTACCTGATCATACTGTAGATGGACTTTGCTTATTGTTGTTACGATTTCCCCGTAAACCTCTTTGATTTCGTCACCTGCAAACAAGTTGCGATCCAACCATTTCACAGTGGCGTCGTCGATCTGCAAATAGATTCAGGGCTTTTAAGTGTTGAATAATGATAAAAAACTTTAGTCAAAATGGCTAAAAATGTGACCCACCCAAGTTTTTTCTATAGAGGACAAAGAATGAAAATGACAACAATGGGGGTGTTGTGTTTCTTAACGCAGCAATTTGTGTTACTTACTTTTGAATAATTCTTCAATTAGATAGTAGATTTACTTTCAGCTTTGAAATGTTGATTAGTACTATATCTTCTTTAATTGTTCATATTTTTACCATTTAGTATTTCTATCAAGTAGTTGAATTAGGCTTTTAACTCGATAGCATATGCGAGATTTTTTTCAGTTTCTTAAGATTGATTATTTCATAACCTTTGCTATGACATTCTAAAATCAGAGATTTAATTTTTTTCACTGATTGGAATTAACGTGAGACATTTGAAAAGCAAAAATATATAAAAGCTATAATTTCAGTGATGCAATTCCCATCCCGTTACAACAGAACTTGGAATGGTGCAAGTTACAGTTAGTAGTTAATGACTCATTCCTGGAAACAAATCACAAAAGCTTTATCATACTGAAATAAATTGCGAAAATCAATTAATTTAGCTTGATAATGCTCTTTAAAGAATGCATAAGAGGAAGTCAATGGTTTCTAAAAATTCAGGAAACTTTTTAAAAATCCCTGTTGTAATGACTTTTATACTTTTATGTTCCAAGCAAATTTTGGACTTTTTTGTTTCATTAAGTTTAATGAATTTTTTGTTTTAGAAACTTTTTTTAATGCAAAAGCAATGCTTAATCTTTGATGACGCAATATTTTTAATATTCAAAGTGATTACACTTACGTTTTAGATATTTTTTATTTGTTAAGGATTTTGTTGCAAAAATATTTTAATGTAATAACTATATGTAATTTTTAATTCATTTCTAGTCCCCGATTTGTAAATCGTGAAGCATTCGTTGTCACTTAATTTCTTGCTTAGTCCCTTTTTTGCAATCATTGAAATCTTTGGAAGCCCACTTAAGTGCATGGCCTATTTTACATGTAATTTGAAGATGAAAGAGGGCCATTAAGTCTAAATCGTATCAAAGTTCCACTTTAACTTTGTTAAAAAGCTCATCCAAAGACAATTATTTACCAAGACATTTACATCCGCTATTTAAATGCTCTATTTTGTGGTAGGAGTGTCTCATTGCCCAGTCCAAAGTCCTTTCAATAGAGCTCTGAACAATACAGAAATGTTTTCAATGGATCTTGTACACTTAAGGGGAGTCCAAGTGGTATGGTGTCTCGACACTATGGAGGCGCATACCAAGGGCACGCAGAATGTTGCCAAGTAGAGTGAAGGTGATATAGAGAGAAACCTTTCGAATAGCCTTTATCGCAGGCTTAATAACCGTGTTTGCCAAGCTTCTTCTAAAAATTAAGCTGTGGTTCAATCTATTTGTTCTAAGCAATGTCTTTCAAACCCTGACGCTTTCTTATTTCATGTGGATTTTTGAACGCAAAGGATTTTTTCTTAGAGAACATATAGAGGAATTATTACGGATCCAGTGGCTTTTTCAGGCTTAAAGTGTAATCTTTCACTATAAAAAGCTGTGGACACCAGTTCTTAACCGTAATTGAAACCAGGCCATTTCAACGAAATCCAAGCAAACTTGGTTGGGCTTCTTAACTTGTATGGCATTGTGGTGAAACCAAAACGGAGAAAAAACTGCTTCAAATGAATACACCAGGCAGTTTCAAGCAAATTCGATCTACTAGCAAAAATTTGCCACGATTTCCGTTGGTACATAATTATATTGCATGAAAAAGCGCACTTTTTTGTGAGGTAGAAACAAACTAAAAAAAGGGTTGGGTACAATATTAATTCTCGAATCGTAAATGATAAGACCAACAAAGAGTTTTTACGTGTCTACCAGCATTTTTTGTAAATAGTTGACATAATCAAAATACATTTTAGAAAGAAGTAGTATTCGATGCACAAAAAACGTAGATTTTGTCACTTTTTTCTTACAGACACGTACAGTATCGTAACTGTATTATCTGCTTTGAACCTGTAATTCTGGCCCATGTTTCTGAATCATATTCTAAACAATTGCTTGCTCTCTCATATTCTAAACCCAAGAGAACTCTATCGTTTCCATATCAGGTTCATTTCTATATCTGTCAAGTAAAATGGAAACAAAGAAATAGGACCAATTAACCTTTGAAGTGTCATATATTCAAGGATCAGGCAGTAGTTGCACGTGGTTTCAATAAGGCTCTTTCAAAGTGACGAAAATTGATCAATAAGTCTACCCATATAATGTTTTTCTGGAAATAATTTCTCTTTTGCTCGTCTGGTTTGAATTCATCATTTTACCGATTGAACAAAAAGTGAGCTTAAAATCTGATCTATAGTGCCTGAAGATATTATTTACAATCTACCAGAACAAATCGAAACATCTGATTATATGATTTGCGTTGGCTTTGTGTAACTGATTCAAACAATGCTTATTGAAAAATGCGCGAACTTAAGACACTGCTAATATGTTTCACGCTCAATGAGTTCATCACTCAAGTTATCCAAGATAAACATACAGTGTTGTTTAACTATTTAAAACAGACATGCTTACTGAAGACCGAATCTCCTGCAAACGGATTATTCGATTTATGCAACAGCATTATCCTAAGATAAACGGTTTCGATATTCATCTTGCTTTTGGATGTGATAAAATGTAACCTCAACGCAGGACATCAGATATAAAATCAACAGATATTCTATAGAAAAGCATTAAGCTTCTTGAAGATCCGACGCAGTTGTGTAACCCATATTCTACAGCGTCAGCAGGACTTTAGTATGTGGATAAATGGAATCCAGAACATAATATGCGACACCACACTAACAGTTATCAAATTTCTTAAAGCCGTTCAAATTCTTCTCGTTATCTTCCATTCATTTGTCCGGCAAGCATAAAAATTGCGAGTCCACTAAGTAATATTAAACTTTTTACAGAAAAATATCTAAAAGATTCAGAGTAATGAACAGAGTTATTGATAGCAAAAAGTAGCATGGCTTAATCTTTCTTCGTTCACCATCATAAAAAATTAAGATTGTCCTTGACATGATGCTTTCTATACCAGGTTTCTGGAGCTGGCTAGTATTACCTTGATCAGAATATCGAATACCATTTCATTCTTCGAGAACGTTTAGAGCATTTTTGAAAACATGCACCTTTGTAACTCAAAATTATTTCGTGTAAAAAATTTAGAGTTGATCAAAAAGAGCATGGCATACCAGGAAAGAGATAGCAAATTAAATGAAAAATTCTAAGACATCAAGGGCGAGCGATTGAATGATTCCAAAGTTCAATGTCAAATTCAATCATCACTCAAGATAAATCGATTTTCATTTCATTTCTGTATAACTGACCATAAATCTTTGCATTTAAAAGCGCCCATAGAACAAAAAGGGAAGCTGCTCTCTTGTTTATTTACCTTTAATCACTAATGTTCTTGCTTAACCAAAAGTTATTTGCATAAAAAAAATTTTAAGACCGTAGTGAAGATTCGTAATGAAGATGATTAAAGATAATTTTAATACAAAGAAATTAAACACAAAAGAAGGCATAGCATGAGCATTTCTCATGAAGTCGTACTATCATAAGTTTTAACTGTGAAGTTTAAATCATAACTTTTACCGGGGCAACAAGAGCTGATTTGGTTGAAACAACAGGTCGTTCTGAATCTTTTAGATTTAACTTTCACAAACCAAGAAGCTATAGCTTATTTACATTCTACAATATCATTATTAATACTCTACATTTTTGTAGCTTATTTCATTATAACTACGATGAACTGATACATCACATTAAATTTTTACATATTACATATATTAATGGAGATCGTATTGATTGAATTTCAAAGAGAGTCATTCAGAAAAAAATTTAAAGGATTGCTTCTTGTATTCAGCTTTAGTTTGGTCTTGTGGACATAAGTATGGCCAGTTTTCTCTTATTGGACAGCTTTTGCAATCCTTGCCCCGCACGCCCGGCAAAATAAGTCTTGCGGACGCGCAGGAGCTTTGCATTCAAAGCAGATTGGCTCTCCAATACTAAGTCTGTCATTATTTTCATGGCCTATGTGCCTTCTTGGGGGAATATCATTGGCAAACTTTTCACTGCTTTCTTGCAGTGACAAGAAATAGTTAACATGACCTCGACAGTCAGCTTTTCTCACATCATGATCCGTGATCCTATGCATCATGCGGTTGTATTTCATCATCTCCATTCTATTGGAAGGCATGTAGTCCGAAAACTTTCGGACACCGTTTCTATGGCAGCAAGTGCAAGGAGGCTGTTCAATGCCTCTATTTGGCGAGGAGAATGCTGAGAGATGTCTTGCAAATGTAGCTGGGGGAATTTCTATGTGTTCCTTACTATTTGGCTTAACCTCCCTAAGCCTTGTCATGGAATGCGGAGAGAGAATTTCAACCGCCTTTAGCAAATCACCTTGACAATTTTTCAAGACAGAGCCCAATACAACTGGGTCTAAATACGGAAAAATCTTCATAAGGACTTCGGCAGGGTCTTTGCTTGATTCTGATGGAGAGGAGGCGAAAAGCTTGGATGCAGCTGAAAATGGCAAAGGCGGCGCTGGTTGCGGGGGATAGTCATGCTGCTCCGGCGAGCTTCTCGTAGAAGACTTGCTTTCATGCCAGTTTCTGTTATCGTACATATTCTGTTCATTTTCTAAGTGAGACTCAAAACCGTTGCTGCTTGACCCTTGTATTGATGGACCATTCCCTTCAGGCATACCTGTGAAAAAACAATATCATATCATTAAAAACTATAGATTTGACTTTATCATTTACAGTTTAAAATTGCGTCACAAAAATGAAAATATCGAATCAGGTTGTTACATATGAAGTTGCACATCATCGCATGAATTTGATAAGACAGTGGAAATAGACGTTGTCCTTAAATACACTTGAATTTGTTTAAACTAAACGCGTGTGTAAATTTATTGTCACCGAGCATAGATCTAATGAATCACATAATTGAAGCAAAAACATGGAAATTATGCAAATGGAAACAGAAAAAAGCAACAACATAAGGCGAGGAAATAAAGCAAATCAAACTGAAAAGGTTCGCATTTGATGCAGAAGGGAAACCCTTGCGGCAGAAATGACCATCAGAAAACCATCATAATTTCAGTAACGCTTAGATAAACAAAAATAACACCGAGAAATGACCAGAGTGACCATCCTCAGCACAGCCTACTTCCAGCCCTGGAGTAAATTTTATCTGCAGCTTTAGTCATAAATATGCCACATTTATGTGTCTATCTATAGGAGGGTTAAGCGAGAGCTTTCTTGATTTACACATAGGAAAAGAGGTTAAGATGCAATCCACAGAAGTGTTGGCAAGCCAACAGAGAAGTTTTTTTCGTCCAATTCAGGGAGACCTTCTAGAGGTGTCTTTTCTAGTTCAAATCTCAATTTACATTCAAAACAGTGACTAAAAAGCCCCATTCTGGCTAATGCACTTGTTTAAACTCAAATCAACAGCTACAAACCTTGTTTTAGAGTAAATTTAAAAAGCCTACACAAATGAAATCTTGGTGTTACTTCTATTGAAATGTTTTTATAAGTTGTGACTGCTAAACACTATCTTATGTGTCCGAGTGAATATTTATAACGCTGAACCTAACAGAACCAGAATGCTAAAAATACTGACACCATTCTATGTATTTGTTTGTTTAATTCAACGCAATTATAAACAGTTTACTCAATGAAGTGTCGATGCATCTTGAAATAAATAGTGGTTCAAAGTTTAATTGAAGTTGCGTCAAGAGTTGGTTTATGAAGCCTATGAATACACTTGTTGCTGTAGGTTTACAGTTTTTGCAGCCAAATCAACATGAAAAGTGATGGGAACGTATTTGTTACAATAATCACAGCAGGAAAATGATAACTTTAGTAAAATGTTCAGTAGAATTAAATATGGTTTTTCCAGAATTTTGTGAAAGTTCTCTGAATGTTTATAATTAGTTGTTTCAGGCAAATTCATGTAATCAATTTACATTTGCTCAAAATATAGGCTTTTTCCATGAATCTCTCAAAAAGCTAGTCTTTCATCTCATAACACAATCGAATAAACCTACCAACAAGTTTAGCTTACTTAAGAAATATTCCTAACCTTACTGACTGCATTTTTTGAGAAATTTTCTATGATCTAGATCTCAAAGAGCTATATATCTTCATACTGTGCTTAAGGTTCTACGTTACATATTTCAACCATGTTTTCAACGGAGATATTTATAAAAGATGATTCGGTATATGTTATCATATCTTCCACTCTACCAAACTAGAGACAATATTCTAGTCACAAAATTGACTTACACTGACTGCTAAACATCAATAAAAAGATTCAAATCATTGGCACAAGCATTAATTCAAATAAAACAACGTATTTGAACTAGATTGCCGTAAAAATAAAGTGCTGATTAAAGTAAGTTTAATCAATGTCGCATTTGATTTGCTCTTACGCGACGCACAATCGAATAAATAAAAACGAGCAAATTCTCCCGTAATAATATGTTCTTTTTAGCAATCTGTAGTCATTAAAAGTAAATCAAACTTAAGCTTAACACTTCAAATTGCTCCATGAATATGGAAATACCAAAAGAAAGGAAAGGTCTTTGTCATATGATTGAAAGATGAACTTTGAAAAAAATTTTGCCCGATTTTGAAACAGTTTGCTTCAATACTAGCTAGAATACTGTTAGAGCATTATAAACATTTGTAAAGACATTGCAGATTTAGTGGAAAACTAATTGAAAAATATCTAATGTATCTTTGCAAACAATATTCATCTTTTTGAGCAGAACAAGTGCAAACTGAAGGCAAATAATTAATTACAGGCGGCAAGAAAGCTTTATGTAAAGATAATTATCTACATTTGTAAGGATTTGAAGATGGATATGCTGTTTTATTGTAAGGACTTGCATATGTCAATGCATATTGCAAGCAAGTGCTTCAGCAAATGAGCATTGTAAGACCACCAAGCCTATGGGGGTATCTGTTTGTAGAGATGTAGCAAAAGCTTCTAATTTCCCTTATAAAAAACATAGCGAATCGTCTGGAGTACAAACCCGTTGTTTATTCTACTGAGAGTTCACAGTTGCAAAATCTCCCGAAAGCAAATGCACCTTAAAAGCACTAAAAAGCACTTTTCGAAGCATCAAATCAAACGAGAAAGACATTATTTTGCAACTAAGTAACAACAAATTACGATTACGTACCTAGTGTGATCCTGCGCTTGACAAGACTCTGTCGCTCTTCCTCCGACGCTCTGACGAAGCTGGCAATGTTTACCTGCAGCTTGGCATCACTGTTCATCTCCTCTTGAGCTTGCTGCCTTCTTAGCGCAACTTGTGCAGCCATAACCTTTTGCCTCTCTGATATCAAGATACATTTACTGCATCTACAGTTCCGCCATTGGCATGCTCGTTTATGGCCCTTCAGCCAAGAAACGATTCCATGATTTCGGCACCTGGCACATTTTGGTGCTCGTGGTGGCTTTGTTTCTGGTGAGAGTAATGAAGGCGGTGAATCTGGAAAGTGCATGAAGCTGGGACCTTCCATGTCTGGTGAAAATTTTCGCCAAATTGACTTTGATAACAAATAATGGTTTTACTTAAATCTGTCGGCTAATACGAGCAGCTTTTACCCAGAATTCTCAGCAGTCTCTATGAAGGTTGTTGCCAGTAAACAAATTACTGTAACATTTCATGTGCGATTGAAGTGTGTATCTTTGACTAAATTTCCATTAAATTTCTTCTTAAGTTGAAATATGCTGATAACGTTAAAAAAATTTACACTCCGTTTGAAAAATGTCTCTAGCTAAAGAAAAAGGCAGCCCTCTAAAAGAATATCAGATTTGAAATGAGATATACAGGCTTGTAGGTTGCGTGTGCTTGCTTGATGTCTCTTATGGTACAATGCAGGCAATCATCAACGTAGCTAGAGAGTAAGCTTCGATCTTGCAGTGGTCACCAAGTGGAACGATTTTCTATGTCCGCGCGCTAGGCTGCAACTATAGATATAACCTCGTCAAAGGAGTCACGTGGATTTATAACACGGCCCTGACCTGTATAGGCGAGCGGTGGAAAGATTCATCTAGGATCCCTGTGGCTACAACTGGGCAGCAATGGCTGAACAGCTTAATCTTCTCACAGCCGTTCAGGTGCTGCAACAAGGCTCGATCGCCCACTTTGCCTCCGTTTTCCTTGCAGCTAAAAAGTGTTGGCCGGTTGAAAACCAGTCTGTAGTTTTTGCGGTCAATTGTCTCTGAACACTGCTGCAGAACCGTTTGTGGATTGAGACACACACGGGGAACAAGGCTCGGTGCGCTCTTTTGCCGCGACCAGAGGTCAAGTCTTTTTGTTCTCTCAATGTCGTGGTAATATCCTAGATGAAATAAAGAGATATTTTCAATAACAATATTTGTTTAATCTCCTAGTAAATTTAGCCGAGTTTTGTTTCGTAAATCAATATACTAAATATTATGAAAGCTGCCTATGCGATTCAGTGTGTTATTGCGACTAGAGTATTAGTGAGTTAGCGGTGCTTAATTTGCCTTGTTGATACGATGACCTATTCTGGCCTCTTTGTTAGCTGCTATGCGATACTATTGATATTACAAGCAATGCCCAAATGTACTGCGAGCGGCTTGTTGCACAGAGGCACGCGCACAATGGCATCAAGGAATTTTGACTTGTACAAATTAAATATACGGCTACATTTGTACTTGTCATTTCTAAATGCAACATTGCCTTTCTGTGGTAACAAAGCCAAGGGTATAAGTTGACCTGTGAAAAATGTGACCCCAAATAAAAGAGACGTTCCTACAAACACACATTCTTAAATTATGTTGCCGCTCTCTAGGCAGTCAAAGCATTCTAACTACTGATACAATAATCGGGTTGTAAAAGAAACGTACTATTCTTTTCCAAATACATGCCCGCTAAAGTAACTACTTTTCAGCTCTCTAAGCCATTGAGAAGATTAAATGCAAGAGCCTCTATTCATTCGACTTTGCTTTGTCAAGCGTCGATGTCTGTATCATACAAAAATGCTGCATCTACTCAAGAGTAACGCAAACAGAAATATTCATGATAATTTTTTGTTAACTTTCCAATATTAAGATATGAAAAAATACAATTTTAGCTTTGTGAATTTATCTCGCAACAGGCAATTTCGTCTAAATTTGATGATAAAATGTTTGGGGAGGGGTAATGTTTTGAAGGGTGTGGCCTATTATTTTTGTCCCCCCAGAGCCTAGTGGCTGGTGCCGCCATTGCAACTGGAGGCTACGCATTATGAAAATGGTGGATGATGAGCTGTGACGCGTTCAGTAGAAAAAGGCTCCAGTACTAAATTGTGAACAAGAGCGTCAAGTTCCGAGGAAAATATGCAAAAATGACAAACAAATACCTATCAGAAGAGACATGAAGACCAAACAACATTTTTGTTACTGTCTAGGTCAGAGACGGGCAACCTTTTCAACATGGGAGCCAAATTTATAACATTTTGTTCCATGGAAGAGCGGGTCGGGCCTGGAAGGGCTACAAGTAAGTTCTGTCCTATACTAGCAATAAAGCTATTCTCCTTCTAGTGCTATAGCAAGCTTGTCAAAATCAGGTCAAAGCCACTACAGAAACATGTAACTAAATACATGTGTTTGTCTAAATTTTTGAAATAAAATTATAGCTGATTAACTTCATTTGCGAGAAAAGCTGCTTCCAGATACAAATGCTTGTTGAGGTCTTTCGCCTGGGAATGAACTTCAATAGTAGAGGACGAAATATTACACGTTGATTGAAAATAATTTGCAGCAAGCTGCCACATTCATGAGGCTTTCCGTTCGTTAAATATTCCATTCTGGAGGTCTAAGGGTCGCTAAAAATTGCTGGCGGGCCGTAAGTTGCCCACCCCTGATCTACATACAAACAAATGACAAACAATTTAGTTGAATACCTAGATCTACGTAGTTCTCGTTGAACACTGTGGAATAATTTTACCAGGCAATGACACTAGTGTTCAGTGGGTATAGCTGCTGTTTGGCTGTACCACAACACTTTGTCAGTGCTTGCCAAAGTTAGCAACACCCAAAATTAAACTACTTTTTGGACTATTACACCTATCAACAATGACATGATCAGTGTGCTTTGCTGGAAATGGTAAAATGATGACTTTTTAGATGGCTTAAAACACAACAGCTCATTTTAGTTACACTTGTTGCTTTTTAAGGCAACTTTCAATGTGCCAGAAACATTAATAATAGAACCAAACGAACCAAGTAGAGCGCGAAACAAAAAATGCTGCAATTCCTGGTTATACTTTGAGCCATGTCACGCGTTGCCTCTAAGCACAGGGTGTCTAGCAATTCATGTATGTTACGACTTATCTATACAGAAAGATGAGTTTTCTATTTAAAGGCTGCAAAATTCCTGACAAAATCCAACTAAAACAAGAGTGTTTAATGGTTGATAAACTAAAGCTTACAGGGATACATGAAAACCACATTTATATTCACCGAATCCAACGTAGGAAAACAGGACAGAAGATTTCCTATCCAAAAAAGAATGCCGGCCAGCGAGGGCCCTCCGCGTGTTATTACTATGCAGTATCAAAACAGATTAAAATGGAAAAGTTGCAAAGCATGGAGCTTAGAGACATTCTCACCTACAAACAACAAACGGATAGAGATCAACGGGATTTCACAAGATGTACTTTGTATCTATTATATACCATTGATCTGCTTGCTGTAGGCTACACGTGACTGTTTCTATTAAGAATGCCTCTTCGCAAAGCCACTCACGACCATTGCACTTTGCAAGCAAAAAGACTTCCACCAGAATGTACTAAATCTTATTCTAAATGCAGAAGCCAAGAAAGAATATCAATATGATCGGAACATACGGGTGTCACACTGTATAGGGCATATTCTTGGAAAAAAGAGGTTGGGAAAGGCTTATTTCTTCTATGGCGTGGATACGTGAGTGTATGAGGGTATATGAGAAGGTGAATGGCTACATGAGGAGGTATTTTTTTTAAAAAAATAAGAGAATAGAACCATTTTGGTATAGTTTCACGCACTCTAAAAACTATAGGGGAAGTACCTCCTGGGCACAAAGTCATCTTTCAATTCTTCTCAATCAAAGCTATCTTGTCTATTCTGGAAAGCGATTCAATTCAATGGAAATATCTGCCTGAATCCCACCAAACGAGGATCTGCTATTACAAAAAAAAAGAGATAACGAAAATATTTGTGGTCTGACTAAACCTGGCGTTATAGAGAGCAACGCAGGATTACAAAAACTTTTAAATTGGCAAATTGCCAGGCGTATTTCTTTCTTACAAAAACGCTGATATCAATGGAATCTCATCGTGTGGGGTATCCACAGGGCCGCGGGAAAGGATTTCTAGGCCCCGGGTCAGAAAGTAAGATAAAAGCAAGACACACCGGAGGCGACCCTTCTAAGGGGCCCGGGGAAATTTTTTTGAGACGATGGTTGCAGCTATTTTGGTTGTTGAAATTGCGATGGTGGCTATGAATAGCCTTTTCAATATAGTTTAACTATTACTGGTATACTATCGTCATAATGCATGGATATTTCTTAACTATAAAATATGCAGTTCTTTACATTTAAAAAAAATCTTAGGAAGTTAAAAACGTTTAAATACCAAAATTGATCAAAACTGATATGCTGCACCAAAAAAATTTCACTATTCAAATAATTTGAAAAATTCAAGATTAAAGTCGGCAGTGACCCCCCTGACCCCCATCCCCCCTCTCCTCAGTACTGGGTATCCATCAAATGATTGAATTAAAACTATCTGAATTGAAGGGATTTCTGAGACAGTTATACTCTACATAGATTATGAATAAAAATGTGGATCCTGGAGTACCCCAGGACACAATACTGGGTTTCCTGTAAAATTATATTATGATTGGGTGTGCTAATCCCACCTTGTCTTATAAATAAGCCAATTTGAAGAAGCATTATGAATCTTTGTTACTTTGATATTTCAAAATGATATTAGATGCAGATAGCTGAGTAGGCTTTCCACAAGTTACATAAATGGCCTCTGTAATGCCTGTAGTATTCCCATTGTGACGGAATCATTTGCCAATCTGTTAAAGAAGCATTAATAGGACTATTAAAACAAGTGACTAAATTCACCAAATTAATTCTATATAGGCTAGCAAATCTAAACTTGCAATACAAAGCGCCGAGAAACATGGTCTTTGCGGTGTACCTGATCATAAGATAATTACGGTGCTATGCAATTTTGCCAAGCAATGACTTAAAGACAATATTCAGGCTTGCTTCGATTTGGGTAATGTCCAAAGGGCTAGGACTGAGCCAACAGCTATCAAATTTACCACCTCAGTAGCCAGGTGAGGATTGCAATTCAGTTAGCTCTTAATGTAAGATTGTGGCTAGTAAACATACATGACTTATATGTACAACTGAATTTAGTTCAAGTGAATAAAAATAACTGAGCACAAATAGCAACAATTAAGCCAAAGATAAGATGAAAAGATCATTTGTTAGTTGAAAGATCTAATTTATGTAGAAAGGTAAAAAGAGACATCATTAAATCTAAACATTTTGGTAACTTTAATCGTGAAAAAGTTACTCATATGTTGAAAGGTTGTAATTTTATCCCAAGGTTAATGACCATTAGATAAGTCAATTTTATAAAAGACGTAAGTTGAAGTCGGGGCAGAAGAGCGGCTGTATGCAGATGTATCAATTACCAAGCGGATACACCTTTGGAGGTTAATTTGCAACTTGACACAGTTTGATCTTTAATGGCAAATAATTTATTTTTGCATTAAAAATGTCTTAGCGTGAAAGACCAATGCTATTATTCACAGGAAGCAGCTATTTAAAAAGGAATAAGGAATATTCTTTAACTGGTATCAAAATTCAGTGAAGGAATGTACTATTTCCTGAAATCAAGCCAAAAGTACGTGCCAAAAGGTATTGAAACAACCAGCCGTAGCTTGCTGATCTTATTTTCAGCCAATAAAAATATGATAACAAGATTGTCCTAGGGGGTACAACTAGTAGAAAAACTCCGGAAGCTCTACAAAGCTCCATCACAAGACAACATTTTGTTATCCGCAAGGTAAATGAAGAAAAGATGACGTCCTTTTTCGATATAACGAGGAGAAAAGGGAAAAAGTCTTGATTCGAAAGAAAAAAAGCTAGCCAGAGCCAAGAAGAAAATTGCCAGAAAGGACTCTAAAAACATATTGTATCAACTTCATCTTAAGGAAAGATGCAATGCTATTAGCGATTTAAAAGGAAAAATAGATTTAATAGAAACCAAGAGAAATAGGTTTAAAGTATGTATCTAAGAAAAATATGAAATTTGAAGGAAGGGAAGGCATGGAAGGAAGCAAATAAGCTTTATGTAAATAATATAAAGAAGAGAACAGAATAGATTTGAAGAGAACAGAAGTGAACAGAAGAGAACAGACGAGAACAGAAAAGAACAGAAGAGAACAGAAGAGAACAGAAGAGAACAGAAGAGAACAGAAGAGAACAGAAGAAAGCAGAAGAGAACAGAAGAGAGCAGAAGAGAACAGAAGAGAACAGAAGAGATGAGACGCGAACAGCTTCTTTATGGAACAAACGCGGGTGCTTGCGATACAGCATGTAAATAAGACCTAATGGGAAAAGAAAAGCAGCATAGAAGCCTAAAATTCTGATTACATGATGCCTGATAAAGCAACCCTACAGCTGATGAAGAGGCTAATACGAAAAGATTCATAACATACACCTGAAGATTCCTGAGAGAAACCAGGCATTCAATACAGTGTCATGTGTTAAATTGCTCTATCCTAGTTATTCTGACGATCTTGACTTTTTGTCTAACTAGCAATTTGTTTACTCTGGAATTGTAAATACACTTGTAGGCTGTTTTTAGCTGCAACATAGCATACACTTTTTCAGGAATACATTTTTCAGGTGCAGGATAAGAACTTAATGAAAAGTTGCTTGAGAATAAATTTCAAGTCAAATGTTTCACAAATTGTGATATAGAAGATGTAGGTTAGTTCAATACTTGCTAAGAATTTCATCAAAATTAGTCTTCGCAAAGCTCATAAAGGACAAAAGTGTTGAAAGCTTTTAAGGAAACATGGAAAACATATTAAAGCAAATTTCACAAATGTAATGCAAAAGCTGAATTATGATAAGGCTGGCAGAAAGGTTGAATGCTGTGATAGCAATATAATCCTTCAAACAGAAGAATAGCAAATGCTCGAAGAAAGAGTTATTTGACAAGGGCTGTTTGAATATTGATACGAAATCTGATATGTGTTGTTTTTACATCCTTATAGATATTGCAAGACTTTTACAAGGAAACATGCAGTGACCTTGGTGAGAAAAATAAGTTAAATTTCAAAACTGCACAGATTATCAACGCAAAGACAAGCCAGATGATGAAATCTCATAAAAAAGCCATGGGATCTCGTCACATTGCGCCGATTCCGCACGCATTAGTCACAATAAATCACAGTGTCCTAAACAACAGAAGAAACACGGTGACTGACCGTATCTTGTGAGTCGGACTCTACAAAAGACAGCTTTATGTTGGTAATGTAAGAGTTTCTAAAATGAGTATTGCGTACGTTGTTAATATATTGGCAAAAGTTAAAAGTGATTTAATAAAATCTTGAGAAACGACTGTGTAAATTGAATTAAGAAAAGATTGGACTTCCCACGAATTTTTTCTATTAGGTTCATGCGACAATTTAATCTCCCCATGTCGAGATGGCAAAAGCTGTTGCTAGCGCTGAGTTTCTTAGTTGCACTTGCGAGATCACGGGCTTGGTTATTCCTTTGAACCAGCGAAGAAATTCACAGAGAGTGAGGCAGGCATGAAAAGCAACTGTCGTTACTCACGCCTGTAGCGTTGCAACACATTTGCGGCCATCTATTTACAAGCAAATTGTTTATAGGAGACCAAATCTCGCCTTCTAGCCAGGTAAAAAAGACTTAGTAACCAGATATTATGATATCAAACAAATAGAAGATGCTCTCGAATGTAGCTTTTCTTAACATCAAATTGAAATGCAATTTCAAAAACTTTTTACAGGCGAAATTCTCAAGCACAAAGAAATAAAAATGTTGACATTCTTCATCTCTGCTATTACTTTCTTATAACGGGTACCTTAAAACTTCCAGATGCACTCTTTGATAGAAGTGCTTGGCATCATATGACTGCCTTAATTTTACATATTGCACATTGGGCTTATGCATACTCATCTAAAATATATTCCGTTTATTTGCTATCCCAACAACTGTTAACAAGATAAAGAAAATCTAAAGCAATATCAGTGCTGAAGAGCTCTAATTAACGAAAGTTTATGCCCAAGCTTATATAGAAATATAAAAAGATCCTAATAATGTATGAATTAAAAGCTTCTTATTGAGTCGTTGTGTTATAACAGGATCATGTTCCTTTCAGCATGGTTATATATGAATGAAATACCACCCAAATAGAGAACAGAGTGATCAAAATATCCTTGATAAGATGCATTTATTGCAAAGAATAATGCTTAATGTAACAGACAAAATCTGTCAAACCTGGATTGTAATCAATGCCTCATCACTTCTGTTGCTATTCACTTACTAAAATAAATTCAATAAACGTGAAAAATATTGGAGTCTTCCTGTAACATATTTAGGAGTTAATAGATTTCAATTGGAGACTTCTTAGAAATGGTTCTAAAAGGAAATTGAACCAACTGTCTTTAAGACAAAGCACCTGTTTCGAAGTCTAAGCAACTCTTGATTAAATTGTATCATGGTCTCAAATGTCTGGAAATGTTTTCATTTTCATGTATGCACAAACGAATAGTGAGACAAAAGAAAGAAACGAAATGAAATGCCCTTTCAAATGTCAACGTGTTTTCATATGACGTTGTTTTTGCAAACGTATCAATAGAATGTTTGTTAGCGTGCCATTAAAGAAGGCGAGTTATTGAACCAACGACTAAACATTCAGAGGAGTCATTGCAGTTCAAGAGACTACCTGTAACTTTTTTTGAAAAAGAATTCCATTCTCAAAGTCATTTTCTAACCGACTTGTGCGCAAATCAAGCAAAACAGATTAAATATTGATACCGGATGGTTTCATCATAAGTTAATTTTAAAATCTCCTGTTCAGTTGCTGCAAAAATGTTCCTGTCTCTTTGCATAATATCATTGTACTTTATAAAAATTGACTCTCATTTGATACTTTCCGCTCTCCTTTAAAATTTGTTAAAATCTTTTGAGAAGAAGCAAAAAGTTCAAAACTCATTTAAGTTGCATTCAGCTTGCATTCTAATTTTTGATTTACTTCGTTATGTCAATACTTGGAGGGTGGTATATATAAAACGTAGCTAGGTTATGCAAAAAATGAATATGATACCCGTTATTTGTTAGGCTTAATGCATAATAAATTTGAAAATATGACCAATTGGTAAATTTCTGCATGCTCAGTTGTTTGATTAAAAGTAAGAAATAGGTTTTCATAGCACCCACTGAAAAAGCAGAAGGAATTGTCGCATTCCCAAGAAAGCCAAACAGCATTGTTAGGACATGTTTCGATGATGTCGAGTAGCAATTGTTTCTAATCTAAATTGAAAATTTACAATAAAAAAAGACTTTCAAGCAAAGAATTTGTCTACACTTTGCGTTTGACTTTTTCAATATGCTACAAGAGAATAACAATACTGCCACATGTAATAGGCAATTAAAATGCGCATGAAAATATGTCAAAATTAATGCTTATCGGTGAAGACACGTGTAACTTGTCTGATATTGAATAAAGCAGTACAAAGGCACATATCATAACATATGATAGGTACACCCAGGCACGCGCCTTTATGGCTTTAAAGCTGTTACTGTAAATACGGCCTATGCATCACCTGTCATACTTTTTAATTAATTTGATGAAGTAAGCATAGTGTCAGAGAGAGCATGCATTCTCTCAAAACTGACTGCCATTCAAAAGGCGGCTATCATTCAAAAATTCTTTCTATAACTTTCCTTATTCATATTTTTCCGCTTCAATTTGTCCTATTGATTTTTTTGACATAAAAATCGGGAAATTAAGGCCATTATGAAAAATACCTGTCGTGATTCTTTTGTTCCCTAGGCTTAATAGAAGGTTAAGGAAGAAAAATATTTTGTACTCTATTTTTTCACATTTTGATAAAAAATACATTTAACAGAATTGAACAGCTGGTATCAATAGGCTCTTTGCAACAAATATTGTTTTACATTTGAAAAAAGAGATATTTGAAAATTCAATTCCTACGCAAGAATAAAAACGAAACTGCAGAAGTGTCGAATAACTTATAATCTTTATGTATTGTAATCGAATTTCGAAAATTGTCAGACAGCATTACTGCGAATTTAAGGAGTAATAGGCAAAATAATTTGGTCAAGCAGTTTTGAACGTTACAGTGCCTAGTTTAAGAAAAATTGTACGCTTTAAAGATACTCAACTAAATTTTGAGCTGCTTTCAAATTTGTACCTATGGTGATGTAGGAAAGTGAAGAATGTGTTGTGTTGCGTAACAAATATGGAGAACTCTTTAGTTTAAGTTTTTAGTTTCAAACATTATAAGAAAAGATTCTAAGGTAAGATTTTCAGAAGATTCCTTGTCACACATTGCTACAATATCTTGTTTGATTCTGACAACTCACATAATGTAGAATTGGATTTTTCGATAGATGCATTGCTGCAAAGTATTACCAACCATAGTATAGGCAGTAGAAGATAGTTCGAGAGTTGCTATGTGCTTCAAGAGAGAGGTTTACCATTGGAAAAATAAAAACAGCAGCAAAATATGAGGAATAGGATTGTTGCATAACGTCTATATGGAAATGTCCTTTCCTTGTTTTAAACCGCAGTCACAAAGAATGAAAATGATAAAAAATAAAATAAAAATGATATAATCAAATTGCACTGATGAGAGTGAAAGAGAGAGAGACATTTTTAACGTACTTAAGGACACGAATCCACTGCAAAGATTCAATAACTTGTATAGAATAAGGAAAATAAAAGTCAAAACCTAGATTTTGCAAATTTTGACCAGGTTTACAGAAACGCTTATATCCCGAAAGTTAATGAAGTAAAAGCAGGCTGAAATGGAAAGGAAAGGAAAGGAGAAAAAGCAACGAAAAAAATAGCAATTTGTGATAACTCTGGAAATGGAAAGTCATAAAGCAAAAATATATTAAAATCGAAGTCTAAAATCTGTTTAAAAAATTAAGTTTTTTGATAGACTTGAATGTAGAATTTGCCTGGCTGTAGAAAAACTTCTAGGAAATTTCGCTACTCTTGTGGTTTCTTAAAACAGTATCAGAAAATAAATTTAGAAAGAATTATGCAAGCAGATTTCAGTTTGTTTTGAACATTAATTTTCACGCTAGACAAACAGAAAGATACAGCCTAGCTACATTAACGCATTCGATGCTTTGCAGCTTAACATAAGTTTTCCAAATATAAGCAAGCATATTCATACACACGATTTCATATGATCATTTTGACTTCAAACATCAAAAAGAAAGTAACGGTTGAATATCCAATGAAATAAAGCTGACATTTACCAGCTGCTAGACAGCATACAATTATAACGACTATCGGGCAAGATAAAAGTCTTGCAATCGCGTCCAAATCAAAGCAAGCTAAATACATTGACGACATTATGAAATATTGTAAGAAGGCTATTGCATAAAACTCTGCTTACAAAATTTCTGGTCTATATCAACTTAATAATCTTATTTCATGCCCATTTACACAAAGTAAAATACCTTGTAAAAAGATAAGGAAAGCTCAATGTTAGGTGGTTATTTTGTGAAACGTATTGAGAATGAAAATCTTCCAAGTCAAGAACGCTAGCCTTACTTACGTTTGATTTTAAACAATTTCGCCGAAATTCCTTCAGATCTGGCAGACCATCCTTCTTCATATAGGAAAAGAAAACAGTGATTTATAGAAAATCAGCATTTGATGTCCACGCGACGCAATGACCGGGCACAGCTTAAGGTAGGTTACATTGAAGAGAAAACGAGAAAGATGTCTTACTTGACAGTTTCCAACGACAAAAATGATTCCTCGAAAAAGTCTTTGAAGATTTGGCCGAAATGAACTCTTTACTGGTATTCCGATGGTTGGAAAAATAGAAGCCGACACACGCTTTCCTTTGTTACAATAGCTACCGAAATCAGAACATTATCGCTTCACAATCGTCTAGATTCCATTGATAGACGCTGCAGGACCTCCTATAAAAGATACATTGAGAATGATGATAGTTCTTTGGTGAGCGCTCTTTTGTATACAGATATCAAATGTCAGTAGCTAAAGCCGCTTTGTTTTCCAACGTAAATATGACCTCGCATCGCAGTTGAAAAACGCATTTTTTAAGAGAAAAGACCTTTTCTTTCAGTCAAGCAATTGTAACAGGCCCTTTTCAATAAAGTCGTTGGCAATTGTTTCTGTTTTTTTCAGCAGAAATCAGCTGTTCAGATCTCATGGGTAGTTATGGGTGCTACCATAGACATGCGACTATGAATATATTCATTGGGATCAGTACGAAGAACCATGATATGCAATGAGGGCCTAACAAAAGGCTTTTTCCTTATTGTGTTCCTGTACAATAACTACGGGAGGCTAATCCTGAGAAAGACTCCGAGTAACTGTCATCGAGCTTAGTACGGTCATCATAGATCACAGTAGCGTTTCTACAAATGAAATAGAGTTTCGTATCAAAAGAAGATCAAACGTGAATTTGATTCAGCACTTTTTTATCGGTTGCTTTGTGAACCGTTTGCCAGAAAGTGACGCAAGGCGATTGAATAAAAAACTTCAAGCAGACAGAAATTACCTTAATATCTTTTAGAGACGTGATAAAGATTATGTTAGAACCTTAATAAGGCGGTAGATAAAGCAACTAAGAAGTGACTTTTAAATGTGGACACCGGCAAATTAAAGGTAGTTAAACGTCAAGTTCGACGTAGCAGTACCGCTATGTTTGTACTCTGATCAAAATCATTAACTCGTGGAAATCTCGTCATGTTCGTTTCTCAACGCTTAAATGCATCATCCTGTTCATCACATTTTGTTTAATATCGTCCCCATATGATAACTTCACTTACCAAAGGCCTTGCCCTTAATATCGATATAAAGTTAAACCTTTTAAGGTTATGCTTCTAATTCTGTTAAGATGTTAAGTTGTCAAATGATTGCATGGTAAAAAATTATAAAGACCCTTCACAGGTCAAGTGCGCTGCAACAAACTTGAATTTCCATCAACCAAAGTTCTTCATCTATTACGCTTACCATGCAGCTAGACGTCAAAGAATCACACAAAGTACTAGATATTTAAGCCTTCTCATAGACCACCCCAATATTGACTATATCAATTCTGCGAACAAATCGAAAAACAACATCGCCAGCCACTACAATCAATAACTGCCAAAGTTAAGGTTTGTCGTTGATCGTGGGTTTTTTGGAAAAAGAACGTCGACACACAATACAAATGTTCACAAATCCCTCAAAATCTGCCTGGAACGTCCTGGAGCCGAAATACAACTTCTAAAGTATATAAAACAAGCAATTAAGGATATAGATTATAAAATAAAAAGTTTTCAAGTATATCAAATTTAAAGAATATAATTTCATTGCAGGATGTTATCGACAACTTTCCTACTGTAGTCGTTAACGATATCGTTTACTAATGATAACATAGTTTGTGTTAAATACTATTTCATAAGCAGCACTTGCAAATTCAGTTTGCGACTCCCAAGAAGACGTTGAGAAGTTACTGGAAATTTTATAAATATTGTTAATAAACCGAGACGGACTGAGAATAATCTGAAGATACTGCTGATGGGAGTTGAAAGCAGCTTTTTTAGGCCTTGGTATGCTAAATGTAGCCGAACAATATCAGGTTAACTTTAGAAAGCTGCGTAACAAAAATAAATGCTTTAATGAATATAGGAGATTCTTGGGTCATCTTTTTAGTAAATATTTTGCTCAACTATTCAATAACTTTAATGTCGGGTATAAATTGTCTCAGTGTCTCTTTACAACATCAAAACACCGAAAACATCTGCTTTTTAAGTTAAGTACCTTGATTTATGATAACCAGTCCATAAATCAAGGCTTAATCAGTTCTTTGGGTTTTTTGCCATAAAATCACCGAAGACAAATCAAATGGGTCAAGTCAATGGAAAACTTAGTACCTATTATGTTTCTTTTCAAGCAAAACATTATGAGAATAGCTTTTAAGTGATATTTAGCTAGGTGATTACCAAGCTGACGTACTTAAGTTATCGTAAACAAGCATTAGACTTTTAACAATCTTATATTATTTGTAAACACAAATCAAGCATAGCAAGCACAATTAGCAAAATATTTACTTTGTTCAGATTTTGGAGATAAGAATGTCTTCTTGTAAGATAAAGGGTAAATATTCACACGATTAGCCAGATTGTGCCGAATTGTACACTTCAACTGCGGCTCGGTTCGAACTTCAAGAAGACTTGAGAATACCAGCACATCTTTAAACAATTACAATACCCATCACATCACAATCAAATCTTAATGCATGCCGCTTCAAAGGCATGATATTTACTGATCATAAAGGCTTTGAGAAACTGGCAATGAAGAATAATCCCAGGATCATTTGAAAATGCAAGCTTGTCTCAAATGCTAATTCACGGAGTTACAAAACTGCATAAAAATATACCATACGTAAAACCTGTTGATAACGATGTCTACTTTAGGATTAGAATAGTATAGAAAAAAAATGTCACCCACACTAGCAACCTTACATCGTCAATACAAAAGATATCGTCAACAATAGCAGCTATGCATGGACAATACAACAGTGACAAGAAGATATCATCCTTCCTAGCAGCCTAACACCATCCACCAGCACTGGCCAGAAAATGTCATCATACAACAGTGGCCAGAAGTTTTCATCAAAACCAACAGCCTTGTCATAATTTCCAAGCATTTAACAATGATATTTGAATGGGTTTAAGGGATTCCTTAAAGTCCAAAGGGAGAAATATTAGAAAATTCATATCACAAAAGACGGTATCTTGTATAAACTTAATTACGTTGCTGAATTAATGAAGTTGAAAGCTACGTGAATATTGTGGGGCAAAGATAATAAATGAACCATGACTCCAGGTTGTCCGTATGATAATGGGACAGTTTCTCTTAGAAACCATCAAGACAAAGGTTCACTGTAAATAATCACAAACTAAACAATAAAGCATTCCCATTCAAAGGCCTGTAAAAAGGGATATTGACTAATACGGCCTAGAAGTGCACCATTTTTTAAAAAGAAAATAGAATAATGCTATTTGAAGCAAAATTTGTAGTAATGATAACGAAAAGGGATATTGGCGAGCAAAAGCCTTGACAAAGTTTTGATCTTTCTTGGTACTTATGCATAAAAAATTCAGCGTGTGGCATTAGCAAATTACCATATCGGGATGCAATGAATGCAGTGACTATGATTGTAATGTACGTTTAATGCTTACGTTTTTATACGTTATTTTGTAAATGATACGATATGCAATGCAAATGTCTGATAGAAATAAAAAGATTAGTCATTGTCCTGTTTGAAAGCAACTAGATATAGAATTCTGTGAAGTGAAGTTCTTGTCTCTTTTCTATTCAAGATCGCATCGATTCACATATTTTAATGAAATTTGCCTATTTTATGCAAAAATTTAACATTTGAAATCTTGATAACATTGGAATAAGATTTTCTCAGTTATATGGCTTATGGATTTTCTCAGTTATATGGCAATAGTCTAAGTTATTTGGCTTTTACAGGTGGCCGCATGCATGGAGCATTTATGTTTAAAACGAAAAATTTAAAACTAGAAGAGTAGAAAATAATGGAATATTTTCAACAAGAATGCACAGGCAACTAGAAACATAACTGGGAGAACTATTGAAAAAGGAATAAAATATGAGTTATAATGCATTCTATATATATTTCCTCAACACATAAGTTGTTATTTAATTTATTGAATGATGTTCGTAGTTTCAGTTTATCAAGCAACTGTTATGGAAGGAAGAGGAAGGCGTTTGTCAAGAGATTCACTATTTCAGTGATTTAGATTCGACACATATCTGCTATGACACATTTCTTAGCACTGCTGTAAGACAAAGAAATTGAATTTACTGCTGGCCTTGCAAACATAACGCTGGAAGAAAAATGCTGCATACATAGTAGCTACAGAGTTAAGTTATGATGGTTACAGTTAGTGCTTACTTGAAAAAACACTTGTATGTCAAGCTTCTATGGAGAGAGCAACTTGCATCACGTCCCGACCAGCCGCAGAAAATTTACCTAGAAAAGTTACAGCAATGGAAGCTGGTCATCAGCATTTGATCCATGGTATCAGAAGGGATTAGCAGTTTCAAAATCATTTATTCATTGATTTTCAATCCGTTATTCTTCAAAATCATAATATACAAATTAGTTTCAGCACAAATCGCAGCTTATTGAAGAAATCTCAAATGTTCCAATACATCAATAAAAGAAGAGCCCTGACACATGAAATTATTTAATGCAGTTATTATATCCAGACCAAATTGTAGCGATAGGTAATACCCGAAAATCTTTGCGGAGAAGCGCTGGGAGAATGATTGTGTTGAAAATCTGCCAATTAACTTGAGCTGTACTGACATACGTGAAAAAACAGCTTTACGAATGACCAAAATTTGTTATTTCTTTTAAATATCAGATTTAGTATGATCCAATTTTAATTAAAGGTTTTCAATAATTCAGCATAACTGATTTGATTAATTATGCATAGTCTTTTTTCAGAGTGTAAAAGTTAAGATGCATTTTTACTCTTTAGAATGCATCGCTTGATATCCAATAGTCATCTATGTAATCGAAAACCAATTGCACTAACAGACTGTATGGCAACGTTGTTTAGAAAAGCGTCGATGACAAACGGCGGGTCAGCAGTTCGATTCAGCCTCAAGCATTTATGATGAGGCAGGTTGTATTGAATAGAGGATGGATGGCCTAAGCCACAAAAGTATTAAGGGAAACGCTTTGAAAATCCACCATGATTCTGCACTGATAGAAAAATTATAGAAGTCGAGGATTTTAACGATACGGAAACGCGATAATATGTCATTTGGTTGATTGTGTTAGTAAATTCAAAATTCAATAAAAAATTCAAAAGCAGCTATATTGAACTATCGATTTTCAAGTAAAATGCTCGCTCTAAAATGCCCATTTCAAGTACTATATGAAACCCTCAATTCTTTGAAGGAAGCAAAAAAGGTGCAAAAACTGCATGAGGAAGCCAAAAAGTGCAAATTTCTAGGAAAAAGAACACTCGAACCGTATAATAGCAGGGGAAGAGGATGGACGATATAAAGAAGAAGAGTAGTGGAGACGGCTGGATTGTGTAGATAACAAAAAACGATAGACTATAGACAAAGATGGCTATTGATTACTACTGGGAAGATTAATGATTGATGCCTGCTGTGAAAACGAGCAATGTAGATGTCAATTGGAATTTTGACACGTCAGTTAAGACAGAGATATCCTTAATCGCGACATGCTCACAACCTGCGTTTTGAATAAGCCAAATATAAACATGTATCAAACGATACACTGTTACTTTGATCTGTGTTGTATCAGCTTTATTTGCAAGAACATGAAACATTGCATTGTTTGAAGTCCCATTGTTGATCAAGCTGAAAAGCATATACTGCCATTTAAATTAAGGTAGAAAAGAAATTCTTCTTCAAATCTGCAAAGATCAACTTGAAAGGGTTCTAATTCACTTGAACGATAATGGCCTAAATTCTATTTGCTGTCTGTCTAACACACCTACACTGTTGATACAACAGATGAATATTCTTCTGTGCCACTAAAGGGAATCTTCACTTTTCAAATACACTACTTATTTCTGCTTTATCAATTAAGCAAACTCACAATAGGACAAGCAATTCTATTCAGACTACCTCGATCTATTTGTAAAAAGAAAAGCAGAGTGGCTGATCTTCAATAAGAATGTTTCAAAAAATGAAGCATGTTTTTACACTTGCGGTTTGTTTGTAACTGTCAGCAAATCCGCAATACTGATTTCCTAAACAATGTTACGTAGCATTGCATCACGAGCAGAAATAACGAGGTGTTGATTTTGATTCAAGTGTTTCAATAAATATATCAAATGAAAAGTGAGACAATTTTTTAAAGCGTTAAGAGAAATAGCGTCTTTTCATTCCTAAACTTTAAGTTTTTGATAGTATTTATGAAGTTTAAAAACTCTCGCGAAATTTTATATAACTTAACAAAGGAGCAACAGAAGTATGACAACCCTTCAGAGCTTACCTCTATCTAACTTATTATTCCCAGGGAACCTTCAAACTAGCTTTAGGTCACCGACCAACAGCCGTTCGCATCCTTTGTTTATTGACACCAGAGGAAGGAGATATGGTTTGTAGCGCATGGTGACAAAGAATAGAAGCAATGTTCAAGACTATGACCAAAGCATAACGGTAATGCGCGGGATGATTTTGAACTAAGCACTTTTATTGTCACCGATTTTGAAGATAATCTTCGATAATTTGGGTCTGTTACACAAAGAGGAGAAATTCCGGATAAGGAGATTCAAAGGAGACGACATTAACTACCGATATCTGCATATATTTAATATTCACATACTTTCGTGAGAGTAAATTTTGCATGATTTGAAACTATAGTTATCTTTCCAACGGATTAGAGATGACATCTAGTCTGCTTTATCTTCTTAAGAAGGCAATACGCGCTCACTTAAGCTGCGACATCGAGCGGCTATTGCATTACGTTGTCTTTGAGATAATCACGGGATAATGTTTGGTCTCATCTTGCCTCGACGATTACTTGTATATCAAAACTAGTACCGTTAGCAGATTCACAATCAGAATTATCGCCATGGAGAATTCAGTTGTAGATCATCCTACAGCTGAAATGAGTTGTTAGTTCTAATCATGTACATTGTGGCATTAATCAATGACACAAGTCCTTAAAAAAAGAAAAATTAACGACTCCTCTTCCTTCAGATATATACAATTTATTATAAACAGCTACTAAAAATGGTGAAAATTAATAAAAAAGAAACTAGATGAGTCAGACGACAAGAAACTTACTGTCCATTACAAATAAATTACAAGATGATGGCAGAACGTAATCTCGATTACCTGATTCTACCAGTTGTCGAGAATCTTCTATATAATGAAATTGTTTGTCTTTGAGGCAGCAAATAAGCATGGAGCATTCAATCTTTTCAATCTATTAGCAAACCCTTTGACATTTCAACCACAAACAAATAAAATTAGAGGCTTGAAATATTATTTTTCAAAAAAAAAACGAATTCATGATTGAGATAGATCGCAGATTCTTGATTGCTGAGATCTTGTTAAGTGCAAATGGTAACAAAATGTATTTTCGCTAACGATCAATCTAAACAGATACAAAGGTGATGCAGAAAAAAATAAAAGGGACCAACCACTCACGCAAAGAGAATTCGCCAATCCAGTCGAATGTATAGAGAAAGGCTACAGGTAGTTATGAATCAGAGTTCGGCTTCAAAGCGCTTTCTTATATCAAAGTAACTCATAAGAATTCGGCAAAAGTCATTGAAGTAAAGGAGGCAAAAAAAGAAAGCAGCTGAAAAACAAGAAATGTTTGAAGAGGGATATCGACAAAGCAAACAATGGTGTTTCAATATATTTTTGCCATTGACGTGTTTTTTTCTTATGGGCTAGTTTTAACAACCTTAACAACCTATACTTCAATAAGAAGCAGACAAAAAACTTCAGAGCTGATTACTTCAACAGAAACAAATAATAAAACCAATATCAGTCATTTTAGGTAAAAATAATAGCTGATTTTCTTGCTGTCATTATTTTCATATTAAGACAGCAAATGACTGAGATTTCATTGGTGTATAGAAACTCATATGGGTTACCAGTTGTCATGTCTATGGGTAATGCAGTTTACTTGAATGACCGTTGATCGGCTTACGTTTAGGGTTTATTCAACAATTTTATGGGACCTCTCAAAAAATCCTTCGTCGTAAAACAAAGATAAATTGATATCGCTTAATTATGTTTGCATTGGAACATAGCGCTTAGTTAACTTGCAATATGACGAGCATATAGCTTTTGTTTTTTAAAGCTCAATATTTTCCTTTCGCACATTACAAGGCACCGTCGAGAAGTTTTCCATGACATCACAGAAAGGGTCTTGTAGCATCCCTTGATGCTCAAATAGACCATCAACTCACCCTCCTTCCAAGTCCAAATAGACCACTTATTCACCCTGCTTCCAGTTCAAATAGACCATCAACTCTCCCTACTTCTACGTCCAAATAGACCATTAATTCACCCTCCTTTTACGTTCAGATCGACCATTAATTGACCCTCCTTTTACGTTCAAACAGACGATTCATTTATCTTAAAATCTCAAAAAACGCGGGTGCAGAAAAGATACAGCTTGCTTCACACTAGTTCAAAAAATGCATAATCCTATATCCATCACAAAATCCAACAGCTTATCAACTTACACAACTAGCAGTATCCTCGACAAAATTTTCCACATAGTTCTATACTGTTGCATTCAAACAACTTTTTAAAACTATTAAATTTGAACTTAAAATTCCTCCCAGAGTATTCTTCTTGCTGACGATGGTACTCAGGTGCATTTAAAGATTAATGAAAAAAATCATATGATTGTGTACTAATTGCATCATTGCACTAAACGGCAGGGATAGAGAAAGATCAGCTCATACTGTATCTGCTACACTAGCTAGGTTACAAAAGAGAGAGTGTTGCTCTGTTTAAAACAGACTGGAGTAAGTTTGCGACTTAATTGACTCTGGTTAGGCCACTAAGCAAACGCACTATTCAGCATGCTTCGAACTACAGAGTAATTCAAGACCTTCGTTTTTGCCAGAATTGTGCGAACAGGATTATTTTGGTTGTAACTCCCCTTGAGGTGACTGGATATAAAAAAGGCTTCAATCCACAAGAGTTCAGATTAAAATCTTTCAAACATCTCTTGACCAAAACCCAGCTTTAGCACGGTATAGAAATCCAGGAACAGCCTGTTCAAAGCCTAAAACCAATCTGCCTCTTACAGATGTATGAATTCCATCCTGGCTACGAGGCCTTAAAATAATATTGCCTCAGATTCAACTACAATTATGTTTTGATCTCCGAAATAAGAGAACCGTTTAAATTCACTTTCTCTGCGATTAGTTTTTATACGAAATGTTTGTTTTAAATTCATTAGATTAACGATTTTCTACGAATCTGATTTGAAGAAAGAATTCATTTTATCAAGACAGGAAATTTGAAGTAATTTCAAGTTTGGGTTATTAACAATTTTTGCACCAATTCCATCACTTTCTGGGCTTTTATTGTGCATTCAAGTCTCTAAGACTTCATACCCACATTAGCTACTTTATCCGGCCTTACATACCCTAATCCAATTAACTTACTGTAGGATTCTGGTCATTAAAACCTTGAAAATCTATCTTTTTATTGAGCAATTGATTGTCATGAATGAAATTTGTCGAGAAGCCAAAAGTCACCAGCGTCGTCTTTTGAATGTATTATGAATTCATATTATATTATGAATTTTGAACAGTATTTAAAAAGTTCTAAGTCAATTGAAATCCATTTACGCACTTTGAAAACAGACTATGGAAGCGCAATATTTGGACTATCAGATTCTTGATGGGTAATTAGCTTGCTAAATGATGATATTTAGAATATTCGCAAGGGAGGTTTGATAAAGCGCGGACAAAGAAACCAGCGAATGGTTACAGAATCTAACCAAAGAGGCGAAGTAACAAGTAACAAGGGATCAGACAAGCAAAGATGAACCAGTCGTGCCTATTCACACCAAGTGATTGCAACGGAGATCAACATGAGCTGTCTTGGACTCAGCGAGAACGTCAAACGCTACCAAACTCGACTATCAAGCTAAAAACTTGCGATTCCCAAATTGTTTTAGGCAAGGACTTTAACCAATAAGAGACCTACTCAAGGCTGACTACCAAACGGAGGAAGCAGGGTTCAGATCGTTGACATTTATATTACATCCAAAGCCCTTGTAGAAAAAAAATTGTTCATATTTGTCTATTTTTTTTTTAATTCTATCCGCTACTCCCTGCGCCTATCACAATTAGAGCATCCAAACGTCTTCTAATGCCAAAATCAGAAAACTTAATAAGCCAAGCAAAACTTCAAGATATACCACAAGTTTCTTTTTAGAAAATCAAAAACATACCAAACAACACGGCTTAAACACATTCCTGCCTTTTCCATAATTTCAATTTCAATCTTTCGATATTTTGTCTACCATAATTTCTATAATATATATTTTAATCGATGATAAATATAATTTGGAGCTCTATTGCTTGCACAATTGTACAGTTATTCGTTATAGCAGGCTATAAAAAAAACTAAAGCAATTACTCGTAAAGCTCTTGATTATCAAGCTGTATGTTTACCATTACAGAAATATATAAACAATACTTCCTTTCTAAGACAGAGTAGCAGGGCAATACTGACCCAAGTAAAAATGATTATCCATTTGATCACTCGATCTTAGGACTGAAGATTTAAGTGAAAGTGAAACTACACAGCAACGTTAGATTCACGAAAAAATGTATCAAATTGATATTTAGAAGCGCTAATTAATGACGCATAGCAAAATACATGTGATAAAATATTGGGATACACCTTGCATTGAAGATGGACAACTGGAACATTTCGATTTGCAAAAGGCTTTAGAATGGTTATTTCTACAATACAGCTGGCCTAACATCAGCCTTAGCATAACAAATGCACCTATCAATTAAACCACCCTTTAGATAACGTTCGAATAACGAGAAGTTTGTACAACTGCAGAGCGGTACCTTTCATGAGGCGGTGTGTTGCCTACAAGAGTGCATTCTATCTCGTTCTTTGCGCACGCTCTTAAATGCTTGCCAATTGATATCTGTAAATATCAACGTTTTCATTTCAAACGGAATAAACGATTTGCTGTAAGAAAAGAAAACTTGCAAAGCAAAGGTAAACATTACTTTCATATTGGAAAAATTATTGAAGCTTCTTCTTCATTGTTTCATGTTTAGACACTCTATCCAGCGCTTATAGGAAGCTATATATAGACAAAATGGAAACTTCTTCTCAAACAATTTCTTCTCATGAAAGAGAGAGAAAATTTGATTTGAATTGCTTGAGAGCAAAACGAGATGACTGTTAATGAAGATGTTTATTCTTCTAGTCAAGATAGTGATGATTTTTTAAAAAAGAAAAAATTAAAAAAAGAAATAGAAACTGTGCCAAGTGCATATTAAAGAGTATCTTTGATGCTTTGACTTTCAGTGAAATTATAGTTTTTACTAATGTTTTGGCACTATAGGAGAGAACAAATATCAAAACTATTTAGGTGTCATGTCTATGTGGGTATTAGGAGTTAGATGTAGATAATTGTACAATAAAAATAAATCTTGCTTTTATCATTCGCTAACAAAGCAATCACTATTCAATGTATGTACTAAATCAGGTAACACTCTAAACAAGATGTGTTAGAAGACTGAAAAGGCCATACCATATGGCTGAGAGCAAGTGATGACAAAGAGCTCATTGTGTACTTTAGAACCCAAATACATGATCTAGAAGCTGTACCCGTATTGTTCTGAGGTTAAAAAACTTTGTAAAATTTGCCTATCAAAAATCGAAAAAAGCACTTTCTCTTGGTTTTTCTGAAATTTGGCTGTAGGGAAATTTGCCGTTATGAGCCTAGCTCTGTGTATTTTGCATTTCAGATTATCTTAGCCCTCAATCTTAATCTTCGCCTTAATCAACATAATCTTAGCCTTGAATCCTTATTGCAGTTCTTATCCAAAGTTTTGTTGCAGCTTTATGTCCTCTGTAAAGCTTATCTCTTGACAGATGAGGCTACCGTGTAGAAATCATAGAAAATGGAGAAGAGTTGCACCCTAACTATGAGATTTTTAGATTTTTAGACTATGAGATTACAAAAAAGGTCCAAAAGGTTTCTACTTAACAATTATCGAACAATGAAGAACTATCCATTTACTATTGACCTTATCATGTATGACGAATGTTTTAGTACATTATTCTCATTACTGTGGCAAGCTTCACAAAAGGGAAAGTTTGGTAAGGCAAATGGTATGCCAAAAATAGAGAACTCTGAGAAAATCCAAGAGTTCTTGTCCTTGGCGACATAGAGTACGTATTGTTGGTGTTTTCTATAGAAATAGTGAACAGGGCTTTCAGGCTTAAGATCCGCGGCAGATGTGAATGAACGAAGATTGGAGATGAAATCGTATTGTTTAAGGTATCTGTTGCTACAATTTGACAAATTTAATATCAGAAGAGCGGCGTTTTGCAACAACCAAACACAAACAGCCAAAAAGGATTTATTTGTATCAATGAAAACCGACGAATGAGGCCGAAGAAGGAAGATGGATTAGTTAGAGCAAACTTTGCTAGTGTTTTGTGTTTTCATTGCTTGGAGAGCATAATAATTGTGATCTTTAATCCACTAATGTGTACATAAATACGACACAAAGACTTATTACTTGCTATTGTTGATAGGGCTAACTTGTTTTCAAGTTGAAAAAGGCTAAGCAAACATCAGCCATAAAGCGTTTGAATAGTGACCAAGACATGCTTGAAAACAGAACAAGATTAATTCTACTAAACAAATTTCACGTTTGAACTTATTCTCAGTAACAAATCAATGTAACATCTTTCGGTAACACGATCACAAAACCTGTTCAGAGGACAGCCTAGATCTCTATGCATACTAACATGAATATAGGGCAGAGAAGGAATTGAAAACAATTAACAAAAGTTAGCATGCGGTAAACTTCTTAAGATGAGAAATAATGTTTCCTGAATAGCCCTAAACGAGGTTAAGCCTTTCATGTTATTCCGCCTTCAGACGTTGAAAGTTCATCCTCAAGGTCATCACCAAAGCTATCGACCAAGTGACGTCAGTTTTCATGCACCAGCAAATATCGAATTGTACTTTGATAATATGCAGAAAATTAATTAGTCTTGACTAAGATTAATCAAACTTATGTGAAATTTTCTCTTTACTTCACAATCAATCCACTGTTACGCATCCGTTGTTTCGTTAATTGTGGCTAAAGAATGTGAACTTAGGCGTAGTTGATGCTTGGTAGCGAATATTTTCCCAATAATGACAGTTCTGGAAAATGGTGCAATGTAATAACACACAGTAAAACGAATGAATAGATGTATAGCTTGAATACTAATAAAGGCGTGCGCCTTAATGCCTTCATTTAGTTTTCGCTGGTGCATTAGATTAGGCCGCAGTCCGGGAGAATTATTTTTCAACAATGTGAATACATTAAACACAAAGAAAACATTTACTGCCCAATCATTTAATCAATCTTGAATTTTCCGCACAATGAATTAGATGGTCTACTTGTTATATACAAAAAAATTAAATATAATTATAAATTGTGAAAACTAAGGGCGGAAAGACTTATACAGTGGAAACAAAAGGAATTGATCCTGCAAGGAGCATTTCTTTGCTCTATGTTGCTTACCAACACGTCCACGTGTATTGGTCATGTGCATTAAAAACTTCTCAGAGTGTCAAAATGGAAGGCAAAGAAAACTCCCGCAAGAAACTGGAAACCCAAAAGACTCATGAACTACCTATAGCAGAAAACTGACAGCAGTTGATTGAACATGGGTCATACAATACATTGACACCATAATTTGCAATTGTTGTGCTAATAAAGTGGCTGACCAAACCAACCCATAACTTAATTGCTAAATTCCTTGATTCGGTTCTTGGTAGAAACAAATACTGCATGTCTTGGCAACTGATAAGAGTAATTTAGTGTGTCATCGAGTGATTGATGAGATCCGCTGACAAATACAGTATTCTCACGCTTCTCTCACGACCTTGTGATAAATTATTGATAGATGTATGTAAAAACTTACATTTACTTTTCTTCATGTACAATGCCTTGATGCGTTTACAGTAAAATTATGTGTTTACCAATATCCCATCACATGCGTATAATAAAAAAACAATCCACAGTGAAAACCCACTGAATAGATAAAGTATTGCCAGCTAGACGTGTACGTGAGTAAAGTAAGTATTAGAAAAACATAAACGGCTAATCAACACCGTTATTCTACTCCCGCGCATATTGACCGTGCTCCTGGCACATTTAAAGACTGGTGACCATTATCAGCATTTTTTAGGGTGTTATACAGGGAGGGGCTTTAGTTCCAATGCTATTCAATGTCTAAGCAAAAGTCTACAGCAAAGCTGAAGTAAAAGACAAAAAGAAAGGTCTTGTTGCTTGAGAGCGAAATGGAGGCAACATTCCAGCAAACACAGAAGTTTAAGATGGCAGTGTAATCATTACATTAGCTGCCCTCAGCAAGTGAAATATCTAACCGAATTCGTAATCGCAATTGCACAAACAATAATACTTAGATAGTCTGAGTAAGCTTCTTGTTGAAGAAATGCAGCTTTTGGACAACGTAGAAAGTCCCAAGAGAAAATAAACTCATTCTGTGTACAAGGCACTAACTATCTAGTTTACTCCTGATAAGGACCATCAAGACGTGCTAAGCTTTGGCGAGTCTCGCGTCATCTACGTACCCAATGCGTAACAACTACTAAGCCAATAATGATGTTTTATTAAAATCATTCAAGGTTTGATCCTTTTCTATTCTACATTCCTGTTCTACAGACTGTGATAATCGACAAGGCAAATCGTACCAAAGAAGTGCATCTCACCTATAAGAACACCTATCCAAAAACAATTACATCCAGAATGGTCCTGCTACCAATATGACACTGGGTGACATGTTATTTTACCATGACAGCCAGCATTTGGCTATGGTTTGACAGGCAGAAATTTCAAATAATGAGTATCTGAGATGTTTTTCTTCAAATGTACAAATAGAGAAGCTAAATTGTACTTTATGTACCAAGCAATCTTCAGCAATTTGTCAGATAGTATACAATGTTCAGTTTAAGATCGACTGTAATATATAAAAATATTTCTTATCCGTTAAAACAAAAGTGACACATTAGAACATACATATGACCAAAACAGTGGGCTAAACCAACTCCAAGTATCACTGCACTGTCAGATTCCCTAGCTACTTAAGTTTACATAATCACAGTACCTTATTGAGTTTAGTAAAATGATCCCGTTGCTTTTTGCAATCAAAGAGGAAATGGTAAGGTAGAAGTAAGAATGTTTATTGTGCAGCTCTAGAAAGTCAGCTAAGTACTGTAACAATGAAGATGCAAAAAGAAATGAAAACCTATCTATAATGAAATTGAAAAATAAATGACTTGGAAATTTTAAAAAAATCGCAAAATTTCAAAATTTTATTGCACACAAGACACTTTTGAAAAAAAAATATAGGTACGTCCAAGATTAGCTACGTCTAAATAGGAAACTTCATGGTTTCACAAATTTGAGCTAAGGCTGAATAGTACACTGTAGTGTACTGCAAGAGTATATATACTGCAACCAATGAGAAAAAGCAGAACGGAAAATCATCCATTGGACTCGCATATAGAGGAACCATTGAATTTTAACAATGCAACAAGAGATAATACAGCTCACTAAACCATCTCCAATTGATGGATGCTAAGAACCAAAGATCTCAAACAGCAAATTTAAGCCGTCAGCACAGATCTAAATGAAACTACTAAAAAGAAACACCACCGAACAAATTTGTTCAATGCTAAAAGAAATTTGCTCACTCACTTCTGGGTAACAACTTTTAACTTTCCGCCACTGGCCAGTTCCCACCAACTCTTTCAACTATGATTTTCCGTTCAAATTTATAGTAATCATTTCAGTACACTTAAACTACACTTACGAATACATAACTCCTTAGCATCAAAGTGTCAAGTTCTCAATTATCACGCAAATATTGAGAGTAAAATTTGCTTTGATAAATTATGAGAAACTACTGGCTGGATGTATTTAGCAGCTTGATGGAAGAGTGCAATTTATACAAATATATTTTCATCGGATATCAAAGCAACTATTTCCGTAGCAATTTCCATTAAGTCTAAAGCAATCAATCTTGGATATGAGCTTTAAGGTGAATTTGATATTTCTATACATATTTCTAATAATGTATCACCTACTACAACTGAATATTTACCAATCAAAGTCTCTAACTGGTATTAAAAGCTTTCAGAAATTATCTTAGGCTATAAACAAGACGACGGGCAAACTTTTAGAGCTATTGCATTAAACCTTTTATCTTCAGCGAATTTCTCTAGAAGTAACTCATCTTCTGCATGACTCCAATGATGATTTATAAGCAATGCCCGATAGCAAGATTGCAATGAAATGAAATCTAATCCTACATTCAGGCTACTGACTATGCAAAATTAGGCCAAAGTGTTGAGTAGGCCGTAGGCTTACTTTTCAGCAAACCAAAGTTATTGTCATAGCTAGCACTAAATGTAGTATTGTATAAAAAAGCTGATTATGCATAAGATCGTTCAATTAGTGCAATATTTCAAAGCAATTTGCAAGGATTCACCAATGCACGCTTGCTAAGCATACCAAGCTATTCAGTATTACAGAAATTATCAACGCTTTTAAACTTCTTCAATATTTACTCTGAGAAGACCCAGTGTAAATAATTTATCAAGTGACTGTTGAGACATTGCCTGTCGTAGCTTTCTACTGTTAAGATAGTAAATTCAATGCAAAGCAAAGTAATTTACATTTGCTGAAAAATCCACCTAAATTTTTAAAAAAAGTAATTTTCTGAACAATCCATGCTTGCTTTAAAACAATAATCAAACTGGCGAAGTGAGGCATGGTTCATTTTTTAAGTTTCAAAAAGAGGTACGCTGTTAATAATGGAACACCAGATGGAATTGTGATATGGTAGCATTAAAATAACAAACTCTGACCGGGGATGTTTTTTGGTAGTATTTCCACTTTCGGAGAGTCTTTCAGTACCATAAAATTAAGATTCTCTCCAATTAAAAAGCTTATTTCCACAATAAAACGAATCCATGGGACTTTTGACATGATAATGCCTTTGAATGCTATAGTAAAGAGCTTGCTAGATTTAGAAAAACTTGCACTTTGAAGGAAGCTATTCCTTGAGAAATGCAACATCACAGGTCTCCAAGATGCAAAGTCTTTAAAGTTTGTATGATTTTTTGCCTGGCATTAGCACCATCAATCAAAAATATTCATTTTGCAAAGTTGCATGTAGAACAAGAGTAATAAGGTGCAAAGCTTCTTTGGCATTGGTGCTATGCAATTGCATAGACAAGATTCATAAACCGTAAAACTGAGAACTGAAGTGGAATTTCAAATCAACTTTAGCACGAATATCTTGATGCATAAAGATCTGGCATTTTCCAGCATTATCAAATCTAGCAGCAAACAACGCTTAAAGACAATCTATCTTTTTTTTATTTCACAATAACTAAACTAAATTTTTCTACATTTGATACATTTTTGCCTTTTTAGATTTTATTGAATCCGGGATAGCCTTAAGATAAACAACTTCAAGATTATGCAAAAGTATCAGCGCCTATTTTGTTATTTTTCATTAAAGAAATCACCATATGTAACAGAAACGGTTACCAAGGGTTTATTATCTTCCAAGTAATTAAGGCAGGTCTCAGTTGAACACCACGAATCTGGCAAACGCAAGCGATAAAGCAAGCAGAGGTGTATAAAGAGTACGAGGCCACTTGAGCTCAAACAATGTTAGCATGGCTTTAATCTGATATCAAAGTTTATCAAATTTAAAAATGATATGAGAGAACTATTAAATATTTCCAGCCAGGAGAGCAATGAAAAAGCTTTTGCCTGACGAATTCCCTGTTGTTTTGATATTTATTAAACTGCAATAGATAAAATGCACACTGCAAAAGCGTAAACCAACATGTCAAATTTGATATATAAACCTGCCTCGTGTATCCAAACTTTCTTGCTCTGAAGGGTAAAAGAATCATACTTGCTACCAGAATACTTCAGGCTGATAAGATACGCACAAATTTAATGGCTGGACACGACCAATGGCGGCATTCCCATTGAACGACTAAACGTGTGACATATTTTCTGTGGCGCATACACCCCGGCAAAATTACGAACAATAGAAAAAAAAGTAAGTAATTAGCATTGGTATTTCAAGCACGGCCTAAAACTGTTTCACAAGGGAAGATAATTTACAACATTATGCAAAGTGCAGAGTGTGATTATAAATTTAGAATAAAATCGTATTTTACCTTCATAGAAATGATAAAAAGCCTCACAGGAAGTTTATCATTTCTCTGGAATTGAAAATTTTCTTGAAGGTATCGGCAAACTGGATGCTTTGTCCATAAATACATTAACAGACTTGTATAAAAAGCGCAAAGATATATTCATCGTATTCAATTCAATTCACCATTGTGAAACGCAAAGTGAGCTTTTCTTAGCCCGTTCTCTAGAATTAATCATGTAAGGCGCATACAGACAGACCCATGTCGAATAACCAGAAAATCGCTTACTTTTCACTTGAACTGCCTGAAATGAATGCACTTTCCCTTGAAAGGCTGATTCTAAAACATTGGTTCTTTACGTTTCCGTTTAACAAGGCACGAATCAATGACAGCTAAAACCACAAAGGTTTCGGACCGCTTTTTGTTCATCTCCTATCGACCCAGCTTGCAATTGGGGTGCTTTACAGCAGACACGTGCCAATGATAGCGTCTATAATACCCTGAAGCTAAATCAGTTATTAATGAATTAGATAAAAATAGCTCTATGTTGCAGAAATCATCTTTTGTTAACGTTTGACACCAAGGAAATTTAGATTTGACACCTTATGTTTGATAGTGGACGCTATTGAAAAATAACGGCCACACAGGAGGAGATGGAAAGGCTCAAATTTAAGCCAGATATCCTTCATTGCCTGAATTCACAAGAAAAGTATCAGATCAAAAGCGTTTTGAGACTATATATCAAATGATGGTATTTTCCATGCAAAAGAATGTAATTGCAAACAACTTAAACTAGCCAACCAAACTAATTGCCATGTGATGATTTTCTTTTAGCCAATGAAAATTTGGCAAAAGCCATTTCTTGTTTGTGTTAACGAATGAAAGTAAGCCCCAAAATATACTGAAACAAGCCCTGAATGCATACATTATGCAAAAGAATCCCCTTGGTGCATGAAAGTATAAGAACGAGTAGTTCTTCCAAGTCTAGAGCACAGGATGTACAATCTGTAATGAGTAAAAACTAAGGTCGGTATCTTCTTAGTAGTGATGTAGAATTTGCTAATACAGACAACATGAATCGACCAGTTTAATTTTTAAAAAGCTGAATGAAATAGCAAAATCAGCAAGTGAACGAAGCTCTAGAAAATGGCTGCAAGGTCACAAAGAGATTAATATTGATAATATTCTGTGAAAAAAGATGTTCCATTATTGACAAATAATGATTTCTGAACCTTAAGTTGCATATTATTAGCAAGAAGTAACTTTTATTGAAAGAACTGTGAAAGTTTTAAAACTGTAAGTGGAAACTACACAACGAGAAAGTCACCAAAGATATGATAAAATTCACATACATTGTAACCTCAAAAAAGCAATACATTGTGCTTCGAAATATTTGTATATATGTTTTATACTTGTCTCATACTTTTATGCTCATAATTAAAACTTCTTTTCAAAATAGCAATCAGAAAACCTCAATACAGATCCGACAACAAGTAAAAGGGCGTCCGTTTTCCTTTCCTGTCCGGTAGCAAAGTTCTTAAAGGCAGGAGTATCAGAGCTTGAAAAAGTAGCCGACGTATTCTTTCTACAACATAGAACCTACACTGTAGCGTTATCAACAGACCATGGTACACGAGATATAAACAAAAGATGTTGCCCTAGATAGCCTGTCAGATGAAAGAGGACCGACGACAGGAAATGCTGCTTCGAAGACGATACAACTTCAAACAGTCGACTCAAAGGCAGTTAAAAGATCGCTTCTATATTGAGAAAAGTTGATTAATTGAATATTAAAAGCATTATCTCTAGAATTTCACTTAAAAGGTAACTATTATGAATATTTAAACAAATATTTCTTGTTAAAAAGTGTAAACTGGATAGATGAAGATATTGTGTCGGCCACAGTTTACAAATAGTTTAAATGAAGTTCCTCAGTCAGGTATGATCCGACGTGATAGCATTTGTAGAAGCTGTTTGCATTGCACGAGAAGATACTTCAGCAGAATAGGCAGATTGTTGTCACTCTTGTGAAGATTTAGCAATGTGGGGCCTTAACTATGCTGCACTTGTGATGCAAAGCAGAACCGGGATACCGCCTTCTTTTTACATCCATATTTGGCAAAGAAGAACTAACTCTGCAAGTCTCTGCATACACAACTAAAAACTAACACAGAAACAGCCGTCTATGACGTCATCTTCAAGAGCTGAAAAATGTTTCCTTGACTAGTGGTGCATAGGAAAGAATTCTAACAGTCTACTTAGAAATAAACTGAATGAAATGACAGCAAAAAATTGCTATGAAAGACAAGACAGAGTTTGAGCAGCAAAAAAGTTAAATATTTATCGAAGCTAGCAAATAATAGGAGGCAGAGGAGTATTGCCAAAGTTTGTTCTTCATTGTGACAATTATCAACAATAAACTATGTGCAGGATTTGCAATTATAAACTTGCTTAATTATAGAACTTTGTGACTTTTGTCTGCTTAGATTAGCTGGCAATCAATCAATTCTGCAGCTGGTGCTCATTAAAGTAAAAATGACAATTTTACTTTGATGAAAGAATGCCACTTTTCACAGCAAAAGAAAAGCACCAAGAATGACTTACTGCTTTAATTTGACTATTGGATCAACAAAAACTGTCTCAAGTGTAATTAGATTTCAATATCTTGCCTTTCCTTGATATTGCAAGATTCTTAATATATGCATAGATAATAATTAAGAAGAAGTTTGTGTAGGTGCTAATGGAAGTTTACGTACAACTGCTGTGCTTGATGCTTGTTTTCACTGTGCTTTAGCAAGCTCAAAGCTTGTTTCATATCGATTCAAAATACATACAGTTTTCGATTCAGTTCAAAGAGAATAATAGACGCACTGTGGTTGTATCAGAATCCAAAGCACTCAAAACCTACATTTGTTTGCATTATCAAAATCGACAGGTGATCGCGTAGATTTGATTGGTTAATTGATTTGACCTGCAATTCAACTGACTCATTTCTAAAATTGTCTTTTTTTCTAAGAGGATTTTTTGGCAATAAATTTCTAACATTTCATGGCCGTTCACCAAGAAAACAAAGTAGGCACTGATAAGAAAACTAACAACATGCAAGGAAACCCAAAGCTACAGAAAATCAAAACCTAGCAATGACTCTTTAGATTCTATTTGGCAGCATAGTTCCAAGTAAGCGAATAATATCTATTGATTTTCGTGGTTACATGTCATGCTCCTCAAAGAGCCGTCTGCCAAGAAATTACTTCAACAATGCAAGGATCAATAGCTTCCTGTAAAATACCAGCAGTGACTAATCACTTAATTCTCCATTCCACAACTCTAGCTTGGGTCGAATCCTTTCATACAGCTTTATGGTTAGAGCGTGAAGTGTCAAAATGTTATGCAAGCAAGCAACCATGGCAATACCAGCCAATGCGTTTCAAACTTTGTTGACATCCATTTGAAGTTGTATACAACACACTCTTAATATAAATTGAACTTAATACCTATTGGAAATTTGTTTAATGATAGGCGACTTAAAATTTCGAATGGGTGATTGATTCTCGGGTGCCAAAAATAGAAATGGTGGGTAGCGTGGTTAGGCAGTATGTCCCGACAGCGCAGTGAAATTCTTGGGAAAAGTGAGGGCACCGGTCACCCAACACCTTTAAAAAACATACAGTAAACCGAAATTCAACTAAAAAGATAACTAATTTTGAATACGCAATTTGATGTTTGATAGTTGGTTTAATAAGTCAAAACAAGCTGTCTGGTCTCTTGTTTGGCTCAGAGATATGGCAAAACATTTAAATTATCGTGGTAACCACAGTAAAGATAAGGTTGTCTAAAATTCTTAAACGAACAACAACTTTCTTATACATTTTGCAAATCTGATTTGATAAATTTTTGGGTGTTCAAACCTGAAAATAATTATCTGATATTCGAATGATTGTTTTTAACTTAAGGTGCAACATCTCTACATATTTAGTTTTAACGCATCTATTCTTAGCATATGACGATTTTGAACAATCTATCTGCAAAAAGGATTCAAAAAGATCAAACTGCCCGTTGGGTAAAGTGATTGTATTTTACAAGGGAATTTCGCCGATATGATTATATAAGACAGCATTCTTTTGTGCTCAGAGGATCATTCGATGGGAGAATAATGCGCAGCGACAAATAAACCTAGACATTTCTACTGCATCTTGATGTGCTTGCTGGATGCTTCAATGGCAGCGCCACGATATGGCTACTTCTTCTGAATCCAAAAGTGATTAAAATGCTTTGATTTATCCTGAAGTAAACGAAATATGATACGAAATGACAGAAAGCACTTCGAAGCCTTAGGTCAATTATCTTCTAAAATTAACTGAAGGTAATTGCCAAAAATGTTTTTAATGATCAATTACAGCTAAATTAACAACTGTTTTATTCCATAGATCTTGAATGCAAACTGTGCTCAAAAATCCTTATAAAACATGTTTCCAAAATTTTTGAAAAGCAGTTTAACTAATTGCGTTGGCAAAGAAGCGTAAAATAAGGTATTAGAGAGAAAACTGGGAAGGTAAAAGAGGTATTGAAGAATAATTGGTTATGAATGAATGAGACTTCAGAAAAAGATTATGAAACAATAAATTTTAATGCTTTATAAAACAGTAAACTTTGAACAAAAATAGGCACGGAAAATTTCTAGGGCGCTCGAAGTAATTAAAAAATCTTCAATCACGAAGATAATAAACTAGAAAATATTCATTACCATCAGAACCATCAATGATGACAAATTTTTTTTGATACATCGATTGGTTTTTGATACAGTAAACCTTATGTTTAGTGTTCATGAAACGCGATCGTTGCCTGATGACCTCAATAAGCGTCTAACTCAAGGCAGCAACTTTAGAACTGTTCTTTGCATTTAATGCGTTTACAGCTCTACCTAAACGGCATCGAGCACTTTATGACAGGAGGGTAAACAACATGAATATGTTCATGATGTTTACGATATTCAATTTCACAAAGGATCTAACAACAGATCTTCATTGGAAGGAAATCTGTGGAGAATCGACGCCAGGTATGATGATTTCTGCAGGAGTCACTTCTTTCATGATTTTTACAAGGATCTTTGCCACTAAACATTTTATTACAAAGCTGTAAATTGACTTTATCGATGATAGGAATACTTCATGGTATTTCGTAATCACAGATAATTTTTATAAGTTGGTTTGTTAGATCAACCTTACTTCTGCATTCAGAAATGCCCTAATCAGGCTGCATAAGGTATCACTAACATACAATGATTTTAATTGAAAGATCGTAGAATGTTCAAATATTTTGAGATTTGACTAATGTATCATTAATTATGCTTTCTATAAAGATTTTCTTTATTTACAAACGCACAAATCTACCTTATGAGTTTTCAAAGAAAAATATCTGGCTGAATTGACAATTCTGATTTAGATTTACAGCAAGGTCATCCTACTAACGCCCTCCATCTTTGCTTTCATTGCAACGAGAAAACAGACTTTAGAAATATTAAGAAAAGAGCATACTGTTTCGCAAGATAAGCGGTTGTCAAATAATTTTAGGATAAACTGATAACTGAATAAATAATGTAAATGCCTCATAACTATCATAAACATTTGTGTAACTGAAAAAGAAATTTCATAATACAGAATCTATTTCAATTCCCAATCAATTCCAATTGATATTGGGCAAGAAAAAGATCATTTTTGTGCCACATCTTAACACATCCTGTTTGCATCCTGTTAATAAGACGAAGTTAAGCCTCTTTGCCTCGGGCAAAAAAGAATCCCAGTGTTAAACGTTTTCAATAAGAAACTAGAGAAAAAAACCTGGCTATACAACTCAAAGATTGTTCTTAGCTTGGGCTTCAAATTCACTAAATTCATAAGCAAATAACAAAAATACTAAAACGTAAAAAAGATAAGAAAATTTTAAGATCAAATTCTCGCGGAAAGAAAAAGTGTATTAGAAACCATTTGCATGGAATTGTCTGCATCAAAAGATCATCATTCGTGTGAATCAGAGCTTTTAACTTATTTCAGATAAAGTCAGATCCGGTGTTGAGCCATCTCGTCAAAACCCACGCGGGCATTCGATTGAAAGTCACGTTAAAGAAAATGGCATTACTCTAAACAATTTCATGTTATTTTATTCTTCACCTTGGCAATGCCAGATACCAAAATCCTTAATTTCATTCCCTTGTCTATCAAAAATAAAAAATAAATATTTTTCAGGAGAGAATTGTAGTATTTTCCTTTGCACCAGTATCCTGACTATTGTGTTTAAATTAAGATTTTGCAAAATTTTACTGCCTTTTAAACATTCTTTCCGATGCATGTACTTCATACTTTCCATTCCTGTGATGGGGCGATTGACACTACAAGATCAGTCTTTCTATCCTTTATTTATAATTTAAAACAAACTTTGCTGTAAAACCATGAAAAAACCAACCGTTTCACTTTACCAAATAAAATTTCGGTTTGGTTCAATATTTTCGAGCTATTTAGATCGAAAGATGGTCGTTTTGACGAATCAATATGAAGCAGAGTTTATTTTAAGGAATTTTTTATCACTGCACAAATTCAAAACTTTTAAAAATTTGGGTGTCACCTTTTGAAAATTTTCATGACCACACCCATTAAACAAAATGGATTATGAAAAATCTCGATAGGTTTTAGATACTGAACAAATTTCAAAGAGATTTTATAGATTATGATCACTGCTACTGTTATGTGTCTACTGACAGTTGCTTCAATTTTGTTTTTCAATGCCAAATCTCTTTATTTTAGTTACATCACTGCGCAAAATTTGAGTTACAATAACGATTTATTACTGCACAAATTGGTTATCGCTGCACGTTAAAATAAACCCTGATATAAAGAACACTGTCCAGGGTACTGTACATCTTTAGCTAAGCTTCTATTACGGCATTCAGCTGAAAATATAAGTCTGTGAATCTGAAATTATGAGATATCAGGGAAACTGTAAACTACTACTTATAGAGCTGTGTCCCTGTGAGCAACTAAGAATAGAACAAGGGTTTAAAGCAGCTTTACTACTTAGTTTCATACTCCTTTTTATGAAAGGATTTGCCTGTTATTAGTTCTGATACTTGATACAAAAAACAAAGTAGATGTTTAACTTGAGCTCGCAACCAACCAAACGAATAAACGGATTCAAAACTTTGACTTTTCCACACGAGCATCAAGCAAGATTCTTTTCAACCCTCGTGGTTCAATTTATAATTTCCTGACTCTTTCTCATAACTGACTTTGGATTGGCGTATGGACAGGGTTGTCAAAATCCACTTAAACTGGATTTTCAATTTAAGTCATGTCAGTTAAAAGTAGGTGCGGCAATTTAAAGATTCCGCAAAGACAAAGTCTTGAATACGTTTGAAAGAGTTAAGAAATGACTATTTAAGATCTGTCTGAAGTTTTGAAAGCTTTTAAAATTGGAATTATTTCATATGAATACCTATGAAGAAAATGCTCTTCAAATTGCAACAAGAAAAGCAATTTTGCTTTTGCGATGTCTTACCTTTTAGCTCACCTACAATAGTTGAGCGACAAGATAACAAAAGCAGTAGGCAAATGATAAACTTTTTAAAACTACAGAATTTCATTCGCTACATTTCTTGGCACACCACAACGATCTAAGGATATATTCGTTATCTTATAAAAGCTATAAAAGAATATAGTCCTTATGAAAGGCACAAAATATCTCTTAGAAACCAGTGACAGCCATTGCAAACATATATCCAAAACCAAAAGATCACATTGATTTTAAATGGTTATACTGATACAAAGATATCGTCGATCTTGGTATATGGTAAGTTCTGCCACGGAAATGATAAGTTGATGAATATTTCAGCTGTTGTTGTTTTTATAAGCAACAGTTCGTATTGAATCTTTGTTTGGTCTGAAATTTGTCTATGAGAGGTAAAGCTTTGAAGGAAATCAGATTTTGGTATTGTTTCAAATAATTGACAGTAGCATATCATGATTATTTTCAGCTGTTTTTGGTTCATCTTATAGTAAAGTGAGTTCCCAGAGAAAACGAGGTATTCAAACTAGTATTTAGATAATTACGGGACAGATAACGAGGTAACCCTGATCAAACATAGATTTGATATGGCAATAAATAGTTGAGAAGAATTTTAAAAAGGCTGCATCTCTTGATTATAACTAGACTGTCGAGTGTTTGAATACAGAACTAATACAAGAATGAACTTTATAGAAAATGCAGACAGTGAAGCCGCGTTCAATTGTCAATTTGGAGGCACTTTTTATAGGCACGTTATGATTATACTCTCTCACACTGCCTCGACCTTTCATGGATAAACTTCTCAAGGAAGTTGTTTAATAAATAGGAAACAATAAAGCCTTATTGCTTGAACATGTAGAGCGTGTAGTGTCAACTGGAATAGAACGCAAACTAATTGTGTAATACAGACTATTCAATATAAATAGCCAAATGATTATTATATCTAAGCATCTAAACATATCAAGCTTCTATTGGATCATCGTGCCTTGAAGTAGAATATCAAAGCGGCTGATAAATTATTTGCAGCCTTGTTTTTAAGTTGGGAAGAGGACTAACGATAAATTGCAACCTACACAATCCGCAAGCACGCGTTGCAGCATCAAGCCGTTCACTCAAAAAAAATTAAGAATACTCTTGCAATAGATAGAATAAACTGATAAAAATTACCAGCAAACTGTAACCGCCAAATTGCTACAAATGAAACATCAAGTACAAACTTATCAATTTGCGTGGACAAAGATCATAGTTTGGACCATGGGAATTTTGTAGACAAGTTAAGCATAAATGTGTTTCATTTTTGTTATATCGCTTTAGTAAGAGCCCGGCCGACAATGCTTAGTTGAAGTTTAAAGAGAAATAGAGCAACGGGACTTTACATCTGACTGAGCAGCGTTTGAAAAAATATTTAAACACCAAACAGTCAGATAGAGTGATAAACATGCTACGAAATTCCTTTACTTTTCTCTGCGGTTCATTTTCGACGTTTGACAAAATACTATGACCATTCATAACAGAGTTATCCTTTAGAACAAAACTGATTTAAATCAAATAACTCTTCAGTTATTGCTACCTCTATCGAGAGTAAATTCATTACAATTTCATCAAAATCTACAGATCACTGATCGTTAACTGCAGTAGCCGTTTGGATTATAATAATAAATAACAAACGAAACAATTTTTCGACAGCGTATAATTTGTTACTGTTAGAGAAAAAGGAGTTACCTCTTCGGTAGCTTAATTGAATAAAAAGGACTTTTCAAAAAAGAGAAGTTGTGAAGTGATCTAAAAATGAGCATGATATATTGCATATTAGAGCCACCACAAAGATTGCTAGCATCAAAAGCGCTTCATATAAACTATTCCAACAAGGACAGGCGTGCAACAGGAATATAGGCAATTAAGAATTTGAGATAGATTCCTACTATGGTCCTTGAGGTTTTCGAAGAGACTCAATTAAACAGCAACATGCAATAGAATCGATTAGGACATATATGTAAGAGATAGAAAAATATCAAAGTGAACAGGCAGCCAATCAGATTCAAATTTGAATGCTTAGTTACAAAAAGGTTTTGATTAAGCTGTTTAGCAAATAGGCTGGTTGACTTGTGATCAGGTCATAGCTTGAAAGCATAAAATCTTCATTTTATAGAAACTGGTGTAAAAGCGATTGCGAAAAACTAACGTTATATCATAGAACATTTTCTTGATAACATAAAGAATGTCTTAGAATGTGTGCAGTTTAAAGCATGGATAGAGGCAATATTCACTGTTATTCTCATTGCATTTGATTTTGTAAAAGTCTTTAAAACAAAGAAAAATTGAATAACTTTCAAAGATAACAGCGTCGAAAGCATGATATGGCATCATTACAATGCGAGAATGAGTAGAACTATACTGAAGTTTAAAAAACCATTTCGTCTAAATATTTAAAATACAGAGTTAAGAAGCTAATAAAAATACAGAAAAGATATATTTGTCATTATTCAAATATAAAACACGTGTTTATATAAGAGATCTATAAGCAAGCCCAGCTGGAGTGATTTAAGTTTAAGAAGGGCCAAAAAAGTAAAAAAGGACTTTTTATATATATATATAATTGTAGATCTATAACGATTATGTAGCTTTCAACTTTCATCGTAAAGAAATGATCTAATTTCCTCACTTTGGAAATTAACGTTTACTGGGTTGCAAGAAAGCATTTAAAAGTTTATGCTAATATAAAGAACTAAACCTGAAATGAAAGTGAAGAAATAAAAATGACATGATGGAACTAATTCATTTATTCTTCTTTGATATTAATGTTGTAGAAAAGAATTAGCTCTTCGTTAATGCACTTAAAGAACTGACCTGGAGTGATCTGATACTAAGACAATTTGCACTGGCCATTTCAGCTTCAAGTTAAAATAAAGTTATAATAGAAGAGGGGGTTGATTTCCCCTGTCGAGTTTTTTGGCAAAGTTTGTAAAGAATGCAAAGCAAAAACGAGACTGAGGTTCGCAAATCTGTACTTGTGATGAATTGGAGATATTTTCAAATGTTTTATTCCTGCAAAAGTCCTTATTGAAGGTCGCATAGATTGTAATGAGTGCTTTGAAGGTTATGAGACAATTTCAAAATATAGCTGTAGCAATGATGGAATAAATCGATAACTTGAAATGCGCTTAAAGAATTTCGGAGCATATATAGGTAAAATTGAACCGGCATCTCAACTTGGGCAATAAGATTTTTAAACCAAAATCTTTTCTAAACCAAGCGATTCTCTGTCTCTATCTTTTCACAAAAATAACAGTTCGATCAATCTTAATCACTTTTTAGGGATCCAAATGCGCTTTGACAAATACTTTTGCAATTACTTAGGTATTTCAAGAAAACGGCATAAGTGAAGTTTTATTTGTTTTCTATAAATGGTTACGGAAAAACAGCAAATGGATCTAATGAAAGTTTGGTCAATAGTTATGTGTTAAATAACACAATGTTTGAACATGTTCATCATGAATGCAAATAGCAGCAAAGAGCAGTCTACTGGAGATGTGCCAGGTTACATTGAAAAGCGACACATATAACTGCGTCAAGCTGACATAGCAGAATGTGTGACTTGCCTATGGGTTATAAAGCGCTATGGCTTAACAGACTTATATCATAATTGAAGAACAACAAAGAAAGGGAAAGCTAACTCACTTGCGTTGAAGATGTTCCCACGAATCTGCAGCCATATTTCTGTTGCAAATTCAAAAGGGACAGGGTTGCAAAGTGCTCGCGAGATCAATGAGCCGTTACCGCTCGCCTCAGTCTCTGAGTAGCTCGCAGGAATGTAAACATTATACATTTGAGACAGAGTTTGGCTATGACACCGAAGGAAGAAAGCAAGCAAGCATTGAATTCTGTTAATTGTATCAACAACATATAGATGCAACTCACCAATTACAGGAAGAAAGTCGCTTCGAAATAAGTAGTCTCACAACGCTAGGTAACAAAAACTCGCGCCAAAAATCGGTGAAGTTACACAGAAGATAGCTGCCTGACTTGCCGGTAAATTTGGTATTGTTTGTTACTTCTTGTTGAACTTTCCTGTAAGTTGCAATATTTTCTCACTAGCGCGAAATACCTTTCAGCGGATTAACAGCAGCTTAAATTCATGTGTCCACTCTAAGAAGACATTTGCAATGGTAGACAATTTCCTCAGTTAACACTGATCGCTTACATAAGTAATTATTCCTAATTGGCCCATACATTGAAACAGTTACTGAATGCCCATCAGAAATCGGCTTTCCCATTTGTTGTTTAAATTTTCCATTGGGTATGTTCAAATAAAGGCTGAATTTTCCTTACAATGTCAATCTTTTGTAAACAAAGAGGGCCAAGATCTTAAAACTTTGAGACATGAAATGTGAAGGATGAGTGAATTTATTTATAACTAGTACCAGTGACCATACCTCTTAAGAAACATCCTTTAGACCAATACTTTGAAAAGCAAAAAGAAGTAAAACAAATAAAAGTGTAAAGACAACAGGATTTTAAAGACAACAAATATGCTTTAATGTCCAAATTGTGATACAGGGACAATTTTACAGCTTTACAGGGTCATTCATAATTATAGCGCGCACAAACCGTCATATACATTTACGTTGCAAACATAATGGTAACATAGACAGTCAGCGTGCCTATATCCTAACTAACAGCATAACATTTGAATGAACGTAGGTAAAAGAAAAGAGCCCATGCGATAATTTAAAGGTACTTTAACGCTAAAGCTTTACATTTTTGCCTTTGAGAGCTTGCGAACGAGGCTGACAGGGTGGAAATACGAGAACTGCATTGGAAGTGATTTTGTTAATATTCCAGTTTCCTAAAATATCAGAATTAACTGGAGTGGAAAAAAAATTTAAATAGCTCCTGTTATATTACATCTGCCAAATCTAAAGAATTTTTACTTTCCTAACAATAATTCATCTATGAGAGTTGTTTATAATGTCGCCCGCCATTTTAGGATTTGAAAATTCACAAATAACCACAAGGAAGGCGGAAAATAAGTGGCAAAGCTGCATAAAACTAATGTTTTTCAAGATGACGGTAATAAGAAGTTGAATATTGAATGAAAAAGGATAGGCAACTGTATTTCTATTTCACAAATAACACGAAGCCTGAAATAATATCGAATATTGGTAAAATCGGTTACCAAGCTTTAGATTCAGCTTATCTATCTAATGTGTAGCTCTGATATTTGTGGACAAATATCAAAGAGTTGTTTGGAGATTCAAATATGATAGTATCAAATAATAAAAAGTATCAAAATACTAAAAGCATAAAGAAACATAATAAAGATATAGAGACTTCAACTGCCAAAATAAGAGCAGAAAGAAATGAGAAAATAAAAATCAGTAAGTGGTAGAAGCTTTCATGATAAAGAAGCTTGAACCAATTTAAAAATAAAATGCATTGAGACATCTCCCTTACTTGGAGCAGGGTGGTTTAGTGTTAAGCATAAAGTTTTATATAAAAGGTCGAACCAAGAAAGATTGTTTTTTTCTCTAGAAACACAGTATGCAGAGAGAAATCTAACATTGCAAGTATCCTGGGCTGATAAAGTCCAAGTTGATTTATTAGTATCCATCCATATATCCATGATTTATTCTATATGTATCCATATATCCAAGTTGTTAGTTTGTGCATAATTTGAAAAATGCACAAAAAGTGTTCTTTAGAGTAAGAGGCTGTGCTCATTTTATCAATGAGTTTCTCTGATCTTTGATTAGATATTTTTCATTTGATTGTTTTCTGCTTTGAGTAAAACAAACAATTATAACAATTTTTTAAAGAGACAAAAAGACAATTTATACACCGTTATAAGACCTATTTTGCTTATCACTTTCTTTCTATAAATAAGTTACAAAGCAGCAACAACTTATATCTTTTAAAAAAAGTCCTTGCTTGATCTTCAGGTGAGTTCAGCAACTCACTGGCTTTTTATTTATTCGATTATAGCACTTTATTTCCGTCTATAGAAAGATTAATAACCCAAGAAAATGAAAAGTTTTCTTTTCAATAACTTTTTTGCAAAAATAAAACATAAAAGTTCTCGATGATTCAATAGATTTATATTCTGAGTTACAATATAATCAAAAGAAATGATAATAATAAAGAAGAGAATATTTAGATAAGTTAAATAAGTTAAATAAATAAATTCGCTAATTTAAGGGTGATATATTGGATTGTGTGCAAGAAGGAAGAACCGCAGGATAGGCTGTCCGCTGGATTCTGTGAATGTTGCAATGAGCATAAATACGAAGATAAAACTACCTATATTGGATTTGTGTCAGTACAAGCATACAAGTATGTTTCAACTGTCAGAGAATTAAGAGAATGTCAAATTTATAAAAAGAAATTAGTGATACTTCAATTACAATATACCTAAGAAAATATCGAATAGAAAATAGATAAAAACAGATAATGAGAAAATAGATCAAAAAATCTTTGAACAAATGTCACCGTGTGAAACAAAATGTATAAAACGAAATGGTGCGATGGGGAAAATGAGTTATGAATACCCAGAAACAAATGCCACGTGGAAACCTGCTATGAAACCGCCGCTTAAGTTCATTCAAAAATGAAAAAAATTAAAGTAAAGCTCTCTTTCTTGTTTATTATCAATGAAAACCATAAGAAATACGAAAAGAAATTGAACTACAGTCAAAGATCGACGCGTGAAACCACGATTTCCTCTTTACCAGGCAACAACCAATCTCGAGCAAGATCTCATTATCATTAGTAGAAACACTCATTACAAGCCTAAGCTCATCCTTTTTCTTGCCCATCTTTTATTAGAGAGACAAATTAGCGGCAGAGTTCAAATTATAATGCTTTCTTACCAAGGAAGATTTAGTTTAAAACTACTTTGAAACAGTCATTTTAAAGTATGGTATCAACAGAAAATATTGACCGAAAATAAATGAAATGACTTAATTGATAGTTAACCACGCACAGCTGCCTTGCAGATAGACCCATAGTCTGTCTTCGGTGAAAGAGAAAAGGCCTTTTTAAAAGGAAACCGTTCATTTTCTAAAGTATATGACACACGGAAATCTAGGATAAAATCGTTTTCATATAAAAATGTCAGAAAGCAAGATTTTTAGCAGGGTCTACTTTGATTTAAATCTTCGGCAAAGATATAGCAAAATATGCAGACAGCCATGACAATAAATGATAGTTATGAAAAATGAACAAAAGAATGGCTGCAATTTTCCCTTGCATTGCTAAATACTGAAACAAAAATGGGCATTCTATTATCGTAAAATGTTCGTCTATCTTAATTGAAACAAAGAGCTACAAACAATTATCTGCAAAAAATCACTTCCGTACAGAGATGGATGTTTTATAAATAAACTTAATCAAATGATTACCATGAGTGCAATTAACAAGAACACCTCTGTGTCTTTGTAAAGGTCCACAGCCAAACCTGGTGTGGTTTGACTTTGACGCCGTTGCCATTGTAAGGAGCCTCTGCCTTCTTGAACTGGCGCTGTTTGCGACAAAAATACCAGCACAAAAACCATCAATAGCTGCTCCACTAAAGTACCATTGACAATAGACCCGCTTTTAAGGACAATCAAAGATCTACCGCTGATAGCATCGACTCAAAGGACCAGCTTATCCCAGCGACAAGAAACTGACAAAAAGACCGAATAACCAAAGTGGTCCAAACACAGTCCCCAGCACATAATCGAAAGAGACAGAACAATAAGTGAAGTTCACAGGAGAGCCAGAAGTGAGCGGGACTTACACAAACAAAAGGTAGACCAATGAGAAAATATCAACGAGTAGTCAAAAGAAAATACAAAGAAAAGACTAAAATATCTTTCATGGCATGTGTTTTATTGATAATGAAAACCATTATGAGCCTAAGAGTTGTTCACTGAATCACTGATAAGGTTAGTGCTTAAGATTGTAAGAGCCTAAAAAGGATTTCATGTCGCCAAGGGCACTATTTAAGCAGTGAAAAGGTAGGATAAGTGGCTGCAATGAAACATGCCGTTGTTTGATTTTGGAATTCGCTCAATGGGGGTCGGAGTTTAAATCTTCAGGCTTAACAGATGTTAATTGTTACAGATATAAATTAAAACATAATTATGAAAATCTTAAACCCGAAATCCTAATCGCTACAAGATAAGACTAAATGGTCAATTGCTCTCGAAATGTAAACAATTAAAGAAACGCATCAATAATATTGAATTTTGTCTAGAATTGTATCTCAGTATAGAATCCGACGATTAGACAATCGGACAATGTTTAACGTTGACAAAATATTAGTGACCAAATCGTTTTAATTCTAATAAGACTAGACTTTGTACTAACCGTCGTAACGTCGTGATGGTTTTTGGAACACTTGTGTTCGCAAGGATCATGTTATGTCTCTCGTTTAGCAAACAATATCCGGCAGGCTCTTTATTAAAATGATATACTAACATAAACGCAACCATCAAAGATTGAAGCAGGACAAAATAGATGCATTTGTAAGGATTACTAACGTGTCTGAACTGAATGGTCTTGGTCTTTCTTTGCTAGAACAAGAAACTGGTTGTGGTAGTGTAATCACTGAAACTATCCAACATATGATATTTTTGATTGAATTTATTAAAAAATAGCAATTGAACGAACCAAAGATTGCAAAATTTGAAGCTTTGGCTAGACAGATTGCTGCTACAAGGCTGGCAACAATGATTTTGGCACTTAGACACTTTTTCATCAGACAGCATTCTTTCGTCAGATCAAATGAATGACGGAACTCATTACATCACCGTCAAAAACAAACTAGAAACTTCAGACCCGAAACGAAGCTTTACATAAGGCATAATATTATGTTCCGTACTTCTATGGAACACGAATCTAAAAGCAAAAAGCTTTAAGAACTCTTTAGTGGCTGATTGGATGAGACAATACTAAGTTAGTAAAAAAAATATATGAGCACTAGATGGTCTTAGAATGATAAATAGATTCACACTATAGAGCGAATGTGGATATAAGTGTGTGTATAATGAGAAGTCTCCTTTTCAAACAGCTTACACATAACAAGCAGCTATATGTTTGTCGTTAGATGCACGGAGACAGGAAGCAAATAGTGTCATATTTCTTTGATTCCGTAAAACATTATTATGTATAAACAGATATATTTATCTGAAGCGTAATGTATTTGTTTCTACCTAGCATCCGAAGGTAGTTTTAAGGACAGTGAGAAACTTATGCTTATCGAGCAGTGTCCTGTCCTTCCACTCGCTGTGACCACACCTCGTGATTCCTACGCCTGGAATTACAGAGAGCGGAAGACTGATGGTGGCATTAAGCGTGAAACTCGGAATAGCAACTTAGGGCCTTCCTATTCTATACAAGAAATCTGGTTTTTCAAGAGAAGTTTGCATTACAGTAATCAAGAAACACCTTTATAGAAACAGTAAAATTTTTCCAGGGCTTGGATTCGCACTTTAAGACAGGCTAGTTATCTGAAATTATCAAAGTGGTATAGGGAGTTTCCATGTAGCCATCAAAGACTTAGGTTGTGCAAGAATCACTATCTTAAACGCCAACCTCTAAAAAGTTTTAGATAGAACAATTGTTGACATTACTATTCAAACTTCAGTTTAACAGATAAAAAAGCTTAGAATGGTAGAAAGTTCCAAAAGCAAGATTTGCACAACCAAAATTCATTGTACAGAGCGGACATAAATAAGCAGCGGCATCGACTTGGTGAAACTTTACATAACGTAAATGCCAACAAAGCCCAAAGCAATTATGTGCTAATTACACACCAAATAACCTGATGAAAAAACCATGCAAAATTCCAAAATAACTTTGCATCTACAGGAAGTTAAGCTGCTTGCTGGATACAATGGAAGATAAAGAGAGACAAAAAGTTAAATGTAGACAGCACAAGAAAACAAACATGATTCATTTGGCTCAACAGTACACGACAACTTCAGATAACCAATGATTAAGTACAGTTTGCTAGCTACGGCGTTTAATGGTGTTTTTTATGATTTGGTATAATTGGGCATAGATGCTAGTTCCTGGATATCAAACAGTCCAACAGATTTGATAAACATAAATAAAAGCATCCTTGCTTGATTAACAATGAGCCTTCTTGCATGACAGCCAAGAAGAGGTTGGAAACAAAACAGAACCAAAATCAAGACATCAAAAGTAGACATTCACAACTTCACACATCGAGTTGATTATACGACTGTTTACCGTAGATCAAAACAACATTCATCTCTAGGAATCATTTTGAAACGTAGCAAAGTGCATTTTAATTTACAGCTCAAAAACTCTGTCTATGACCTGTTTATGGGTGATGATTTAAACCAGCTCAAAATTTTCCGAGGGATGAATATCATAGCACAACAGTCGCATTTTGTCTGTTGAATCACTTGCTTCAAATTCTTGTGATAACAGGGTTATATTTGGGAAACACAAGCTTTATTATAGCTACTCAAAAATTACTCATTAAAAAATTACCGCGTATATAAACACAATTAAAGATGACCCCGATCATGTCATCTACATAAATCAATTCAGACTATTTGGCACAAATGCGAAATGAAGTATCAATCCCAGCTACGCGCATCTACGGTGCAGTACAATGGCAAAAACCTTTACTAACAGCACATGGATCGCATAGAAGCTTCCAAATTCAAGTTCGATATGAAAATTACCGTTAGATATAACCCAACGCCATCATATATTATATTTAAAATACTTGAAAAAAAGATAAGCAGTGTATAAAATATTCGTTACCTGTTTATTGTTGGTCAAGAGTCTGATCCATGCTGGTCCTCTTGAGAGTCCGCTCTGGCGTCAAACATATGACTTCTGAAAAACTGGCGGCGCTTCTCCTCTGTTTCGACTTCATAAGATTCTCCGCAGCTGCACTTCGCTTTAAATATCTCTCCATAACGCGCTGATTTTAATATCACAGCCAGCTGGTCGTAGTGTCAAAATAATTATATTCTAATCGAAATGCAAGGTTCAATGGGCGTATCCAAGAACGGTACTCGTACAAAATTAACGTAGCTCTTTGCACCAAGTGAACCGATACTGATTTATGAATTTAAATATAAATAAGTCTCAATCTTGATACTACACAAGGTCAACACAGAACACTTGGCTGAATACATTTTTCTAGGGCTCTTGATGCACCGATAAAAGGTCATGACGATAAGACATTGCTGACATGGAAAACTGTCAAGATTAAAAAACAGCACAAAGCAAGAGAAATATAAGAATGGGAAGATTGTAGATCAGGATGAACAGAATGGATGCAAAAAAATTTCGAGAAAATATATCAATAGTTGGTCAATATTTTGTTATTTTCAACAGCAAAAGAGCGTCTTTGATTGAATAGGATTGAAAGAGGGGCCTGTGACAGCTATATTAGCGAAAATCTATTTAACGTATTTTTCGATTTCCATAACAATCATGCTTTTAGGTATTGCGGTAGATGATTAACTTGCTTATAAAAAAATCAGGTACTTGGACTTTAAGGTAATGCGCAGAGCCAAATATTTGCTAGTCCTTAGTGTCTGCAGAGTAAGGTCAGTGAAAGAGAATATCTATGAATCAGATTGATACATGAAGCAATTAAGCTATAAAGCAATCCTTGTTTTGATGGTTAGCAAGACTCAAATAATCATAGGAAATGAGTCCACAAAATTTAGCTTAGTTAGACAGCACATCAAAAGGTTTTGAGCCAGAAACACAGAGCTTCAAATCAGAAAATCAGTGAAATCAGTGATATGAGATAGAGGTCGATGGCAACTGGAATCAACAACAACGAACACGAGGCTACAGGACCAGTTGACGATTCATTAATTCCAAAATGTGTTGCCTCTCTTTTATCTCTTCCGTGTTTCCCTTTAATTCGCCCTTCTTTTTTAGGGTAAGCTGGCACGAGCGCGTATTTCAGGTTTTCTTGGGAAGAAAAAGTAATGGCAAGGAGACATTCTACCTTGAAGGACATTTTAAGACTTCTCAAATGCTGTCATTGGAAGAAATGACTCCAAAAATTAGTTTATCAGTGGCGCACATCACATTTATGCTATACGATTTTCGTACGTTCCCGCTTCTTTCGACTCTTTCGTATCGTATCGTCTTTAAGGAGCTGGCAAACAAAATGTTCACCGTTAACTGACTACCACTTCCATATACGCTAGACAGCACTTTGCGCCGGGTAACGAGGTTGGAACATGTATGTCGTAAATGACATAATTGGAGTTTTTTCGAGTTTTCTGGGTAAAAGTAGGGCCTATAGACAAAACGCCTTAAAAAGAACTGCAAGACAACATACCTCTCCTTTGAAACTGTTGTAAATTGTGTGGTGCTTCTTTAAGGTGACCTGGGACGCGTTTTCTCGACTGGATACTCTGACATCAGATGCCCGAACAATATCCTAAATTATGAAAGTGCAAATTGAAATCAGGTAGCAACTTCCTTTAGTAAAAAAATTCAGCAAACAAAAATTATAATAATTAGGCTGCTGCTGAAACGAAGGGAAAATTTCAAAACATAAAGGCCGGTTTGAACAAATCATGAAACACAATGCGTGATTAACATGGTCGAGGGATGGCTTAAAGTTCATTCTGCAGAAGCTGAACTTTGAATATTAACCACGTACATTCTTCAGTCAACAAAAAATTGCAAAAAAATAGTTATCAGTGTTTATGTTCAGTTAATCATGATTTTGCTTTGCTATAAAAATGTCAAGATGGAACTCTCTGTCGTTATGGCTTTTTCATGGATACCTTTCACAATAAAAGGGGACATGTTTCTATTTAGCAACAAGTAAAAAAGCACAATGCCTATTACCATATTCAAAATTTGGTGCACTCTGAAAAAAAATTCACCCAATACTGTTAATTAAACAAAAAAAATCCTAGAAACAAAGATAAGTAATGAAAAGTACTCTTTTGCAGAAGAAACCATATTAGTCGCGATCGAGAACAAAGTCTTAAATGACAGACAGCAAAACAGCAGCAAAAGCATAAAAAGATATGGAAGACTAGACAGAGCACAGCAATTGGAGAACAACTTGACACACAAAACCCTCTTCGTGCCGCGCTAATTGAAAATTCTAAGATATGATATTGTCATCTACAATGGTTCAATCAATGATCCTTTTAAAGCAATTTCTGACATTACGGACTCATTTACTTCAAGAAGGACGCCCTTCCACTGACACCCTTTGCAAAGACACCCTTTGCAAAGACACCCTTTGCAGGGCAAGCTCCCCCTACCCCCAATTCTTCACTAACTTGGTGCCAGAAAATTGAATAAAACCTACGCAGTCAAAACCAGTCGGTCAAGAAATAGACAGCGCATTTGGCAGAACCGAAGAACAAGTACAATAAAATTCCCAAATACGATCAGAATATTCTGGAATTAATACATACTGGAAAGAGGAAAAGCCACTAAGGCTTGAACTTGAAGCCGACAAGGCAACAAAATGGATATTCTTTGTCAATGAAATAAGTTTTTATCCACTAATAGCAATTTAGCTATATTCGTGGTGTAGTCTTTTAAAGTTTTCAAGTTTGTTTCCAAATGCATCACGGTATTTTGAAGATATAAACAGGACAAATTGACCATTGTCTGGAAATTTCCTTTGACAGGTCAATTTGTTGTCCAGAGTAGTTTGAAATTCTTGCTGACGAAGGGCCCTCACTGGCTGTGACCGTTGTAATTAACGGAAGGCCACAATGGTATTACAATGCCAACTTAGCCCAGATGCGACAGTATTGGATAAAGAAATTCACTTTATTTAATATTGTTGTCTAATTTAACAAGTGGTAAAGGCTACAAAACGATTGTGTACTTTGTTCCCAATGACATTGCTTAATTTGTTATCAAGACTGAAGACCTCGTTAAAAGACAATCTTATTTCAGAACTGTTGTGTGGTAGCATTTATTTTCAATTCGATTATTTTCAGATTGAAGTAGACGTACATAAGGATCTGCTGATGGAGATCAAGATACTGCGGTCTGATACTTCTTCATGTCATGTGATTGCCATATCAGATTAAAGAGGATGGTACTTTAGATCATGATGTAATACAGGATCTTCTGAAACATCCAACATCAATTCTAGTTGATTGTTTTTCCTGATCTAGGTCAAGGTCTCGTCAGTGAGACAAAGGCAAAAAATTATACGAATAAAAAGGTTTCTAACTGACTCTGTTCCATCAGCTGCGATCGCTAATTTGCAGTTGATCATTATTCAGTTACGCCGATTGTTTCTAAGACAAACCAGACACGACATTAGTTACTAGTTTCGAAATTTTTGGTTGATTATTGGTTTCTCTAGTACCAACTGCTAGAGACCCTGTTTTTAGAACCAAAAAAGAAACATAAGATAGCATGATATTTAAAACTTATCAGCCACAAGGATTTCTTTCTATTATCACTTCTAATTGAGTCAAAAAATTGGTATCTAATCGTCAAAGGAAAAAGTTTTCGTCCCATCTTTAAAATATTCTTTTTAGAGCAGCTTTAGAGCATTTTAGAGAGGTTGACGGTGATCAGTACTATGGTCATCTTAGAGGTAGATTTTCATACACAGGCTCTTGTAGAAAATGAGTGCATGAAAGCAACGATCGTCTTTGAAGACCGGAAAGTTCAAATAGCAGTTTCAAATGGACTGGTTTCTTGGTGTCCTGAAATCCTTGACTGTTTCTTATACTGAATATACAAGTTTATGCTACCAATTGAGCTATAGATTTCTCTATAAAAGGCTCTTTAAGTTCTAAATACACGAAGAGCTCAAGCATATATGCTTTCTAACGCTTCTAAAAACAAGTCCCTTAATTTACAAACTACCTACGCTGAAAATATATATCCTGTCCAGTAAATTATATTATGTTGTGTTATGTTGTGTTATGTTGTGTTATGTTGTGTTATGTTGTGTTATGTTGTGTTTTGTTGTGTTATGTTGTGTTATGTTGTGTTATGTTATGTTATGTTATGTTATGTTATGTTATGTTATGTTATGTTATGTTATGTTATGTTATGTTATGTTATGTTATGTTATGTTATGTTATGTTATGTTATGTTATGTTATGTTATGTTATGTTATGTTATGTTATGTTATATAACATTATAGTAATTAAATTACATTACATTACATTACATTACATTACATTACATTACATTACATTACATTACATTACATTACATTACATTATATTATATTATATTATATTATATTATATTTGATTATATTATATTATATTATATTATATTATATTATATTATATTATATTATATTATATTATATTATATTATATTATATTATATTATATTATATTATATTATATTATATTATATTATATTATATTATATTATATTATATTATATTATATTATATTATATTATATTATATTATATTATATTATATTATATTATATTATATTATATTATATTATATTATATTATATTATATTATATTATATTATATTATATTATATTATATTATATTATATTATATTATATTATATTTTATTATATTTTATTATATTATACTATATCATATTATACTATATTATCTGAAATCATATTATATTATCTGAAATCATTTTATACTTAATCATATTGTATCATACTATAATATGAAAGTGTATTATATTATTATGAAATTATATAGAACAACAGATAATATACCACATCTTTTTGTATCAAGCTGCTTACTGCGTTGTTGTATTATGTAATATAAATCAATCTATATCACATTAAAACCCCTGACACTAACATCTTCATGGCCGCATACACAGGTACACACCTATTGAGACTTAAATTTGATTCTTGAGATAATTGATTGCATTTTTAATGTGCGATTGTAAATTGATAAGCAGAATCAATGATTGACCATAAATATTTCATTTAACATCGCAGTTGAATCAACTGTCGTAAAAGGTAGCCTAGGGACTTTAGACCTTTAGTAGCATCCCTGCTGCTTTGTTTATCAAAAATCAAATGCCATAAGAGAAAACAGCTACAAAAATCACATTAAATCGCCGTCCAAATCCCTTCAGACCGCAGTTACAAAGTCGGGATGTCTATAAGTGGGTTACAATTTTCTTGAGTTCTAGTTGTTTTGCGGTCTGGTTAAAAGCGCGTGGATTAATTGAATAAAAAAACCTGATAAAAAGTTTCCAATAGGTCTTGGTTAATATTTACATCTGCGGCCATCTCTCTGGATACAGATCGATGCTATGATGCACTGGAATCTTTTGAACTAAGGCCAGCTTAGTCGTAGGTGGTGCTCCTTAATTTACTCAATCACAGAACGACAAATGCTTCTTCTACGTGCACTTTCTCCGTTGCATATGTCTGTTTTTTTAGTCTTCTAAATCTTTAATTAGTCTGTTTTCCATTGATGAGACCTTTCTTTAATATTTCATGACTTTCAAATTTCCTACCGGAATTTCTAAAGTCTAATGTTTAAAAACGTGCAGGCTTCGAGTAGCCTACAAACAATGGAACACTAATCATCAGGAGATGAAAAACGACTCGTTTGATGTACCCTTTTAAACCTTTACCCTTTTAGAATTTATTCATAACGATCAAAGAAACAATATAGATCAGAGGACAGACATATTAAAAGGCCATACGAGAAGTCGACAAGTCAGGAAGTCGTAATGTTGTTACCAGCAACCAGATGAATGCAACTCCTTGCCCGCATGCGCTCGTGGGTTATTTACAACTGTTTGTCTCGTTAAATGTTGGGTTCGTTTACTGATTTTTACCAAAATGACCAACTGGCAATCAATTTGACAACAGCTAAAGCTTATAAAATGTTTCAATTTCCCCTTGTACAGATAATAGATGCTGACTTTATCATTATACAAAATTTACACAACTGTTGAAGACTTTCTAATAAATCCGTTTACTTAACATTTGGTTTTGTATTTCAAAAGTGTACAAAAAGAGTTTTTTAGAAAATACAGAAAAAAAATCTGCACCATTCACATGAAACAGAAAAACATTGCTTAATGACTAAAATGGGACAAAGCATTATATCCGGGTTTGCACTGGAACAAACTTAAAACAATGATACGTGGATGGTTTGTCTTTTAGATATCCTCAGATCTGCGATGGAAAGACGAAAGTACTCCTTCTATCTTCTCAGAGAGTTCCATGTTTTTTACTTTAATTAGAGAATCATTCTCAAACCCTATTTAATACCGATTTGCAAGAACTTTCACAAACTTAAAGAGCAGAAAAACTTATATCAGGTATAGTTCCCAATTAAAGTAACTAAAATTACTCTTATTCATAGCAAACCAAAGACGAGACAGGAAATGCAGGCATTTCTGGCCAGACTATTCTCACCTTCTTGTTGAAGCTCTTCGACACCACAGCCGGTTGAGGTGGCAATTCACTGATCCTAAATGAAAAAGTATTTAATGATTCCTCTAAGATCCAATTTTTCGCATAAAAATTAAATTTCAAGTTCAAAGCAATGAAGGAACACATGTTTACAGACATTTGTACCTAGTTCTCATTGCTGCACCATCTGGGAGGGTTTCTAAAAGTTCCTTTCTCAAGAAGACAACTGCCTGAAACTGGTAAACATTTCTGACGTTCTTTATATGGCTATTTTTATGCAATTGGTCGACTTTATCGATTTTAAATTGATTCCTTTCAACAAAAGTCCTGCTTTTTGACCAGCAAATGATGCAAGCATTTTTTTAATTTACTGTTAAAACAACTAATCGACATGATTAGCTTCAAATGAACATTTAGATCGAATTCTACAGGTATTTCAAAGTTTACTCCAAAACAACTGATTTACTTGCATTGATCCGATTTCTGTTGCTAAAACAGGATAATGCCTAGCCTTAGATGCCTATAGCAAATAATTTTTAGCCATTAAAAAAATGAAAACATACTTATAACACATCAATTCTTAATAAATTTTCAATTATTTTCTATTAATCAAATTGAAAATATATGCAAAAGTTAATACTGCTTACATCAACAAAATAAATTCCAGAGACAACACTGAATACTATTATAAAGTTTCCACAGTAGACTGAATCTAGTTGAATTAATTGCAAACATCTTCATTCACATTAATTTATAAAATATTTTTGTTCTTCAGAGCATATTGTTAATAAAGTCAATCTTCTATTAACCTTGTCATGCAACCTTGAAGCTCGTAAAGTTTGAGCAAGCACTAATCCTCGCTGATGAAATTAGATTTTTACCGACAAAGGAGATCAAATATGAGAGAGATCGCAGATTAAGTTACTACTTTTAGATGAAGTAACTAGTCTCAGTTGAGCCATCATTTTTAGAATGACTCATTATACTTTAATCAAGTCACTTTTCTCAAATGACTTACTGTTTTTAGATCAAATCAAAATTCTTAGGCTGAATCATTGTTCTTGGCTTGGTTTACTTTTCTTAGTCTCACTCGCTGTTCTTAGATTGAGTCTACTTTTTCAGCTCAAGTCTTTGTTTTTAGATTTAGTCTCTTTTCTAAGTCTAAGTCACTGTCCTTAGATTGAGTCATTTTTCTTAGTCTGAGTTACTGTTCTCAGTCTGAGTCACTTTATGAGTCACTTGAATTGAGTTACTTCTCTTAGATTACGTCAATCTTTTTGTACTGAGTCGAAAAATGAGATTACTTTCTTAGATCTTTTAGTGTAAATCACTATTCTTAAAACGAGTCTTTATTCTTAAATCGACATAATTTTCTAGAGTTGAATTTCTCATCTTAGATTGAGCCAACGTTCTTAGATTGGCTCATTATTCTTAGATCAAGTCACCATTCTTAGTCTAAGCATCCATTAAGAGACTTAGTTACTAAGATTGCAACCCGAATTCCAGGAGATTTCACATTTTTTTGTGAGTTCCGTTACAGTCGATGAAGATGAAACTGCATCTATGCAGCTCTAATTTGCAGACAATGCAGTGCTCAAATTACCTTTCCTCTCCTCTGTATCCAGTATTGATAGCTTTCAATGTAGATATAGTTGATGCCACTGACTCTGTTTCACTCGTATCCAGTTCCTCTTCCTTTACGTCCTTTTTCAGATTTCGTTTGCCTTTTCGACTGACTGGCAAAGCCTACAAGATAAATAACGGCCTATATTATAATCTTCTTTCGAGTGTTAATCTTGCTCAGCATACAGAAAATGCATACAGAAGCTTCACGGCCTCTTTCAAAAAATCTGAAGGATAGAACCGAACAACTCCGCTGTAACAGTCTACTTCAATGCATCCACATGCTTTGCAACTTTAGTGTCAACGCATTGAATGTCAATGAATGTGCTGATAAAGAACCATTTCAACATTGAAAATGATTATTGCAAATTAACCTTTGGTGTCAATGTGAGTTTTTGGTTTCAGAAAATTAGGAATCAATCGGCATAGATATCCACAATGATCTATTAAATAAGAATCAACGAAGGAAATATGGATTATTTGAAACACCAAATATATTTTGACAAAATCATAACAAACTTTTCAACATTTGGGCAATTTACATTAGTGACAGAATACTGGTAAACTAACGCCCTCACTACTTCGAAGAAAGAAATTCTGAAAATCATCACATTAGTAGCAAGAATACAGTCTGCTTTAATAATTATCAAATACGGGAGAATGGGTTTTGACTAGGAAATCGATTAAAACGCAAGAAAAGTTCGGGAGAAAAGTATTGGAAAAGCTCTTTTGTAAATCATTCGCTGTAATCCGGGGTTAGTAGCTGATATAGATAATTTAAGCCTTCTGGCATCTAGAAATGCAAATTAAATAAGAATATCCGAACTAATTGTTAATTGAAGAGAAGTTTTGGATCAAATACTTTTAGTCCTGCGATGTAAATTTGTTAAAACTACGAAATGCAGAATCAGTTTATTAAGGTTTACAAAGTGTTAAGGCTGTGACTCGAAATAACCAGAATTGCACAACTCAATAACCACTTGATAGACATAAACCAAAAAATCATTTAATAAATATTTCCTTAACTCAGGAATTTTATCATTATTATTGGTTCTGCAGCATTGAGCACCCCTTTTCTGTGGGTATTTACTTTTTGAAAAGCAATTACCAACTAATTGCCTTTTTAGCAAAAAGTTTACTTCAGTTATATTACACATCTTTATACACTAGTGCCATGGATAACAAACCACTTACAAGAAAAAACGTTTGCCCTTTAAAGAAACAAATATAGCTGGTTAGATTGAAGATTAGATTGAACCCAACAATAAGCAAAATGCAAAAACGTTCACCTGTAGCAACGGTGGCATGTCTTCGAGAACGTCCGTTTCAAAACCATCAGCAACCTAGAAGCGAAAACCCTTAACTATAAAGCTAATTGCATAGTAAAATATTGTTCTTATAATTCAAAGTAACTCTAAATCTAAGTTTAGTAAATCTAAGGACGGGCCTTGTTACAGTCTGGAGAGCTATGACATTTAATACTTTGACATTTAATTTGTCCACTTAATGACATTTAAATGACACATAAGCCAGTCTGTGAAGGAAGAGAAACTTGATGCAATTTTTTCCATTCAAACAGTAAATTGTAGGTAAAAGTAGAAGCTGTCAGTTTGGCAAGAATTGGTCGATAAATTTGTTCACAGGCCCACGGATATGGGGGGGGGGCAGGTGGGCCGACTGCCTTAGCCCCCTGAGCTTAAAAGGGTTCGAAAAAGTTATAATAAAGCTCCAAACAATAACAGCAATAATAAAATTCACTGTTTTAATGACGCCTTTAAAGGGACCATCTTTATTTTTCCAAAGGTTCTAGAAAAGCTCTTGGCGGACCGGTTTGACGATTCCTGATTCATAAGAATTGCAAGCCAAAATGATGCATGTATGATAAATTTATAGAAAACACACTAAGATGTTTCAGCAGAATAGCAAATATATGATAAAATACAAACAACAGATGTAATAATTGATTATGTTATGTTCCATTGGCCAATTTACAAGGAAATCGTTTACCAACTTAAGTCATTAAATTTCTTACCTTTCTACTGAGTATTTCTCTCTGAAATAAGTTTTCCAGATCTTCTCTTGGTGATTTTGCATACCTTGAACAACAATCGTAGGCTTACAAAAAGACAAGCGTTGCAAAACAATAAAAATTTTCTTGGTTGTAGTTAGCTTCAGATTTGGATGCCGTAACAGCGTTCCCAGGGCTTCCAAAAGAGTGCAAAATAAAACACATTACGACACATGCAGTCATTAATGGTGCTTTCATAATTGCTAAACCTGACGGTTGCCTTTTTGAAAATGTTGCTTTAATGTACGAAACTCGGATTAGGGTCATCAGCAATGTCAGCAAATGACAATTTTTTAAGGTATTCAGGATTCGTATTTGCTATTAAAATCAATCATTGTTTCTTGATTTTCTCAAAGATATATAAAGTTTTTGAAAGAACACTATCACAAAAACTACCAATATAAATATATTTATCTAAATAATGAAATGAGCTTCAGAATAAAAAATCTAGATCCTGTGAATTATACTTGTGGTAAAGGAACAGGTTTAACTCTACTGTTTACTTACAGTGCCTTCTCTTTTTCTTGAATGCCATCTATTCGCATACTTGTAACCTTGAAAACGATAAAACCCAACATCATAACAGTCAATGGATGAGTGAGGCTCGGGTGCATTGTGAAGACATTGCATTTAGAAGCAATAAATAGGTTTAATCTTTATATGGAGCACCAAAGTATGAATTCAAGGCAGGCCCTTAAGTGGAGAAAAAATACATTTAAACTAAGTTTCAGAGTACACTAAAGACCTGGCACACTTAAAATTAAAGTGGACAACTAGTCAGAGAAACGCGTAGAAATCCATTGCATAAAACCGTTACTGAAGTATCTTCTATTGTTTAAGTAGAAAGACAGTCATATTCTCAAGTTCCAATACTGCCCGTTTCTTCCACCTACTAACTATGATCTAGCAATGCAGGAAATACAATATTGGGTAGCACTGTCAAAAGACAGGTCCGGTATTTTAATTTTCTTGCAGATTATTAAGAATAGATGAAAGAAACTCACTGGAAGGCGCTCTATGCTTCTTTTTCTTTCAGGTTTCAAATCTGGATAAAATAAAATTACTTTTGTTAATATGTAAGAAACTAGAAACTTGAAGCTGAGAAAAAAATAAGGATCAGATCGAGCAAATTTCCAAACAACAATAAAATAAGAAGCAGATTATTCAAGACAAAGAAAGTCAGAATTGAGACATAAGGGCGAATTAACAATTAGCTTTTGAAATGACCTTGACAATAAAAACATGACAAATACCTGGCAAAAAATTAGTAATATGAAAAGGTCATTCAAGATGTAAGACGGAAACAGAACTGACAGTTGAACGATCAATCAGACACAAAATTCTGTAGCTGAAGTCGTAAACAGCTGGGTTCAAATACCCGTAGTTGAAAGAACCGAAAGAATTCAAAGTATTAATCGTAGCTAAGGACTGAGCCGAAATGGCGAATAAACCGGTAGGAATACTTTAGGGGATAGAAAATATCGAAAAGAGTGCCAATCAAAATGGGGAAATATAATAACCCGGTAGCACTTAAAAAAGCGTACTTTAAAAGCGAATATGAGTGCAACCATTCAAAGCACATTGTAAGCAAAACTTCTGATTAAGGATTAGAATCACATCACGAACTATTGACTGAACAATTCTAACTGATAACAACAGAAATCGATGGAAAAAAGAGCTTGTGAGCTTATTTTTCACAACAATGGCATGGCGTTATAAACCGTGTGTAGAAATTCAAAACAAGAACTTCACCGCAAACATTGATACGCACTAGAATAGCATACGAATCAAACTCAAAATTAGCTTGAAAATATAATATGAGACCTTTTTCAGTCAGCTCCAGCTCTTCCAAGAACAGTGCCGTTGTATCTGGCATTTGAAGTGAATGTGACTTCTACAAAAATGAAAAAGCAACAGCTAAGGTCTAAATTATTAAACAAAGTATAGGAAGCCTGAGGTAAACCTAGCTATACCAGAATTTGCGTTGAAACAGATTTTGAGAACATTTATCAAGACAATTATAACTGCTACAGTTGTCAGTTGGAGAACTAATAACAAACATCTGCTTGAGCCCTCACAAACTAACACGTAGTTGGTGCTGATTAATAGACACATAGATACATCTGGTGATATTGGTACATGGGAAAGGTTCTGACGGCTAGCATAATGAAACTTGCCTGGCTAGTTAAAAGCTAAAATATCATAGTTAATGTGATCATGAACAGAGTCGTGTTGACATCAACAAAATTTGCGAATTGAAAAAATCATTTTCTTATGAACTAGAAACATGTGTTTTTGATCCTTGGTAAAGCGGAGTACAAATTCAAGCTTTAACAAAATCTGACACGATAAAGGCATATCAAAAATATATTAAACGATGAAATTGTAAAGTTACTACAAGAAGACACTAAACGATGAGCTCGAAATAAAAAACAAATCATATATGATGAGGGTAGTCTAGTGGCTTTCTATATTCCTGTTGGTTTTGCTCGTTGACTTGAAGAGGTTTTTATTCATTCATTTATGGCATAACAGTTTGCGTTTCATTGGCACGTTCACTTAATTCGATGCCATTATCTAGAAAATGTACTGCCTCCTGGGATAAAAAATCTCCAGCGAAGAATCTCCAGCACATTATCAAAGCAATAACCATTTAAGACCAGAAGACAAAAAGCACTCACTTCCTGTTAATAACTTTTAAACTTCTAACACCAGAAAACAAACGATTAATAATCCTACAAAGTAGTTTCGGAAGCAGTCAACTTAGAAACAAAAGCTTTCCTCGGACAGTAGTCTTTGGGTGCAAAAAGACAGACCTAAGCCTTGAAAAGGGTAGCAGTATTTATAGTAAGTATTAAAGTGCGCTAATCCTTAAGCAGGCAAACAAAAAGTAGAATGAAAAAGTAATATAGAAACGCTTATTAAGGAGCTTTGATTTATATTGAACTACTACATAAAATTAATATCTTTTCTGGTTTAACCAAAGGCGTTGAAAGATATTTAATAACCCAACAGACAAAGATACCACAATTACGCTGATGACTTTGAAACACACTGAGACTTAAATTTAGATTATTTTATTCTAATTTATTGAAAGTTATCTTTGTGCTGAAAATATAGAAACTAAACTTAATTGAAAGCTCAATTGATTTCTTACTTGAGATTAGCTGTGTCAGAATCTATCGATCAAAGTGATTTTCCAGTTAAAGAATATGAATTAAATTCATAGTTGCAAAGGAAATGAAAAGAATGCTGTGGGTTTTACAGAGTTGCAGCTATCTTATCAGGCTACCTTGTGGTAATAAAAATAAAGAACGTTTTAATATTTGGAAGAAAATTATTTTAAAGCCCAGTAGATTCAACGTTCTTTGTTTAAATTGATAACAATCGTCATCTGGCTGACACCCCCAGCTCCGAACGTCACACCGAGCGCTGAAGGGCATTTGTTTAGAATTAGATTTTCTTTGTTTTGCACATGGCTTGTCGAAAAAACATATTCCCTTCTCGGTTCTAACTTTATGAACGAAATCATCAAAGAAAAGTAAATTAAGCATGGTATGGTGAGTTACATAAGTGTTTTGTGGACACATTGAAATTACATAAGGGTCACATTGAAATTACAACATACCTTGAAATTACTTACACGTGTTGAAAGATCAAAAGCATTTATTCACAGATTTTAAGTATAAATTAGTAAATTTTGAGTTAGTAATTCAATTGGCCCTTTTATAAAATCATATTGTTTGATTGATCAATTAACATGTACACGATTCTCAGTTCTCGTAAGGTTTCATTTTTTATTTATCAAAGAATATTATACTCTTTAGGTCAAAAATGATTTATCATTCTAATTTATCTGTGCCCATCCAAGGTTTCAACAGCGTTTATAAGTCTTTATTCTAGATATTGCAAACCATTTTTTTCTATTCATCCAAATAATTTGCTGTAACTTGAAAGTCTATATAAAGAATCTAGGGACCACCATGTCGACAAAGCTTGAACCGTGTTAAAAGAGCTTTGAGGTACAGCGCTTTACTAGGTATTAGGAGATTTGTTGGGAAATGTTCACTAATTGAATTTCTGTTGTAACTAAGTTCTTTTAACATTCAAATGTGTTTTCATCGACAGCAAATAGTAATGCTAGACCATTCTTTAAACATATCTTTGGCAATCTTAACAGCTGCATGAAAGAGAGGCTGTCTCAGACCATGGCTTTTTCGGTTTTTAAATCAAAGTCTGGCATTGGGTATCTGACTCGACAATGTGTCAATATTCGAAATCAGGGATAAAAAATTCACCTGTAGTCTAAACTGTAATTTTCCATCCTCTTCTAAAAGCCTGCTAGAAAAAACCAATAAAATAAGATTATGATGCACAGAAACGTAATAGCCAAAATTTTACCACAGCTTTGAAGAGTCACTCATCATTAATTCCCTAAATTCCCAAAACAAGCCATTTCTCAAGGCCCTGCTACCCTTCTCAATTATTGCGATTACTACAAATAAAAGGGCGTGTCATTGATAGTAGCAAGCCACCGCGTAGAATAAATGATTCACAAAACCGGATTAGGAATCCTTATCTCCCGGATTCTATTTAATTTCGCAAAATTCATATCGTATCTGGGTTAAACTTACTTGGTTTTCAGCGAAACTGAGACTAATGTGAAACCAGTGTATTCTTTCCGAAATCCTAAATCTAACACGATTAGGGCTTCGACGCTGTAACATTTCAAAATCAAGCAGTTGCGGTTCGTAAAACGTTAAAAGATAAGTAAATCACTTCTTCAATTAACAGTTTCTGTATTATTAAGATCTCCTAAAAATCCTAATTAACTGAACCTTTAGGTTTGTCCGTAGCCGGTTAGCCATCCATGTTTTCTTTGCATTTTTCATCATTTGAGGCTTGCAAAACGCTTAGAAAATAAGTGAATTGACCGAATTCTAATCTTTCCTAATTGCAGTAGCAAAATCAGCAACTAATTTTCTTCATATCTTAAAATCTCCTCATTACTTTACTTTTAAAAATAACATTAACGATACAGACGTCAGCCCGGAATTTTTAAGTCATAGAATTATTTCATGAATAAATAAGAGGGCTGCAGAAATCTTGATTATTAATGAGAAAACGAATTGTTGAATTGAGACTTACTCCTTTTGTTTATTTTCAATCGCAACATCTTCATCATTTCCATCATTTGGAGTGACAGCTGGGAAGTATAAATGAGAGTGAATAATTTGCAGCGAGAAACAAATTTGTCAAATGATGATTATCAGAGATGTTGTGCTAAATAACGTGCATTATGATACAGCATCCATTATATCAGAAGTCTTCTGTTGTACGTGTAAACAGCCCCATTTACCACCAGTTTTAAATCCACCTTCCAAATCTACCATGCATGGCTGTATTTTTTATAACTCCAGTTTCGAAGACTGTCTTTCGTTAATATCCTTTAAGCTAAAACTTAGTTATTTCACTCCTGACTTCTTTTAAAATTCCAATAAGGTGTTTGGTTCCTGGTTATGAAATACGATATGGAAAATACTAGAAATAATTTGATATGTATAGATTAATTTCCTTGGCGTTCCAAACCTACAGATTGGATGTGATATGGATCCCTTAACTCCTGAGCCTGTTTTTAAATTCATTTTCAAAAATATATCGTTACAAAATTTAATGCATGCTTCATTTTGGATTTTATATTTCTACAGAAATAAAGCTAAATAAAACACAAATAAAACCAAAAGAATTTAAAATCACGAGGATATAGCTCCAAAAATGAGTAGCAAAATCAACATTCATAAAAAGGTTCTCAAAAACTATTTCTTATGTATATGTAGTTCTTTCATGTGCAAGAAAGCATGCTACAGGCGGGTTAGAACAGTCCAACTTTAAAGGCATAAAGATACTGAACAGAAACAATGTTGCACAGGCGGCATTCCCCCAATTTGCAGCAAAAGCTTACTACAACAGTACTGACATACATTAAAAAATGCTTTTTAAAATATCATCTATATAAATGAAGCACAAACTTTCAATAGTTTATTCAGCAATAAGTTTGCCTACAAAATTCCTGTTTTGTCGTCGAATGTTTTTCTTGATTTATCGTCAAGCAATATCTTACCTCACGATAAATATCTGACATTGATAAAGATAACAAAAAAAGCATATTCAATATAATATAATTACGTGTTTGTGTTAATTTGCTGGTCGCAGGCTTTGGCATGCTAAGTCCAACGAAAGGTGATCCAGTGTCGAGAAATTTTGAAACGTCTATGCTTGGCATCTTTTCATTCAACTATAAATTGCAAGATAGTTGGTCAGGAAATTGGTTTCTATGTGGATGATTTGCTTCAAATCATGTAGCTAAAGATACTATGTTTGAGCTACTTTTCAGGGAATTTTATAAAGCTTTATAAAAAGGAGACAGCTTATAAAGGTCTGGAAAGCAAAAAAAGGGTTATGTGCTTCAAAGTTTACAAGCTCTGGAAAGAAAAGATGAGTTGTGGAACCAAGATTCATGGATTTGGTGAGGAGCTTTGAAATTATTAAGCACAGGGAAAGTTGTTGGTGTTTGTGACGGAAGAAGGAACAAATCTCTGATCTTATGGGAGCAATATAAATCAAATTAATTGTAAAAGATGGATATGTTAGCAGCACATGACCGAAGTGAAAGAAGCTGCAGAGATTTTGTAAGGATAAAGTTGTTGATGCGGCAATTGGCTACTGGCTAGACTTTGTCGAGAAGAAATATAAAAGATTTAGGAGCAATACTGAGTAGTACACCAAAGAATGGTGAATTCAACATTTGTAAATAGCTAAAAGATTTTGGATTGAGAAGAATCCACGCACCCTAGAAATAAAGCCAATATTTCGAAATGTGCGTTTACAAATGTAAGAAATGTAGAATGCAAGAGAACTTATAAATGCAAATTGAATGCAAAAAGATACAACATAACAGGAAATAGCACATGAAGAAATAAAGTACAATATTGTAAAAATAAAGCATCAGACAACTGCTTAGTGTTTCCATAAGGTCTCCATGAAGCCTGGTATAATTTGCAGATCATTTATACTAAGGTTAAGACTTCGCAAGGACAGCCAACAGCAGTACAAGCTAAATATGGTTTAACTACCTTGGAGGTGTTACAAACCACGTACCTCATACTACAAATACAAAGTATTGATATTAGATGATACACTATAAATGCTGCATAAAAGTCACAACATACATGCTGCTTTCCAAAGATCCAGGTGGTTGAGTCTCGGCCAAGGACGGCCAACTGAAAAATCAACTTTAAGATTAGCAGATTCACTGAATTTCAACTTACATCCTTGATTTCCAGTTGCCGGTACAGTTCTTCTGCGTGCATTCTTGTGATCTGCAATTTTCGCGCAATTCGTCCCGTGGGCTGCTCCTGCAGACACAGAAATGTTTTCATTATCTCCATTGGCTGTCTCTCAGGGGCAGATTACGTTGCTATCAAATATATAAGATCAACTACTTTTCACATTTGAAGCAGCTTCCAGACATAAAGTCATTACACCCTTTGAATAATAATTAGATAAGATCGGTGCTTCAATAAGATTGAAAAATAGTTAAGATTTTTTCATCTATTTTTCATGGGGACGCCTTGCCCAGCTCCCCATTTGATATAGAGATTTGAAAGAAACAAGGCCTTTCCCAAATTTCTGATAAGGACATTGATCTGAAATAAACCTTTATAAGAGACATTCCCCAAAATTGAATACGCTTATTACACAGTATAGAAATGAAATGGAATATTGACAAACGATTTAAAAGGTTATGAACATGTTTGTTAAACACCAAATAAGTAATAACTTTGTTTACAATTGCACTATGCTTTTTAAAATCAACATGAACTAATTAATGTTTTATAGTAACGAGTAAAAGATTGAAAAAATCATTGGAAAAGTTCCCTTTTTTCATATGACAAGGATTTGGTTGAAATTCAAAATCGCAACATCTCAAGACGTTTTTTTAAACTGTCATGCCCTAAAAAAGTTTCCTAGAAGTACAAATAAACTGAATATTTTGCTGCTCAAAAGTTATTCCTTTTCCCACTCAACTACACAACAGGCAAGATCTTCTGAAATATCAAGCTCTACACAACTAGATGGGTTATGGATAATGTAATCGCAAAAATAATGATAATGCTTCTTATCCCAAAAGTGTCATTCAATGCAAGTGTGAGGAACGCTGGCTACAGCTCTTAGATTTCTGCTGACCTATCGAGAACGATACGCCTGTTATAACTTTAAATGCCAGCTACAGCATAGTGTCAAAGCTCGGTCTAATACAAAACGAAACATTGGTGTCAAAATCACTTTAAGACATTCTTTTTCACATTTATAGTCTGAAAATGACTTTGAAAATGTAAACATTTTACAACATACTAAAATCATTTTTGTCTGACACTCCTCAAGATATAAAACGTCAGGATAAGGGTCCGAAAGAACACGATGAAAAATATATACCCAATTGTGGATAAAAATAGGCCAATCAGAAAAAAGCAAGCACGTGACCGTTATAGATGTCCAATCATTACCGCATGCCTATAGAAAAATCACCCCTGGAGTCCTAGGGTGTAGCTTCGTTTGTATGTAGACTGATTCCAAAACAGCTAGATGAAAAGACAACCTTCCTTTGCCAATTGATATACATTTTCAATCTTGTTCTTTTAGACCTTAATTCTGACGTTTTATACTTTGACGAGTGTCAGTCTATTATTTGTAAAATGTTTGTTTTTTTCAAAAGCAATTTTCAAATTTTGTACCGCCAAAAATTGCTCACGTTAAAAATCTTGGCGTTTTTAGAAAATTTCTAACGATTTTTCGAATATGACCATGTTAAACGACATCCGTATTTATTGTTGTTAAGTTTTTTCTTCATTATAAATCTCTTTTCACATCCAATAAGATTGTTTAATTCATCGAAAAATGCTTCTTTACTCTATAACAAGATATACTTGTTCACTTCTAAAAAAGAAAAGACTAAACAAGTTTTTTTAACTATTAGATGTGCAGAAAAATTTGTTTGATACACATTAGAGAAGAAAGCTGATTGAAAAGTAGATGTTGAGTTTTTCAAATTTCATTCCATAATTAAAAAGGATTTAGGGGATCTAAAAAAAATAATTTGATAACACTGATTATTAAATATTGAAGATTGTATGTGGCTATCAGATCTGTACGTGAATTGCCTGTGGCTAGCACAAGTGAATTTGTAATTTCTACTCCATCATCACAAAAAAACTTAGGCTTTGGCAGTTGGCTCAGATGAATGTCAACATTGGCATAAAATCAAAAAACTTGATTATCTAAAATGTTATATTCAAGCAAACTTGTTGATTGCAAGCTTCCAATTATGTAATTAAGTAATATAATATCGAAGTAATTTAGTAATATAAGGTTTACAGAAATGTGAAAACGACTATCAAACCTTCTTCCTTTCCAAAAGCTTTTCTCTGACTTTGATGACAAACGAATCCTCTGATAACACATCCTCATTTGATTCTGGGTTTCTTAATGCAGTGGCAAGCTTTCTTCTAACGTTCAGAATGTTCAAGCTAGGGCAAAACAAACACAGATTCGAATAGAGGCAGTCTCAGAATAAAGATGCATTCTACATTAAATTGTTTAACTGATTATTCAGGAAAGAACGAAACTGGCCTAGTAACATATTCAGAAGAAATAAAGAGTAAGAAGATCGATTCTATACATAGTATCGGCAAATCAAAAGAGACATTGTTGCGATAAAAACTTCCTGAAATAGCAAAGAAAATGATAACATAGAGACTAATGGAGAACTTCGCTTTTAACTTCATTCTTATTGGTAAAAAGACTAAGTGAGAGCAGAAGCATGGATGAATAAAGTTTTGGGTGAATTTTGAAAACTAGGGAAATGAATTTGTATTTTATTGTCGAAAAAGAATGGCTTGCACTTGAAATACTACAGGCAACAAATTAGAATCTATGATATAACAGTATGTATGAGTTTTCTGAAGTCAAAAGATCGAACAAATTTTGACAAAGGTCAGACTTCTCACAAGCATCCGCTAGACTTGCAGATTTCGCAGAATGTTAGGTTAACTTATTCTTTTAACTATGATATCCAAAACGACCTTTAGATTTTAAAAATGAATAATGTAAACATCGAGTGAATGGTGTAAAGCGCTGATAAAGATGAATTAAAAACACAATAGTGATAAAATGCAGATTGACTGCTCCAAGGAAAAAACTATAAAATAGAAAGGTAGACATTAGATTGGCAAAATTGAAAACGCTGTTGAGTAAAACACTTCTTTAGGTAGGGAGGAAGTAATAAGAGATGCCTTTGTGTTTAATCCAATAAAATAAAGCAAAATACATGTTTTAATAAAAATGTCTTTAAGGCAATATGAAAAATTATAAGGACGGAAATTGGAGAATCACCTTTTATTGGCTTCAAATGAGAGCTGAGTCTTTAGTCGGCTGACGTTTGAGGATGAGCTGAATACTCCCTTCAAGTTGACTTCTAAAGGAAAGAATTTTAATGGTCAATGTTTGATTGGCAAATTGAATAATAATTATATCTTATAGCAATCTACCTGTGGTCACCTGAATAAAAATTATTTTCATGTAGATCTGAAATACTGTCTCTAACACCTTCACTAAATTGTATGAAGTTCAAAAGAACTTCTGTTCGTAGAAACGCCATTTGCATAAAAATTATTTTTAGAAATTCAGCTATTTTTCAATTTCTCAAAAAATCTTCAAATCATCCCAACTTCAACTTTAGCCTGTCACAGCTACATAATTTAAATCAAGATGTTTGATCGTAAATGATTTTCTTGAGGGAGGCCACAATGCCCAAAACAGTAAGGAAAATTTCAGGACGGGTAACAAATCTTTGAGTCAACGATTTCCCTTTGTCTGGCAAATTTTTTAGAACAAAATCGAACTTGTTGCTGTGAACTAGCCGATTTTGGTAGGGGCTCAGAAAACGTGACCAGGCTTCACTCCATTTTATATTGAAATTCTTCAGAAGTAAGAGCTGCAACTTATTTGAAAGGATTGCAAATATTGCCAACCAACGCAACAAGACAAACATTTCACTATCAAACACTAACTAAACATCAAGTGAAAACGTTCTATAAAAAGGCTTTTAGGCTTACGATTGTGCATAAATTTATTTCGTTTTTTCATGATAAAATTAACAAGGAAAAACAGTAGATAAATCAAATAAAGACAACAATTCCTGAAACTTTGAATTAGTGTAACATACCTTGCAACTTTTTTATGTATGTAGTGAAGAGATTTTCCACGGTCTTAACGACTTCAATTGCAACTCTTCTAAAAAATGAGAAATTGAAGGGTGTTACAAACACCTATGTTCACCTGTTTCAGATTGTAGGGTTTGCACCTTTATTATCAATCGTTGACAACGGCTAGATACAGTAACATATTTTCCATTACAGAGAGAAAAAATAGAATCATAGTACTGAAGTTCTTAAATTCACAACTGCATCATAAAGTGAATCGAAAAACGACGCAACAGAGTAGCTCTTACCTTTCCAATTCTTTATTATCTGCAGCACTCTACAAAAACGAATAATCTCAATAAATAACTTGACTCAAAGTTAAAATAAATCAATTTATTGCACTAAAGATAAACATTTCATCAAAAATCTGATGCATTAAAAGTAATTGGCATCTTTACCAGAAAAGGGTCAGGAGCTTGATGTCGCATATCTGGCCAGATTGCACTTGTTTCGGACATGAGTGTAGCAGCCTAAGAGAGAACATTATTTATTTAGAGGAAACCTCGCATTTAGGTGGAAAATGGGCGATGTCAAAAAAATATTAATCAGCAAACTTTTTTCTTACCAACTCCATCTGGTCTTGGCTTTTAACAGAAGGAATGCCATCTTGGATATGCAGTCGTTTGTGAATCAACTCTTTTAGTTCTTGGATTGTTTTTGGCGATCTTTTTATCGCCACCTTTGAACAAGAGAATGGAAATATTATTACAAGAATATCTAGACATTGTAGCCAAAACAGATACCATTTACTGATTCTACTAAACGACCGTGAAATAGGGTGTTGATAAATGTATACGGTATTACAAGAAAAACAACTTTTAACAATCTTTATTCTCTGTTACAAAGTAACAAAAAAACCAAAGATGCGAAGGAGATTTTTCACTAGCAGTTTGAGCCAAAAGGAACAACCCATGAAATTCTGACTTTAAATTTAGCAAATAAAAAGGTTTTTGCAGTAAGGCTTTTTAGCTCACAAGAATTCAAACATAAGGTACCTGGAATGTGATTTTTTCTGCTAGTAAGCAGTTACTGAAAGTAATTAATGTAACAGATACACTAAGTTTGGAAAATTAATTTCATTTAACTTTTGAAATGAGAGGCTAATGAAAACGGCACATCAACACAATTTTCTATTTATTGAGATAAACTTTGCAATTTAGATGTTCAATTGAATGCATAAAGTTTCTGAAAAACGTCTTTCATCAGCCGCATGCACTCTACTTCTATTAGTTTGTGGTATGCACTCTATTTCAGGCTATGAGAAAATTCAAAACTCTTAAATTATCAATTTTTCCAGCATACCTCAATTGGAGTGACTGGTCTTTCTTCTTCTGGGATATCAGTTGATTCTAAAAAATCATTTAAAGAAATAAAACATTTAACCAGCACAATCTATATGCAATAACATAAAGACATTAAATGAAGAATGCTGCAAAATGTATCAAAGTACAAAAGATATAAAAATGCACACTTAATTTATAGATCTTTCTGTCTAGAACCTTATATATTTAATCTATATATTATATAGTACCAATCATATTATAACTTTATAATATCAAAATTTATATATTCAATTGTTAAGACTAGGATTAAACTTGTCAAAATAATATTCATATGACCAATCAAAAGAAAATTGAGCAAAAAATTTGCTAAATCTTTCTGGTAAATTTAAGCTACATAGTTCATATCATACTTTTCTGCTTAAATTCCTAAAACTCTAGAAACAAACTTTGCTGAAAATATGAAAAAGAAACCAGCAATTTAGAAGACATACCTTCATTATCTGAATCACTGTCTTTCAGGCCAAAATGTTCAAGATCTGCTGTAAACTGTTTGTGAAAATTGAGCTGAAAAATATTGATGCAGTTACTTAGAAATGTTGTTTTTGTCTTTCATTCTTTTAATCATGCAGTTTAAATATGACACAAAGAAAAGGCCCAAAAGAATTCTGAAGCCTTTTCAAAAGTTTGGCTAACTTGCTAAAAGAAAATTATTCCACAAAAGGTACTTGTATGTTCCATGTTTAAGTTAATTTATTAGATTGTATGTGTGGATAACTATTGTAATGTCATGTTAATCATTTTTATTCTGTATTGAAATATATTTTGGTATATTTGCCAATGAAATTGAATTGAATTGAATTGCATGATTTGTATGCTATTTTTTTTCTAAATTACAGTTTTTAAAAGGAGCTTATGGACTGGGCTGCAACCATAGTTTATCCAAATCAACAACACAAAATGTCTAGAGATATTAGTATTGAGCTCACAGTCACATAAATTATCAGACAGCTGGTATTGTGCCCTGAATGGAAAAAAGCCCCATGCAAGACATTTTTGTCTGACATGCACCTTGCTTTCGATAGCTTTTGTTGATATGGAATAATATCAGACAAACATAATTGATAGAAAATTAAAAGCCTTAATATATGGTACATTAAGCTTTAGTGGAAACTCTAGGGGACAAATTTTCAGTAACATGGGATTTTTATTTATAAAATATTGAAATTCCAAAAAGGAAATTCCTTTGACTTCTTTGGGAAGGTATACAATCAAATAATGTATAAATATCAAACACAGACACAAATCATAGCTTCGTAAATAAATTGAGAATTTCACCTGAATACTTTATGCATTAGATGAATACATTGACTGGCTGTCACTGGGGAATAACTTCATTCAACAGAAAGACTTTATGCCTCCCCCTCTCCATTTTTAATGTCACTCACAGGCAAAAATGTTTTTAAAGGTATTCATTAGCCAGCAACAGATGGCTTTGCAAAATTGTGCTGAGGGCAAGGGCTATGTAACCAATAAAAACACTAGTTGTGGGACAATCTAGCTGGTAAATTTTTTCTTTTACTTAAAATTCTTATCTACAGCAAGCCTTGCAAAGAAAGGCACTCAGTGGAACATATGTGCCTAAAGTGCACCTAAAAAGAGCCATGAGGAGCAATTTAAAGAGCACCTGAAAATGTAAAGCGATATTGCCTGGCAGCAAATTCCTTTTTTGAAATTGGTGTCAATAAAGCTTAAACAATCTTCTCAAATGACAGAAATATTGTGGTTTATAAGATTTACAAAAGTGTTTATACCACAAATCTTCTGATGACTAGATTTTAAACCTGGTTCCTTCTAAGGCCACATTTACAAGAATACCTTTTTGAATAATTAAGTTACTTTTTGTGCATCAAAAACACAAATGTGCAAAACAATCTGAACACAAATGTGCAAAACAAATGTGCAATAATCATTTAAAAACGGAATGATATTTTAAATGCCTTTATATTTAAATGCTCTGTTTGGAAACAAAACGTTTGACTCATTTCCATCAAGAGAAAAATACAATTTTTGCAAACAGCAATTTTACATAGGAAGTGAAATAGAGAGCCTTGACTTTTTTGGAGCTTATTCTATGGAGCACCTTCATTTTGCTTAGTGCAAGGCCTGCTACAGAAAAAGAAAAATTCCTATAGCAGATGTAGATGATTGTAAATGAAAATGTTATTAATCCCAGATTAAAAATCACATTCCTGATTATCATTAAAAAATTTAAGTCCAAAGCAAAAAAGGTTAAAATACATTTCAAGCTTATTGAAGGCAAACAATTCCAGTACAAGGCAATTAATAATACCTATAGCAACCAGTCTCATTTGTGTCTCATTTTTCAGCAGTTGCCTGTTTTGCAATGTTCATATAAAAGAATCACAAAACTGACATATAAGATATACTCCTATCTGTTTTTCAAAAAGATGGTAATAATTCAAGAGCCTCTTAAACGGTATCAGATTTGAAAAATACAAATAACTTGCAAATATTTTTAAGCTTAAAAGGAAGTGACTGGAGCGCTGGGTGGAAATGGTATTAATCCTACTCCTGAGTTAATTTTCCTTGTTTTAATGCTCCTTGAGTAAATGCTCCAGATTGGTTGTAAAGCCTTTAGGAGTTAACGATTGAAGATTGAAGAAGATTCTTAAGAATATCAAGTCTTGAACAAATATATAGCATTCTTAAAAATAAAAAGAGTGTATGCACACAAAGACCTCACAGAAAACTGCCATACTCTGTAGACTGGCAAAACATGCTGCAAGATGACACTGGCATGAAGGACATTTTTAGTATTTTTGCTTTACAATTAACTAAATGGGCTGGCTTATTGTTCATAGCCACTTTTTGGCACCAAACTTAAGGTATTAACAAACACTGTCTTAAACTTGATCACCCTTAATGTGAAATTGACTTGAAAGGAACTTACAACACTAAGTCAAAGAAAACTAGAGCAGCTTTTATTCGCCAGATTATATATCAACTAGCCTTACGGGATATCATCCGCCAAATTCCTGTAATATTTGGAATACTACATTTTTGTTTACTTTTCTAACCATTGTGGCCAGTATATTTTAATAAATTCTTACAGCAGGCCCAAAGACAGAAATAATATATTTCATCACGTAAAAGTTGATTTTTTGTGTTTTAAAAAAAATTATTTCAGCTTTGATAGATTTTACCAGTTTAAGCTCTGCATGGCCCACCAAAATGCAACCAAATTACTGACCGAAAAAATTTATACAGATAAATAACCGTCCCATCCCCGACACATTGCCAGCCTCTGCCCATTTCACTTGTGTCGAATTTTCCAATGTTATTAATTAACTGGTGAACCATTCACTTTGTTATGATATAAAGACAAATCTTAGGACTCACAATATCGAGTGGCAAGCTCTGGATACTCGGAATGCTTGTATCCATGTTCATTTCTACAATTTTAATGGACTGTATGCAAGATCCTTGCCATGTTTTCTAGTGAAAAAGGCCTATTACTACTGCTCACTTTGTTGCCAAGGAAACACATCTCGGTCTCACACAAATTATTGAAAACGAGAACATGATTTTTTGTAAATAATAATAATGAGCGACTCGAGCAACTCTAGTACAGACTTCTCTTATAAGAGCATGTAAATTTAAGTTCAGGCCGACTGTTCTTAATTTTTTCGAAAAACTGGGGCTGAATTTATCTTAATTTGTTCTTAAATTAATAGGGTGTAAGAAGCATGTGTCTGCTAGCTTCTTCGCTCTAGGAAATGTTCAGGCCTCGTTGGCAACAAAAGTGAGTAAGGCAACCTTAATTTAACGAAAATTTTAAATATTCACCGAAAAAGCAGCCACACATGACTAAAAACCTTCGTTTTGAGATAAAACGCTGTTGAAAAATCCATGTTAGCCTCAGCTTGTTTTAATTTGTCTCAGCTTGTTTTTAATTTGTTCTTAACTTCTGACCAATTTTAGGCTCTTGTTCTTATAAAACTGTTCTGTCCGGTAGATTTTATGAACGCCTGTAATGTACATTAAATCAAAGAGAGATTGATTCAAGTAGCATTGCTTTTAATTTTTGTTTTCAGTTTATTTCAACCTTTAATATAACAGATCGGTTCTAACTTCTAAATGGAGTCTTCTTTCGCGATCGGTTAAGTTGGGTAACTTATCATCACACTTGATGCAATCATCAAGCAGCAGTTCAAGCAACCGACATGAAATTTTGTTTAAATGACGTACTGCTGAAGGATTTTTTTTAAGTTTGAGTGCCTTATCATAGTTCCCATTAATTCACTTTTTTATAGAATAACCTTCTTATTTTTTTGCCGAGGCTTGATCTTTTTCTTTAAGGATAAAATGTAAAATTAAACAGCAAAGTCCAATAAAATTCGCAGGGAAATGTTAACTACTTCGAAAAGCTAGAAATTTAACAGTTCCTCTGTTCAACACAGAAGTTATTCATTGAACCTTTGTTGAATCGGATATGAAGGAGAAAGTGAGCTAGTTGAAAACAGTTAAACAATCTTGCTATTTCATACAAATTTTATTGCTTTTAGAATTGGCCATCCCATCTCCATCGTTCGTCTGAATGGCTGGCTACCCATAACTCCTATCCATAATAAGAAGAAGAATTAAGTAGAAGAATTTTATCCACCACATAATGGCCACGCCATCATTATAGTTTGTCATGGGTAAGCTTTAAGAGACTTCCATAAAGGAGCTTTGTGATGACCTCGAACAGATCCTAAATTGGCTCAGAAAATCCATTGCTACTAGTCAAGTCAAAACTATCGGGGCCAACAGGTTAGTGCAAGGGGCTGGTGATGTGTTAGAATGAACATCGAAGGATGCCCTTTTTGCTACTTTAAAACTAACTTTACAGGACGGGAGTTGTACGGAAATGATTGTACATACTTTTCACAGCGCGGAGAGATTCAGACTCGAAGAACAAAATGGAAAAAGTTACGAAAACATAATAATCAATAAATAAATATTCGTAATTAAGGCAAGAAATCATATCAATATCTGTATTAAAGATAAGATAATTTATGACTAAACATACTTCCACATCATATATTAAAAAGTGCGATTTACAGGAGATTGTTCGACAAAGTGCAAAGCATCGTACATCAATTTTTTGTGGTAAAAAAACGAGAAGTTCGATAATTGTGATATATTTTCGGCGACAAAACGACAAATCCACGGATAGGGGTCTGCAGTTAAAGTTGGACATAGCTTGAAAACTTTTCTTAACCGGGATTATTATAACTGGTATACGTTAGCATTACTGGGAAACGATCAGCATCAAGTCCAACTTAACCTTTCTGTAGAATCAGCCTAGCATGGCAACTTAGTCGAGATAGTGAGCTATATAAATAAGGAGTTCCGGAGTTAATACACACATAAATACTTTCTGCAGCAATGGGATATACAAAATGATTTTTAAAAATTCTGTAACGCCCAACATAAGCAATAACAAGCTGTTTTTATCGCTAAAATGAATTGCGAATGATAGCATTTTGCAGCATATGAATGCAGACGTGGCATTGGAGTATTAGCTATTATCATTTCCAAACAAGAAAACGACAGCGAATATTGTGAATTTTGCAAGAGGTAAAATGGTTGCGTTCTCTTCATCTACATTGTACCTTGTACCGATTGGTGCAAAAATAAAGGTATGACTAAAAATAGGTTAAGAAGGGAAAATGTCATGGCAAAAGTCCATCCAGGAAAGAGAGATGGTTATGGACTATGAATACGTGTAAAGAAGGATGGAAGGGGACAGGAGTTTGGTGGGGACAGAGGAGGGACAGGCGGATGGGTAGGAAGAGGGGGATGGGAGGAACCGGGGTGGGTGGGGGTTTGGGAACAGGAAGATGGGTAGGGTTTAAGCTAGGCTAATGAATGATTACATGCTGCGTGAATACTTTCTGATTCATCAGATATTGCATCTTTTTATGGTAATTTGGGGCAATATTCTACACAAATCAAAAGCTGTCAGTTGATTATCAGTACAAGAAGAAGTTACAGGTGAACAAACGGATTACAAAACCCATAAAATACATATCCTGTTTTGTTTTCAAATAGTTTTCTGCAAGAGAAAATAAATAGCTAGGCGTTGAATGTAATGTAAAAGCGTAATATCAAGGTAAAAGTATAATTTCTGCGTTGATCAATATCTTAGGAAACTTTTTAATAGAATACAAACTTCGACGTGATTACTATTAATTTCAATCAAACAATCAATCAAAGTTACTTCTGGGTACCTGAAAGAGAAAACGACGCAAACCATCAAAATGGTGGTGGAATAGATTTGTGCGGGTTAAAAATGCCTTAACATTCCTGCATACATTAACATTAAATACGAAACAGGGTCGGCAGGTAAGGCTGCCAGTGACTAGAATACATTTGTATTTTTGATCTGAACAGAAAAAGGATAGGGCCAAACTTCAAAGATTGCCAAATCTCCGTCATCAAAACGAAAATGAAAAATAAGGACTTTTTTCTGGATACAGAGTCTGGCCTTACTCCCTATTTAGCCAGAGACATCTCATTTCATCTCATTAAAAATCTCATTTCTTATTTCAAGATGGGTTATCTTGGAACTCTCTGAAAACTTTCCATTGGTTAATTCCTTTCTTGTAAACCCAGTAAACAGATTAGCCTACTTGTGGAACAAGGGTGCTGAAAAATGATAAAAATTGCTACTAGACAATGTCAATTTTGTCAACAAGACTGTTTTTAGACAATTTTTAGGCAAGTTATAAAAACACAGTATGTTATATTTACCTATATCTATCGTATTTACAGGCCTTCTTTTTTTCTTCAGTTAGTGGCAGGGTCCTCTACAGCAGCCTCTGAAGCATAAATAACATAGAAATTACTTGCATAGAGATAACATATAAATTGCATTACTTGAAATCTATTAGAAATATATTAAAAACACTCAAAAATCTAAGGCATCGATATTTTATCAAAAAGCTGTGTACGAAATGGCAATAATTATATAGAAAAAGGCCAAAGGAGGATGAGGAAATTGATATAAATGTTAAGTAAAACTTCGAGACAAACTCAAAAGCAATTTACCTAAACAGTAGAACGACAATCGAGTTTCATAGTAACAAACAAAAGTGTACATAATCTGCATAAGCTTTTTCATGGTCATCAAAATTATTCAGATTTAACATCAGAAAGTTAGCATTTTTTATCAATATGCAAAGGTACATCAGCCCAATAGTAGCTTTTCTGTAAAATATGTATTTTACGGTTTCTGTAAAACATGGCATCAAATCATTGTCGAATGTTTCTCTAGACAAAGAAAACGAAACCGTTACTAGCTGTAATTATTTCACTTAGAAAGACAAGCGAGTCACACATTTGACAGATCCTTTTTATCAAGACAGCTGTTCAACATTAATTGTAAAATAGAATAACACTTGTGTAAACCAACATTTTTCCCTTAATCTCCATTTACCTATAACTGTTACTTAGAACAAAAAACAATGAGCAACTGCATTACTTCATTTGCAAATGCCTGTTTGTTGACACAGCTGAATAGATGACAACCGTGACTCTATTTTATTGTGCAATTAAAAAAACGCAATTTTTAGCTAAAGTTATTTGATTAGGTTTCTTTGGGAACTTGCATTTTATCAAACAAATATTATATTTGCAATGTTAATAGCTCTGGACTGGTAGTGAATTTTGTCCATTACGAAATGTCAAACAATGAAAGACAGTGAATCATTAAACAGTTGCTTGCTCGACCTATAGGCAATGCATTATTTCGAGTAAACCCTGAAACTAACTTCTGTTGCTCTTACCATCTTTGAAAAACAGAAACACCATAAAGCTATAGACAGCAGCTTTCATTGATTAAAATTTTCGATCTGGTGCATACGAAACGCTGTTGCTTTTTATAGCAGCTATTAGGCCATTATATGAGCCTAATAGCTGCTAAAAATATAGTATGAGCTAAAAATATACGAGATCTAATATTTTTCGTACAAATGGCTAAAAGAAACTGCCCTTTGTAAACTAAGTAACTTGAAAAACCTGAACTATTATGAAAAACAAAAAGACTGCCTTCAAAAGTTGTTGAACACTACGATAAGATTGCTTGATTAAACTGAACTGCACAACAGGGTGGTGGTGCAAGCTTCGTGTTTTGTAAGAAATAACATATCTCTAAATTCATTATTGTGGAAGTATACAAAATGATAACTTAAATATCCCAGAAATTTTTAGCTTTTTAAGAAAGACCTTCAGATCAAAATAAAAAGCTGGGATTAAGATCGAGATGATAGAATATCAGCTTCAACGAACGACTGCGTCCAGATCATCTGACGTGTAGATCTTTGAGTGGCTGTGATTGGTCAAGTTTAAAACTCGCTATTCGATTGATCAATTGTTTAGGTTTGTTTAGCTCAGTCAGATGCATTACCGCTAACTGGTGAGATTGATTAACTCCCTGTCTCAATTACAAAGGCCAACTGTATATATATGAAAAATAAAAGTCTTTCTTGAACTCTCTCTTGGACTCCAGTGGTAATTTTTCTATAGGCACGCAGCACTGATAGGTCAACTATACCGGTCTTGTGCTTGCGTTTTTTCTGATTGGCCTATTCAATAACTGGGTAGCTATTTATTTTTCATCGTGTTCTTTCGGACCTTCATTCTGACGTTTTATGCTCTGAGGAGTGTCAGATAAAAAAGCTTTTAGTTAATGTTTTAAAATGTTTGCTTTTTTCAAAGCCACTTTCAAGTTCTGTACCGCCAAAAAACTGTTCAAAAAAATAAAAATTTTTACCAACAAGAAATTAGAACAAATCGGGCCGTGTGGGAAGATGGAATGTATTCAAAATGATTAAGGATGGGGTGAAACATTTTAACACAACAGTAATCCAGAGTTTAATGATCCCTGAGTAAAATTGTAATTCAATGATGAGCTGATAACCAACCTTTAATGTGCTTTAGTTCATCTTCCAGTCTCTCTCTTATTTGCCTTTCCATGCCAAGATCATCTATAGAAGATGCGAAATATTAAATGTACATCTGAAATTGCCAAATCTTTGAGACTGTACCAATAAATAAGCACTGAGAGTAAAGGTTTAAAATAAATCTATTCAACAGCAGTTAATTCAATCGTGGAAAATGAACGGAATCAAAATGAATGGAACAAAATGGTGTAAAATGTTTTCATAAAAAAGCTGAGTGTCTTTATTTAACTTCATCAAGAATATCTGATGGATAATAAAAATAATAAGAAATAATTTGTTTACAGTTGGCGAAGAAGCCAATAAAGGCCAACAATCTATGACAAAATAATATAAAATGAATTAGTATTAAATGAATATATGGTACAATGTTGAAAAATGTTTAAGGTAGAATATTCTTAATTAAACCTAACCCAGCAATAAATATTTTACATAATTTTCGGTCACATTCTATAAGGTGTGCTCTTAATACTTCTTTAAAAGTTGCTAATGATTGGAACTCTTTTAGACTGTGAGGTAGTGTTTGCTACAGCTTTTGACCTAAATATCTCACACTTTACCATAAGAAGTTGTCCTGGCTTTTGGAATGCCAAAAGGTTATTTTTATTTCGCAAATCTCCTTCATGAAACTTGAAATCCCACTTTTTATTTCTTGCTTCAAGAATCTCCTTCATGAAACTAGGGTTCAAGTTATGTTTAGTTTTGCATATTACTATCATCAAAGTATATAGATTGCGTTGGTGAATGGATACAGCATTATCCAATGTCAGCAATGTCAGCAATGGACAGTTTCCGGCCAAAGAGCAAACCATTGACAGGACGTTGAAGGGATATCATATGATATTTAAATATAGAAATAATAAAATGTAATTAACAGCTGTGTCTTTAGGTACATGTGAGGTACATGCAAATTAGAAAAGTGTTCAAGTTTCCGACTTTATTGTGAATGATTTGGAAGAGAATTAGCTGGTTCCTCTTATGCTTAAAAGCCGATTGAATCTAAAAATCACCTCTGAGTTTGTGGAGTTCACTTTCTACCTCAACTCTTTTCTCTCGCTCGATGCTAATTTCTCGTTGATATGCATCTGCAAAGAAAAAAGTTTCTCATTGTTCACCTCTAGTTCCAAGTGACATGATATAACGAAGCATGTAATCCACTGCTGATTCAGAAATGTATTACATTCAGACTGTCTTTTATCTATACGAAACACGTACTAAGACAAAGGACTTAAATTCGCCACATTGTTTTTCTGTTATATTGAAAATAATAAAACCTCCACTAAAAAGCGTTTCTGTTGGGAGGAAGTTCTTTTTTCAGACAATAACATTTCCAGTCACATATATTTGAGTCCCCCGTCACCGGCTCATTTCCAAAGCATTGTTAGTCGCCTTATGTGGAGATACATTAGCCTGTTGTAAGTTACATCGCAATGAAATAAATACAGACAGACTGCAATGTCCTCATCTAATAGATGGCTAAATCCACGCTGCCAGTATAAACCAGGTATCCCTGTTGCCAATTTATTTTTTTTGAATACGATGGTGTTTCTAAACTCCTTGCAACAAACTATGAAAGGACTGAAGGTACCAACAGCAGCTTGGAGACAGCATAAAGAGTCTTCACTAAACGTAGTAGTATTGCTATCAATGAATGAATATCTTTATATTATTCTTCCAGCAGAGGGAGGGTGGATCCTTTTCTTTCAAAAGAAATTAACATTTACTTACCATGCAGATACCGAAATTCATTTTCCTTCCTGTGTAGGTCTTTGAGAAGTCTTTCAATGATTTCACTCTCTAAAAAATCAAAATAGAACAAAATCAATGCGATGTCCAATATAAAAAAATCGGCTATGATTTTCGCTGGTCCTTCAACGCCCACCGTCTACACTAGTAATAATAATTAAAACAGAACCAACGCTCCACACTAAACTAAAAGCCATATTATGTTCCTTACCTTTCTGTTTTTTAGAAGCTGGGGAATCATCATTCTCATACATTCTTCTTTTCAAAGGTGAACTGGTACCTTGAAAATTTGAATAAAAAAATTAGTGTAACTAATTCTAGTCGTCCTAGAGACAATTACGAATCCATTCATAACAGCTACACAGTTATGAAAATCCTGAAAGCTGAAGAATTTGGTGCTAATATCAATGACTACCATAACAGATTTCGTTTTGATTGGCAAAAAAATAACATCGTAAAGTAAGTAGATAGCAACAAAACACATTGCTTGAAAGCACGGCAATAAGTCAAAATGCCTTTAACCATACCTTCTCTGTTTTCTGAGCGGATAACTCCATGAGAAGAGGTCAAAGGCCCAAAGTTGAGGGGAGTTGAGCAGTTCTTTGGATCGAAGTCAGCATTTGGAATGACAATTGGGCAGTCGATGTGAGGATTGGTCTGCTGCATGTCGGCAATCGACGTCATTGCATGATTGGACCTGTGGTTTCTCCCGGTCGCCATGGAAACATGACCATCATTGTAAGCATCTGGCTCAGAATGGCACTTATCACTCACATACATTTTGTAGAGATCTGACATTTCATAATCTGGTGTAGATGCATGATGGTTGCTGTTATTTTCTTCAGTGTTGTGAGTGTTGTTTGCAGGGCTTGCACTGGGGCTCTCATTCGTCGGCTGGGGGCCTTGTTCACTTGCTAGAAGAGGCATTGCATCCTGCCAGTGGATCCTCTGCATCTTAGGCCTATTACGCTCTGTTGCATACATTAGCAGCAGCTGTTCTACGTCGATCTTGCGGATGTAAGTGCAAACCGTTGGCCTTTTGATAATTTGCAGCCGTCTCAGCTGATGAAGCTGTGAGTAGGTATAGCGGTGCTTAACAATGCCAAGCTTTCTAAAATGGTAATCGAGTGACGCACTTTGCTCTTCTAAATAGTCTACAATCTTGTGTACGTCTGGCGTACAAATAACCTCTTCACCATCCACAATGAAAGTTGCTACGCTTAGTCCAGCAGGCTCGTGTTCATCATTCCCTTCTGAAAATCCCGACCGCGAGTTGCCATAATCACCCCTTGAACCATAAGGATCTAGACTGAGCGTTTCACTCCACTCTAATTCGTTGATACGTTGGTCTCCCATTAGACTATATATCTGAAATATCTTCTCAGCTTCTATCTTTGGTATGTAAGTACAGTAAGTTGCATTACCCTGCAAAATACCACGGGCTTTCAGTTCCTTTAAATGCGCAAAACAAAATCGCTTCTTCTTCACGTGCAGTTTATTCAGATAATAATTAACCTGTATGCTACTGCCATGGACTGATTGCACTATACGGTGTATGTCGGGCATGCACACCACCTCTTTCCCTTCAACTAGAAACACACTAACTTTTGCAGGTAGCTTCTTTTCGATTTTAGAACCATAGGCATTGTCCTTAACATCATCATCATACTGTTCACTTCCATGGGGACTACTGCTGTTCTGGGATGGACTTTGCATATGTTCTCTCTTAATAGATCGATGGGAGCTCCATCCTGGTAGATCATCAAGGCTAATGGCTGATAGCCAATTAATCTTCGATTTCATATCTTCAGGGGTCATTCCATAGGCTTCAAACACGCGTTTCGCATCATCCTTTGCAACGTACGTGCAATGCACAGCTGACTTCTTGATAATACCAAGTTCCTTTACTTTATCCAAATGAGCTGAATGTATGAATTTGAAGGGCACAATACCTAACTTAGAAAAATAGTAGCCAGTTGTTGCTCCTTGATTAAAGTGAGTCTGGATGACTTTCTGGATATCTGGTGCGCAGACAACGTATTCTTTATTCAGTTCAAACACTTGGATATCGACCGGGCTGGCGCTTGACTTTCTGCGGTCCGAATCTGAATCTTTGCTTCCGTTAATTGCTTCAGGGCCATTCTCGTCCAGAAGAATAGGGTCCATCCATGTGATCTTGCCACTTTTGTGACAACTACCAGAAAGGTCGAAGCTATCAAATATCCTTTCAGCTTCTTGTTGCTTGATGTATGAGCATACTTTTGCGTCATGGTTTAGGATCCCTAACATCTTGATTTTGATAAGCTGTGCACCTGAAAAGCGCCTTGAGGAGATGCCATGCTTTGACAGGTAGTAGTTGGCCTGTGACAGTACTTGATAGACCGTACGCAATACTTTGTTCACCTGTGGCATGCACACCACAATGTCGTTGGCTATAATCAATCGGTGAAGTTGCACTCTATCGTCCCCGTCGTCCAAAAGAGACTGGGACAAAGGTGATATCTTCGGGGACCTCATCCCATTTTTATGCACAAAACTGGCCGAATGTTCGTGCTTTTGGGTGCTTGGAGAGTAACGATGCCCTGACATTTTGAAGTTGTGTTCTTTTTCCTATAAAAAGAAGATAAGTGTTTCAGGGAAAGTAAAAACAATGCAAATTCATCTGGCAGGTTTGTTATACAGGCTTGGTAAGCCAAATGACGTAAGAACTTTATAAACATGAATCAGCTAAAAGCTTGCGGCTATTACAAGCATGAACATGGGTTTAACTATTTCTTATCAAAACCAGTTCTTTTTACATATCAGTGAAATGTTTTGGTACAGAAGGAAGCATATTAAGGAATATACCCCCCCCCCCCTCTCTCTCTCTCTCTCTCTCTCTCTCTCTCTCTCTAGATCTTACAAGCATAAAATCTACATGTTTTTCCAAACTACCTTTGGTTCTTGTTTTACTAAGTGGGACTAACGCCAAAAATGCCAAGGATCATTTACATTCCTCTCTTAAAAGCAAATGAAAACGCCGTGGGCAAGTGACGTAATAGGTAAACCAGTAAAGGATAAGCAGAGTCGTTAGGAAGATCGAATTACGTGTAATCAACTAACGAGTATACTTTCTTTTGAAACTGACAGACCGGCCAATTCACTTTTCAAGCTATCATATGCTTTCCAGGACTTTGAGAGCCCGCTAGAGCCCGGAAGGGGTCCAAAGAACTGGGCCCCAAGGAGGCAACCGCCCTTATGACTCCCGGAGAACCAGGACAACGCCCTTTTCTTAGGTAAAATTGTTGAAAAATTTTTTTTTAAGAATCTTGGCAAAGTTGTGCTAAAATATTGTATTCATGAATTAAGAACACCTTGACAGCGCTTTTCTCTGTGATAAACTTAAAGACGTTGATTCCATACAAGTAGCTGGCAGTAGTCTCGTAAATTAGCAGCCAAACCCCATTAACTTTACAATGTTGTATGGGGTAGCAGGGGCTATGGCTTTCTCACTTTTTTGCAATTAAAGGTTAAAAAAATTTCAAATATGTAACTTCTAATTTGTCTTGTTATAATCAATATTGGCGTCAATCATATAAACTTTTTCATTACGGTGAAAATGTCAATACACTATCGCTCACCGCTCTTCGCGTTGCTGTTTAGAGAAAATGAGGCCGTATGCTTCGACGCAAAATTCCGTCTCATAGGCAAAGTGGAAATCCAATTGTTTTAGCTGAAAATCCCCAGAATATCTTTTGTTTTTGGGAAAATCTCGTACGCTATTTGCAAGAGTGAATTTCCCCTCGGAAATACTTAGGGGCATACCGCCAAAAATCTTTTGCTTGGCCAAAATGAAAGGAGTAGGCCGCCCGTCGGATACTCTCAATTTTTAGATGAGAATAACGATAAACAGGAGGCTGGTCGATCAATTACTAGTCTAGCTAACGGAGATCGGTATACAATGATTTGCAGAACAAAAATTTTAATGTTTCTATCCCTTGCCTCTTAAATCGGAAAGCTCTTCAATTTTACAAATGAGAAACAACAAATCGGGGGACTGATTTTTTCAATCAAAATGAAATTAATATGAAACAAAACTCTCTGTGGCTGTTAAAGCACCATTCTAAGAACTATTAGGTCATCTAATCCATACATGAGATTAAACTCATAATTCTTATTCAATTTTAAAACATCTGACAGGAAGTCTAGAAGCTTCAATGGTTTCTTATTTATTGATTTATTAGAGTAACACACTGGCAAGTTTACAGACCAAAAAATCAATGCTTATCTCCTGGCTTGTGGTCGAAGTGCTTTGAAATCGAGCGGCACTTTGTGAAAGAACCAAACTGAATTATTCTGTTTATTGAATATAAGCAACGTGCCTATATTTCATGAACCTAAATAATTCGAGGACGGGCATAATTTCTTTTGCGAAATTTAATCATGCTTCTACTATAAAGCCTTCTACTACTATGCTATTTTTGGCCTACAAATACTCGGAAAGGAGACCATTGTGTTCTGTTGCATTTTGGCCTACCCAGAGGTGTGATACAGAGTAACAAACATAATTTAACAAAAAAAACGTTAAGGGAGAAATCTCAACATTTTAATGTCTTGTATAAAAACAAAGACACCTAATAAAGCTAAAATTTTAATGTAAACATCACTCTGCCACAAACAAAAATAAATTCTTTATAAATTAAACTAGAAAAGCGACTGAGCAATAGAGAATTCACCAATTAAGGTTATTCTCTAGGGCTTTCATCTAAACTGAGAATATACCTTAGTTTCAATTTCTTCTAAGCATATTTTTTTCTAGATTTCAATTTACACTATAAACCCTAATTATATTCATTACTTGATATCTATTCAACATTTTCTCTAAGATATGGGAAGCAAAACAACTGGAGCAACAATCTTGTTCTTGCTGGCTGTGAGGCTTTTGATTGACTTTATGGCAAAGAAACAGTACCGTTCAGGAAAACAGCAAAAATAACTTCCTTTAGTCTAGATTATGTTGGTAAAGAAATGGCCCAAAACCAAAAGGCTGGAAAGTAAACACAAAGACTTGTGCAACTCTTTTTTCAAGAATATTATCTTGTTCACTAACACAGTTGCAAAATATTATGCTGGCAGCAAAATTAAAAGCAATCCTGGTGTTGAACATGTTACATAAGGCTAACTTATATTTCCTACATGCTGAGTTAGCACCAACTGGATACATTTCTCTTATGACAAGCTTTCAAATTATTTTGAAATTTATTTTGAAAAGAGCTGGATTAATGGATTAATTTGTGATGCATTTTTAAACTGCAAATTCATTTACTCAATGAACAACAAAAAGATGCAGCTCAAATAATATGTCTAAAAATTGTATACATCCTTCTACAAATATGAATTCAAGGCATGACAAAAATGTTGATATCAGGTCTAAGCATATAGCTACTTTCTAATATTATTCACTACAAGAAAAAATAACAAGCAGTCAGTTATCAACTGCAGCAACTAACACACAACCTTAGCTGTGCATGATATCATGTGACATTTTTTTTACTATAGCAAACTGATGTGGTCATTGATGAAATTTTTGTAGCACAGAATAGCAAGCTTGCTCCTTTACCATGTGCAATAATCACAGTATTTGACAGCTGCCAAATTTTTTTTGAGGTGCTCATGTTGCCTGTTAGCCTGGAACTATCTTTGTCTTCTCACATCTTACAGAAATTGAAATCATTGTAAAATCACTGTTGACATATACTTTTCAAAGTTGTGCTGTGCCGCACCAAACCAAGTGACTTTTGCACAGCCAGGTTGGTACAGCATGATGAAATTCTTAGAAAACCAATTTTGCTCCTTATTTGGCATGGCAGAGCAAAGTCCAACCATCACCTAAGCTGATCATTAAGACTTGTACAATGTTTCATCAAGAATGATATTTTATTTGGAATAAGAAAAAGCAAGGTATTATAAAAAGGTGAAGAAGATGATGACAATACTGGCAGTTTATTTAAAGAGTTCATTTAGATGAAGGGTTTTGTTAATCTTCAATGAAAAAAAACAAAATGTTACTGACAATATATTTTTATCATACATGTGCCCCGTTAAATATAAATATATTCTTAATTCTTTTGTGATTATAATGAATGATTACCAAAAAGTTGTTTGACACATGAATCTAGATTGAGTGAATACTAAATGAGTGGCTAGCAGTCAAGCCAAAAAATATAACAATCCTCTCAATCAATTTAAAATAAAAACAACACAAAGAAAGTTACCCAAAACCAATGACTTCTTCAGATTTAAAAAAGACTGTAACAGTAACAATACAATATTACTTGAGAATTGAGCAACAAATTACATGTAATTTCTGTTTGAAAGTTGATGTAGTTATTCTACTAAAGTCTTTATGTACTCTCTCAGCAGATATATTCTGATAAAAGATTTGTTACAATGTAGAAATTTTGTTGAATACATGTTGAGATAGTTAAACATAAGCTAGAAACAAGCTGCCACTATTGCCTCTAAAATAAAACTTTTGTGTAATGTTTTGTGTGATAAAATTCTAGCACAAATTACATCAATTTGCTTTACCAAAATTGAAACATTGCCAAAAAATGTGGGGAAATATGTACATAAACAATCAGTTTTCTCAACATGGGCCACCTGAGGCATCTTTGATGCCTAAAAGAGGAGACAGAAAAACACTGGGATCAACAGAAGTAAAACTCACCCCAGGTAGAAATTTCATGTGGACCAAAACCAGATTTTTAATTTCAAGTAAATCGTAGCTTGGGTGAAGATGAAAATGGTTTAAATTTATCATGCAAAAAAACATTTTAGTTTGTTAAACACATCATATTTTGGTTTTAAAAATTCCTTTCAATTTCAATATTCCTTTCTATTTTCTTCTTTTTGCAATTTTTAATCTTTTTAATGATGTTTTGATAAAAAACTATGTTAGTCTTTGGAAATCAATGCCCATTATATAATTTATCTGTCTTTACATTATGTTGGTCATTCTATTAAAAAGGATATAATGAAGATTCAACAAATATTCTGCACAAAATTACATTGTGGGGTATTTTATGCATAGGAGCTCAAACAAAGACATGAAATTGCCATGAACAACTGTTTTTTTTTCTTCAACTATTTTTTTTATTTCCATGCTTCAGAATCATTGTTCACTGTTTTGATGTAAAAACTTAATGGCTGTTCACAGTCACCACCAGAATTTTGGGCAGGTGGCAAAGCAAACACAAATTTGTGTGTTATCTTCTTTTACCAATCTATTTTATTAATAATGTCTACATTTTCAGGTTTATAAATCTATGATGCTGATACTAAATATTCTAAAATGTAAAAAAAAATATGGATACTCAGCATGAATTCACCAGGTTGAAAGATGAAAAAATGAATACATCTGCAGTATCATTTTTAAAGAAAATCTTAATTTCTTATTTGGTGCATATAAATTGATACTTTGAAAACCTACAGTTCTTTGTCTCAAAAATATCATACTAATATTGGGCTACACAAGAAATAAAGCCTGTTAACACACAATTGCCAATAAACGTAAGGATCTGCTACACAGGCAACCAAACGTTTTAGTTTTTAGAGATTTGGGCTTCTGGCAGCACCCTTGAAACGTTGAAGAGGACCATAATTACGAAATCGATTCAAGACTGTCGAAACATCCACCAAAAGGACGGAATTAAGTGAATTCCTACGTGTCCGTTAAAAAGGTAAAATTTCTTTTAAAACGGCAGTTAATTAACAAATGCAGGTACGCTCTTCATGCAGTAAGCCCGTTGCTTAATCTACCACTACTCCTCTAATCTAGTCCCTTTCGTCTGCCATTAACAATTCACTGATCTCTCTGTCCGTCGATACCAAAATACTTAACTGCTAATTACATAAAAATCCTTTGTTCGCAACGACAAAATGATGGAAACTGAAATTGAAAAGTGTAACAGCACGCCATCTTCTTTTGAACTTTACTGCCATTCAAAATCACCTATTCCAAATCAAAGAAGTGTTAAGAATGGTCTAAAATTTCACTGACATGCTCTCTTAACCCAAACTTACGCCCATGCTGTAGTAGGGGTAAATAAATAACTTGTTACCTTTGAACAGAAACGGACTTGGCCTAAAGTGAATGCACGCGTGTTGAAAGAAACGGTGGGGGTACGAACATGTTTACGGATTCCGACACAATGTAAGCTTTCAAATTTAGCATATGGAAGGTATTGAATGAGAAACCAAAACAATCGAGCAATGGGTCACTTACTTTCCACCGATATAGTAAGTAAATTCTCTACCATGATACAGAAGGAAACCCTCCATACAACATGAACTTCGCTTCACCTGCCAAGTCTGACACTATGAATTTGAAAAAGAAACAAAACTTGCTAAAAATGATACGAAAACTTACCAGTCCTCACGTTTTGATAGCTTGATAATGTTAACAAGTGCGTTTATGATTAATATGTAAAGATTCGTCGCTTATTTTCTTTTATTTTTCGGGATTAACTCAGTGTACTTGATAAGCCTACGCAGAATGACTACATCATGATTTTTTGCTAACAAACTCAGGCTATTGTTTATTGATGCGCGATCAAAGGCAAATGGGTGAAAATATATGAAATGGGTTCGTAGTTTATGTCATATTACTCAAGCACGCATTGTGCTTTACAAGCGTTGCAAGACAAAAGAAACCTGTACACTGTAGCGGGTGTTGGAGAAAGTGCGGGTGTTGGAGGGGGGGGGGAGATGATTTCTATCGTCGACTTTGAAGGGAGCAACAAGGAGAAAGAAATTTCCTCGACATTTAAAACATGATGGCTAGCATCTTGGAAAATTATAAACTAATAAATTCTATTGAAAATGCCTTTATTTATGACACACTATGTGAACATCGAGGCTTGATTTGCGGTAGATAAATGACGTTTGATAAAATAAAAAGTAAGATGAAAATTTAGAAGAAAAAAGTCCAAGCAAAACGAATTAAATTATGAAATCAATTAAAATTATGTAGCACCATCAGCCACCCCCCCCCCCCCCCCACCCAAAGCCATGGGACAAATCCTTCATTTCAGGAAGGATAAGAATAAGCAACATTTAGGGCAAAATCTACCATCTCTAGATACACGCCTTTCTATGGGTAGCCATGACTCACTTTTCAGGAAAATTTCATTTCTGAATACAATGATATGGTAAGGAACTGGAAATACAATCTGTTTATTTTGCAACTGTTGGCCTAAATGTAGGATTAATGTATTAAATAGCCAATTGTATCTTTATATATAACTCGCACAAAACAAAAAGTAGTTCATTTTTTATTTACGGTCAACAAATTTCTACCAATTTAGAACTTTCTATTTCTTCATTTAAATTTCCCAATAAAGCTAGGACTACCAATCCAAGTAAATGGTTATCTAAGATTTGATTCTGCTTGAGTTAGTATTATGTCTTTACTTTCAGAAGTTCATCGTTCAAAACTTTTGCTTTTTTGCACGGCCGGAGCTACATTGTTCTTGAGGGGGCTCGAACCTTCTTCCCAAACCAAGAATAACTTTTATGATCCTTTGTTTCTAATGTCCCCCCCCCCCCCAATAATTCTATCCTTCCTACGGCATTGCTTGTTTGTCACAAAATCTACTGTTTAATGCAGATTGCTTAAAAATTCAAAGTATGGACTCGAGTGAATCAAGTCTGATTGCATTTTAAAACTTAATGAGTACCATCCCTCAAACTCGAATGAGCGCCCCCCATAAAGAGGGAAAATTTAATAAATGGTGCTTATTCGGAGATTGGATATCATTACCTGTCATTCAAGGTTCACAGCCTTGCTAGCAACTATAGGATATGAACAAACCTATTCGAAAAGAGTAGCGTAAAGCGAGTCATGGGTGACTCACTCCGGCATTCTGCAGATACGCCTTGAGCGCCATGACAAGAACTACAAACTGAAAGGGAAAGAAGAAACGAGAAAACTAAAGACGACAAGTTGAATAATGCACAAATTAAACCTTATTTTTCTATACAAATACAAAATGATTCACCATAAACCAAAAATTATAATTTTCCTAGGGAATTAGTAATTGATTCAGACCATTACTTGTCCAAAGTATTGAATACTTACTTTGTTATTTCGACTTCATTTTTATTACCAAGCAATGCTATTCTTAGATCAAAATGTAAATTCTCCTTGCAAATTAAGAAATTGCATGCACCGAAGCAACCAATAATCAATGGGTGTATGAAACATTAATGAAGGAACAAACAATTTCGGGGATTATGACGGCTTTACTTGCTTGACTTGACTGCACGCCTTACATCTTATATCCATTGAATAAAGATATTATCAACAACGAAAAGATTAGGCATAATAACCAATGGTTGAGAGTGGCGAGCAATGGCAACAGGCATAAAAGAATCAAAGAGAAGGAAGGAAAATAAACAATATAGCGATGAATAAAGTTAAACAACATCCTAATAAGGATGAGACTCAGGAAAAGCATGTTAATCCGCTGTTCAACTAGCTTCTCAGTTCATCCGAGGACCTTGTGTGTGAAATTACACAGTCCAGTTTATTAGGCTGGTGTGATTGAATCGAAAGCATAATTAGTTATTTTGCGCGCAAGAGTGAAAAGCAAATCACGTTTTGACAATCGCAAATGTTTACTTGTAAAACTTTGATAAATGCTGTGAGCAGTATTATTGCCCACTGTGTATTATTTTCTCGTTTTCCACCACAATGCGTCGCAAGAGAAACAGTTTTAGCAATTCAAATTCCGACACGAAAGCATTGTCTTTTCAAAATTTTGGGGCATCTTCCATTGCCCCTACGTGTAAGGGATAGATTGGGGAAAGGGTCTTTTCTATAACTAGAGTATTTATTTTGATTCAAAAATCAATCCTTTGTTTTGAAGTGATCAGTTTTTTTGATGAGTTATGAAAAAGCCTTCCCTTTCTGACTTATCAGATGAAAGGAAAAGAGCGACCGGTGCTGGCTGGCTTCAATTTAGTGTATGTTTGAAGCAATGGTGAAAATTCAGCACTTTAGGGAATTAGGTAACGCTTACATTTCTGATTGTGAACTCAGAGCAGCCATAATTGGAGGGCTGTAGGGGCATTTGCAACCAATGTTTTCAGAACCTTTAAGATTTCGTTTTCATAGGGATATATTTACATTTATATTTCATGTTTATATTTCATAGATATTTTCAGGGGCGGTGCCAAGGGGTGGGCTGGGGTGGATATGTCCACCCCACCTTTTTTCAAGATCGATTTTCTAATTTTTCCAAAACTGGACAATAAACATAAGGGTGGGGTTTAAGTTTTCTTTTCTGGGATCGGAACTTTTTTCCCTTTTGATGGTCCTTGACGGTTCTTCTTCAGATCTTAGCTGACATGGAGTATGATGTGTTGGATCATCAGTTCTGTAGTGAGAAACTGTGATGAAGATGATCTATAAAACACAGCTTGTCGTGGTAAAAAGTTGGTTTTTAGAGTGTGGTTATTGCCTTGCTTCCTTTTTAAAGGTTTTTAGCAATAACTAATTTTGAAACTTGCACCAAAACATTTTTTAAGTTGTAAGTATAACAAAGTTGCACCGCTTCATCAGCTCCTCCTCTTCAATATCCATCCAACTATTTTAGGGCTGGCGCCCCTCTGGATATTTTGCTTGAAAAGATGCATATACACAGGGGCGTAGCATGCGGGGGGGTGTGGGGGGGTGTACACCCCCCTAACTTTCAGAGAACTTGTCGATAGAATTAAATTTATAAGAGAATATAAAGGTAACAAAAGAATTTCTGTCGGTAAAATATGGTTTTGCACCTCTTACACCCCCCCCCCCCCCCAGCGAGAATGGTCACGCGACGCCACTGCATATACAAGCATATTTTAACTCGCTGTATACGATGAATAACCCGGAATACTTATCAATACGCTCATACTATTGAAACAAACTTTCGTTAGTGATACAGTTTTGCTATTGAAAGCAGTGATTACATATAAGTATGGGGAAATCGCCATCTGTCTGTACTAGAAACCCGTAGTTGCGAGTAATCTTTTACATTTATAGATCCATTCTATCTATGTCCTTTAGAACTGAAAATGGTAGAATATTTTATAGACGAACTTTGAGCTGCAGACGTGAAATCACCAATGATGAAGCATATTTTATAATTACAAGATTTACTATACTCAGATAAAAAGGAGGGCAAGAAGGAGCATACTGAGCATGGCCATAAGAATCTCCCTTCAGTTAAGATAGCTTATGATCTACTTAAGACTCCCATAAACACAACATAATGTTGTTTATTACGCTGGTGAAGTTACAAATATCTTGATCATTTGAATGACTGTTCAAAAGTGTAATCCTAAGAGATCTTGTATCACCATTTGTCTTAGATGAGATATCAACTGCCTTACCATTTCCTATAAAAATAACTAATGAAATAGAGGGTGTGATCAGCAAGATTTATGAATAATCCCGCGCAAAACCCCCTACTATCGCAAACATTTGCAGTGAGAATTTTTTCTTTAAAATTAGGTATGCTATACAACATCTACATTTTCATAACACAACATCTATATAACTCGTATGCCTAATCTTCTTGTTATCCACGCAGAAAGACTAAAACTTGGATCTCATCAATGTGCAAGGTTGTGTAACAATATAAAATGTAATTAAGCTGCGGTTGGTATGGCGCTGTTATACCTTAGTTTGTAACAAGCTCTTCTTTTCAGCTATCTATGGCTTATATATGACCATGTTAGTTTTATCTATGACCATGACAATAAACCAAAACTCAGATTGTGGGATAGTTGGAGGGTCATGGTAACCAACCTTCTGATAGAAGATGGTACCTGATGATGATGGCTTATATACCGATGTTATTAGAAAACTTTGATGACGAATACGTAGGAATAGGAGACATAGAGGCTGGGCTACAGCTCCCTAATCCGGCAAAATTAATTGAATTTTAGGCCCATTTGGCAAATTTTATCTTAATGAAGCAAGATCCATACTGAACCCCCTTTAAAGTGCGCGCCCATGGATAAATTTGACATTTGACTAGATGCAAAAGCAATCAATGCATTACTCTTTAATAGAAATATCTATCCTCCAAACTCTAGGTTAGGGTAATTGTGTTGTTGTTATATTTGTTGAAGACTTATCCACTGAATATTTTTATAGTAAAATATGTCAATTTTACTTTTCAAGCATTTTCTTCAACATCTTTAAACGCAGAATCTCTTTATAAAAAGATAAATTGCTTCCATATTGCCCTCCTCTAAGGCTCCTAATGGCCCATGGTCCAGAAGTTAATTATCGTTCCTGCTATTTAGTTAATATTACTATATTTTTGTTCACATTGGGTTGTGTTAGGGTATAACAGTCCCCGAAACACATGTTTGTGGAAAATTGGAACTGCGGAAATCACAGTACTTTCCTTTCAAGGGCTTTTTTATGCTTGATCAATTTTTTGCCTTTATTTATCCTCATACCCTCAGGGAGGGTGCTGATTCAAGGCCGGCAAAACCATGACTTTCCTTAGCCAGTAATTGGAAAGTCCAATAAAAAGTATTGGACTTTCCTTAGCCAAAGTCTATTTTTAACGCTGTTTCTACCCACCCCTAGATTTTGAAAATTTGTCTTGCCGCCAACCACGGTGGCGTTCTTTACGATACCCTTTCATAACCTTAACATTTTGGTCCCTACAATTTCAATTACGTTTCGCCGGTACTGTAATTGTATGCTCGTAGATATGACAGTCAGGCGCGCAACCAGAAATTTCAGAGGGCAGGGGTTCAAGACACAAAAAGGGCACTAATTAAATTTCATTAAAGGTCCACCGGGGCATTTGTTTAGGTACGGCGAAAATATGAGCAGTTAGTAAATCTGTAAATATTGTACGCCAGACAAGGGAAACTGATCAATAGAGAAAAGTTGTGGTGTACGGTTTATTTTGTGGTGAGGTGTGATTTATTTTTTCCTTTTAATTTTAACTATGCATATGACTTCTTTCTGTCTGCCGTACAGTGCCGCCGAGAAGTTTAGGAGGCCCGAGGGAGGGGGGAAATGGAAAAAACAATGCCTCTTGCGAGCGAAGCGAGCAAAAATTTTGCCACCACACCCTTGCAAATAGCTTAAATTCACTAATTCGTTTAAGATGTTTTACTTTTTAATTGTAATTTTGTTACTTTTAATAAATTCCATTTAAAAACGGAATTCATTGCTTTGTGAGGCTCCCTAGACCTCGAGGCTCTAGGGCAGTTTGCCCCTTTGTCCCCCTCTCGGCGACCCTGCTGTCATCTCCTTTTCCCAGCGCCAGCTCACTTTTGAATAGCAGCCCATCATCTTCCATATCCGAAGACATTTTGCTCTTTGAAATATTATTATTGAATTCTTTGCTTCGCACTACAGTGGGAGTAGGTTGAACAGTTCCACGAGCCTTGCCTTCAGCTGGTTTCTGTCTCCAAGTCTTGCTTTCAGCTGATTTGTAATACTGACAAGGAACGGAACAGCTGAACATCAACTTTTTGTGCCATCTTTACTGCTTTCTAATACCAGTCCGCGAATATTTCTCTGCATTCGCTCGTTTCATGCAAAGGTCTTCTATGACCCTGTCAACTATGTGACAGGCTTGAAAAATGTCTTGGTCGACCCAACAAGCTCTTACAAGCTCTTACCAGAGGTCGTAGAGGCTCTATCCCGTTCAAAATCTTGTGCCTTTATTTTGGTTTTTGAGTCCCAGAACCATTCTTCTTCAAAGCCAGTGCGTGACGCATCATAAAACACGCTGTAGAGTTGGGGCTTGAAGATATACTCTATTACTGCAACATGATGACGTTCGACCCAACAAGTACGTGAAAAATTGACTAAATAATTTATCTGTATTCCTGCGAGGTCCATTACATCTCCGGAGTGTGTCATTTACTGTATGACCAACCATTTTAGCGTAATAATCAAAATATTCAAGCAATTTTCCAAGAAAAAGGGCACTTTTCCCCTTTTGAGAAAAAGGGCAGGGGTCTGGACCCCCAGGACCCCCCCCCCCCCGTAGTTGCGCGCCTGGACAGTTGCACCAACCCAACCCAAATGGTAACCTGACAGCGTGCAGGCTTTAACTCTAACGATTGGTACTGCAATGAATGTTTGTCAATGTTCAGTGAAATGTTAAGAGCGTTTGACCGGGGCTTAAATTGTGGTGTTTTAGGAGGGGAAGCCAACATTTTGGAATACAATTAAACTAAGAATTTTTCTTCTGGACTAACTACCTTAATCAAAAGGCTATTCCCTATTCAAAAATGAAATGATTGAACAGTTTCTTCTTAACCAGCCTAAATGGAGAAAGAGAAAAGCTTCTAGGCAGAACTATTAGATATATCAAGTGTCATTTTTGGACGTGGACATAGGATGGGGAAGATAGTCCTTGTTTCAAAAACTTCATCTACTTAGCAGTAACGTTTTCATGCTTACCTAAGAGAGATAACGCTGCTAAAAGTATAAAGCACCAAATTGTGCAGAAAGAGCGTGGTCTAAATGCTTTCCCATTGTCTACCCTCATTTCCCCATCCCATCACTCTCCAGAACCTTTTTTCTCTATTGCCTGTAATTTAACCCAGAAATTTCTTAGCTTGGCATTAATAAACTAGTAACGCTACTAATTCAACATAAAATGAGTATTTTATACCAAAGATGATTTCTACCAAAGTCAAGCAAATATCTTGCTTTTGCAGCCAAGACTGGCCTGAAATTGTGCTTACCAAACAACAATAGCTATAGCCAGGTGGCCACTGGGCTTACCATGTCTTCCACGTTGTCATGATTTGTGATTTGAATCCAATATTACGCTGAATAAACTTTTTCAGCTTCCCAACAAATTGATGTAGAACTTTAGGAATCAAAGCACAATGCAAAAACGATAGGAGGGAAAATCTGAATTAGCCCCATCCTAGCTCCATACATACCATGTCCTCCTTCTGGACGAAGTTCCACCTGCACGTTGATAATTCTGTTGTTTCAATAACACTTGTCAATGCATGCAGATCTTGGGTATATCGGTCAGCTTCTTCTTCAAGTTACCACTTCAAAGAGATACTTTTGTCTAGCGGCACTATTTTACTTAACAAATGATAAACAATAGTGAACGTACACTAATCCAATGTCAAGGATTGACAGCGTTGCAGACATCAAATTCATAAATGAGGAAGTGGAAAGGTCACGTATATCAGAAACGAAGATTTTCCAATAGAGGTAGTAATATTGAATTTTAGTTTTATTGACAAATGTGTGCCGCTTTGTAGGCAAGACCTGTTTTACAATACAAAAATAGATGTGTAATGTGTCTTTTTTACGCTAAAATAGATTTTTGCGAGCCCCTCGCGCTGTATATTGAGAAAAAGATTACCCCTCCCTCCTGACCATTTGCAAATCAGATTGAGGCTCGAAAAGACAAAATATTTACGGCAGTAAAAAATGTTTGTTAATTTTCAAAGATCCGGCTTTTACGCATAATTTTCAATTTTTAGTACTTTGGGCTGCCTTTATTGATTCTGGCAGTACATTTTATATTTGGGCTTTTTGAAGACTTGATGAACCGATGCCATTTTTGGTAGTTGCTACTCTTGAAACGTCAATAGAGTTTTTGAGTCAAATGTTGTGACATGTAGAGTTAGATAGCAAATAGTCATACATAAAAACAGGATGGTAGCATTTAGATGTTTTATTCAGTACAAGCTCCAAATTCTTACTAAACGAATGTGCATCGTTGTTTCTTTCGCGTTATCGAGACAATCATTGTAAGCAGGGGCGTAACTTGACCAATAGGTTTGGGGGGGGGGGTGAAAGGATTTCTGCCCTGCGAAAATGAGTGGTGCCCTGCAGACCTCGTAGCAAAGGTTTGTCTATAGGTTACTAGTGAAAGCTTTACCAGTGTAAATTAGTCTTTACCAAGAACAAACTCCTAAGCCATAAAAAAACTTGAAGCTTCATTGCCTATGAAATATCTTTTTTTTACGTGAGCGTAAATTAAATGTCAAATTTGATTTCCCTTTGTAATAAAGCTTTTTTTTCATGGCACAGTAAGTTTAGTGAGGTAGGAGGACCCACCATGGTTGGGTCCGACGTGAAGAAAATTTTTGAAATTATACCTTGTAAAAGGGCTAAAAAGCGTCTCCCAGACTAAAATTTAGCAAAATACTATACTGCTAAAAAACTGATAATTGTTTATTTGAAAAATAGGGAGGGGGATGTCATGCTAAAACGCTAGCGATAGATGTTGGGGAAGGAAAGAAACGGTAACCTTTCGCTTCAGATAGCACATAGTTGTGAATGACAGAGCAATGTTGTTTTGATTGGGAGAATTTTATTTCATAAACAGAATGTGCAGTTTCTTATCTCGAGAAGGCCATGTTTACACTTCCAAAGTAAAAACATTGCAATGATACAGAAAGTAATTTACTGAATTAATGCAAATAAAAAAATAATAGAAATACATGAATAAGTTAGCAATTAGATCAAACAAAATCGGCATCTTAATAGTTTATTCTCTTTCTATTTAACACTCTGTTAAAAAGTTATAGAAAAAACGATAAAAAATTCTTATCTTGACCAAAGTTATTCAGCCCTCTATTCCCCCCCGTGGCGCCGTACCTGTCATGAAAATAATTTACAACTTAAATTAATTTGTGTAGACTCAACCTTGCCCTCATAAAATTATGCATCAATCACTGCATCCATAGGCTATGATTCTCGGTAAGGAATGCTTTCGCTCTGCTAATAACGGAGCTCTTCCTGACATAACTGTTCCGTTCTCTAAAATGCAATGTCAGGAAGGGAGGTTCATAGCAAAAAGAATACTTCCATTTCAAAATTCGTAAACGGCCCTTTACGAAGTTCAGAGATGGCGTTTCTGCGTGGCAATAAAGCTCTTCTTGACGCCCTGCAAAATCTTCGATCGCCCTGCGAAATCGGCTGATTTCAAGATTGGGGGGGTGTCACACCCCCCCCCCCCCCCCACCCTCCGGTATTTTCGCCCCTGATTGTAGGAAGACGAATGGTCCAAGTATTCTAGCCGCAATGCCTTCTCGTTTATTTTTCTCTAGCCTACCCAGGCTTCCTTTGCTACAAAACATCCATATTAATTTGAAATAATTGAAATGACATACTTCAAAGTAATTTATAGTTAGCTTCTTTTATGTCACTCATATATTTTACAAATCTTTTTGAAGAATTTAACTTTCTAGCTGCTCTTTACAGATTTAATTGATAGAAGTATAAAATTTTGAATTCCCATCAATCTAAACAAAAAACCAAAGTGACATTGTTATCTATTTCAATTTCAAATTCTTGTTAAATAATTTATAAGCGCTTATTTAATGAGTTCATTTCTTTGCTTATTGGGTCAGATTTTTAGAATAATTTACAATCATCTCCAATCAATCAAGGCCTTTGTTAGTGTTGACTTTTATTTAGGCATTTGTAATTTCATTGGAATTTGTTCTACTGATGTATCTTTTCAGGTCATCGTCAGCCAAACTGCATGAATATCATTCACCGAGGTTCTAAAAACTGGTATTAAGGAAGTTGTGAAGAGAAGAGGTCCAGGTAATTATCCCTGTGGTACACCTTAATCAAGCTTTCGCTAAAGAATATCTTGCAATAAATGACTTATGTTACGTCACAGGCTTTAACCTGTGCATGTTGTCACGTTCTCTACCAATTACCTGACTACAATTTTACATCGAATGCGTAGGCTTTTTGCGGTTTAAGTAAGAAGTGACCTTGTTTGAAATTTATCCCGATGTATCTAGATGATTGTGCGACACCTTGTTTCTGATTTTAAGTCTCTTGTTGGTGGTTTTCGCGATGGAACCGAGATTAAATTTGACCAATTACAGTTTAACCTTGAAATGTCGACTACAACGTACTCCAACTTCTGACTTCTCAAATTCTTGTCATTTTCCTTCAACGCAGAGTCAGGGCCGCGGAGAGAATTTATGGGCCCCGGGTCAGGACAAAAATTAAATTATAAGGCATGCCTAAGGCAGACGCTTCTAGCAGGTATGGGGAATGCTCCCCAGAAATTTTTAAAATATATGGTTGCTTAAACTGCTAGGGTGGCTATTTTGGTTGCTAAAATTGCCATGGTGGCTAAACTGCTTTGGTGGCAATGGTGTAGATAGAGGGGTCAGAGGAATCAAAAACACCACTGTAGAGCTGAACTGCTATTTTGTCAGAAAACCTCTGCTCTTTTCAAAAATTTAACATGGTTGTCTATGTTTATCTAAATGCTATGTTTTGATGGAAAAATTTGAATCTAAATAAACATAAGAATATTCAATATATCAAAAGATATTTTTTTCAGTTCTGATGTCGTTATGTTATGTTGAAATTTATGAGAAAAATATAGAAGCTTGTTAGATTTTTGTCGGAAAATCCATGTTTCTCACCCCTCCTCTGAATTAGAAAGAAATAGAAAATAACAGGTACAAGATGATACGTTTTAATAACTCAGAATAAAAAACAAGTGGGTTTGGCACAAGATTTAGGGATATTTAATGGAAGAGATGTAGTTTATCACAAGTACATTAAATACTTTAGGCAACTGTTTATTCTGTTTCCTTCCCTATCACACTGCTTCATTCAACCTCGCTCTTCTTAAAAACAATCGATATACAATGTACGCATCAAATATCATACTTACCATACCTGATAACTGATATCTGATACCTGATAACTTGAGCATAACTGATATCTTAGCACCATAATGCATGAAAATGAAAATTTCTTAGAAATTCTTAAAGGCTAGAAAATGAAAAACGTTCAATTCGTTAACTAAATTGGACCAAAACCGATACACTGTTGCAAATAGATACCAATGCCATAGTGCAAATCTGTATGACATACATATTGCCCTGTATGTTGCCCTGCAATCACATTTTTGGTAACATTCAAAAGCTTTTGAACTTCTTCAGCCCTAGCCAACAAAGATGAGAAATTCTTAACAAAATTATATTTAAGACTGAGGCAGGCAACGACTTCATGGATCTTTTTCATTATTGTCTCTAATATTATGTTATGTAAATTTTGATGGGGAGGCTAGATTATTACTTAGAAATTTTTTTCAATTGAGTTATTATTTTTGGGCCCCTAAAGCCGAGGGCCCCCGGGTCAGTGACCCGCCTGACCCCCCTCTCCTCAGCACTGCGCAGAGTACAGAAAGGAGGCAATGCAAATGGGCAGCCTCCCAAATAAAGATTTCGTTTCGATGAAGCTATCCAATTTGTACTTAACCTTCGTCATCCTGATTAATTGCTCACCATTGCACTTTAACCTCGAATTCGCTCCTTTTTGGATCTACATGCAGGATTTAAATTATACTCATTCCAAATTTCCATTGCTACATTTCGTGAATGGGTATCAATTAATTTGGCGATATTTGAAAGCAAGGGTCAAGTTTTAGGCGTGAACCTTGATAAATCAAAACCCCGATAAGCTAATATATTTCTTAGGAGCTAGACTTTCGATGTTTATCTCATTGTATGTTTTCCAAGAAAAGGGCTACAATGTAAATGAAATTATTAAATAATTCAATACCCTTGGTACCAATGCCTTAAGAAACCGGGGATGAAGTATTGGAGACCGCTGCGGTGGCAAAGAGATGAACTTGTCTGTGACTTTTTTGAACTATGCCTCTGAGACTAAATTAAGGAGAATCTAGCACCCAGGGTAGTAATATAAAGTAAAAGTAACATTCAAGTAATAACATTACTTCCCAACATTTTTCAAATTGTGTTCAAGCTAATGCTCTCGAAAATAGATGCAGCAATGCAGTTTTGTAGATCGTAAGGGTTAAGGTTAGGTGACATTCTGAGACATACAGATGATCCCTTGCAATTAGCTAGCTATACTCTTGACTTCACTTTACATTTCACTAGTTTGCCCCTTTTTTGATACCTAACACATTTACATTTGTTTATGTATGCTATTTTCAAAACTCTAAATAGCATTTTATTAGTGAGCAATGACGAAGTACCCTGGATGCCAGAGCCTCATGATTCCGGAGATATAGTATTGTAGAAAACTTTCTTTGTGATTAGTTTCGATCTTTCTTTCTGAGACTTAGTAATGAGACTATTTGACATCAATTAGGCAAAGCTGCTAAAAAAGGGCCTAACATACTTGGGCAAAAGGCTTTGAAGTTTATTCAAGGCTGTACAGTTTTTATCTTCAAGCGTGTTTCAACATAAAATCTAGTAATTATTCAAAAGACTCATCTTTTAGAAAAAGCTTGGCTCCGGGTTTTTGAAAAAGAGCTTTTTTAATCGCAGCCTATTTGGGTAAATATCCATATGCATGTATGCATGTGAAACTTTTACAAGATATGAGTATATTTCTATATTCTTCACTATAATATAGAGTTGATAGCTAAATGTAATATGAAGCAAGTGCGACATTTATATTTGAGTCGCCTATGTTACAATCTGTCCAGCAAGGGCTTGGGGGTTGAGAGTATGCGTGTTGCAGTAAATTTTAGATTTAAAAATTAAAAAATAAATATTGATACGTGAAGAAAGGGCTAGAGAAGATTGTTGGGATTTTTGCTAGGCAAGGTAGAGCTTGCTTCGCCACATCTATACAGTATATCTGCATTATGTAAGTAATGGCTCTTAAGCTGCATTTAAGCTGTAATTACGTGTCGTATTGAAAACACGTACAAGATCGTGTGATCATGTAATGTAGAACCTTGGCACATTATAAAACACACTTTGCTAGTGGCGTAACGCGGCGTAACGGAGATTTTGGGGCCCGAAAAACTGAGATAGGGCACTTATTTAATGACCGCACGAAAGCCACATTCAAAGGGTAGAGCATGTCAAATGTAATAGTTAGAATGAGATGTAAAATGATTTTTCAATTCAATTCAATTATAATAAATTCAAGCTATTTTAACAAGCTACATGATTGCCCTATTATACTGCATGCATAAAATTACATTGAATTAGAAAAAAACTTCAACATTGAGACAAAATTTTCTGGATAAAGGTTAAGGTTAACAAATACATATTAATAAATAGAAAACAAGGAAGAGCTAAACTAAACGAAAAAAGAATTGTTTTCGCTGATAAGGGATGCTAAGTTATTTGCCTCAGCTAAAGAGCTGCAGTAGCCATTGCAAATGAACTCCTAGCGTTTGAATTAAATGGCATTGATATAATCATCACAAAAATCTTGTATGACTTCTTAACCTCATGGCATCAGCGCCAAAATTATGGCATCAATGTACTGAGCACATAAAAAATGCCCGGGAAGTTGAATTATTTTGCCTTATACACCCTGCACGGCCATAATATATTTGGTTCTTGTCATCTCTTCTTGTCATCTCATTTATTGCAATGGGTAATATACAGACCTATCTCCCAAATTTTGCAATTTTTCTGCAAATGTAAATAGAAAAGAACAGCATCTTTGCCAGTACAATCTAATCTGTGATTTCTCGAAGAAATTTTCTTCTCGATTCTGGTCAAATGTCTTTTTACTTGCAACATACCCCTGGAAGAACTTGTCAAGAATTTCCTTGCATGTTTTTTCTTGCTTTGTGATTGAACATCGGCAGTTGGCTGACACAGCATATCACTTTATTGATGTAGTATATGTTATCATAAATATCCAAAATGTAGTGAATATGTCAAAATTTCAAAAATTCTGACGAAGTGGTGACTTTGCCAAAATTTAGTGAGCATGCAGGGCCTGCGCCACTGATCCTAAACTGGAGGGGCCGGCAATGTAAAGAAAGTTTCCTTTTACCCCCTTTAGCCCCAATTGTGACAAACATTTTGCTGACGCTGTTTTACATAGCTTTTTTGGTTTAATGTATTTGCTGTTATCTGGAGGCTTATCTATATGAACAATTTAAGCTGCTTTTATTCTTTTATTTAGTGAAAAAGCATGGAGGCCATGGCCTTCCTCCGGCGGGTCCTCTCTCTAAATCAAATGTAAGCACCGTGTCTTCAATATCTCTGGGTTCAATTTTGTCATATATCTAGAACATAGAAAATATAAAAAAGGGTCTCTTAATATAGCTTCTAATTTTTCTTTGTTTGGCCTTATTTCAACTACTTGATTTTAGGAAAAAGGGTATAGTTTTTCATTAGAATTTTCATATTGGCATCATATAATAGAGATAAGGGTCAGTTTTCTAGACCCTCAGACACGGGCGCTTACACTTGATAGCGTGAGAAGACCCACCGGGGGCCTCCCTGTGGTGCTGGCCCTGATGTGTCCAAATTTCAAATTTTCGACGAAGTAGTGACTTTGCCAAAATTTCTGACAATAGCAAATGTCTATCATAAAATTATTATATACAATTGTTTTAAAAGATGCTTTTCACGCAGAAAGGAGAAAACTTTTTGTTGACAAGAAACTCTACGTCTACTCGTTTTAGAAATGAGGCTGAACCACAAGGAACTACTACTATAAGAATTTTCAAACATGGCTTCCAGAGCCATGTTTCACATGAGAAACTTATCTTCTCTTTTTCAAGCCTCGTCGAACCTTAGTCATTGTTGCTGTCAGAGAAGCGCAAAGAAAGGTTGATTTTTTATCAAATCTTCTTCTTTGCTGTTAGAGGGCACAATAGGACGTTTGAGGAGGGATATTCAATCAGATCCTCCACTTTCACATATATTAATATGTGTTTATGAAGTTTGTGTGTATCGATGATATTAACTCAGCCGAGAAAATTATATTTATAAAGTTAATAAAAGTGTAATTGAAGAGGTGTTTCTTTAAGCATTTTATAATTTCTTGTCCTTAGAAAGTAATATTGCAAGATATATGAGCTACATCTTCATTCGATCGTTTTCGCATCTGATAAACAAGTCACCGGAGTTTACAAGCAAGAATATAGTTCCTTTGAAGAAACAAGAAAGGAGTCTAGCCTCAAAAGCCACGTACGTCCATTCAAAATTTTGAAAGTTTTTAAAAAATACAATATGGATTAGCATTTTAATATGGATAATATTAGATTAATAATGACTCAATTGTATCTGATCTTCGTTCCCACATGGCTCACAAAAGTCGCAATCACTAACAAAGTTTTTGAAGATAGAAATATTTATGAGCATCAAGAATTCACTCAAATTCCTACAAGGGGTTTAGCTTGAGGATGACCTTTGAGTATTCTTATTTACAGTACCAATTATCTACAATAACATTTTTTAATTGTTCTACTGTGTCAAATACTTGTTTATGTATCAAATTTGTATTTTTGTATTTATAAAATATATATTTATAAAATATAAAGCTTATGTGCATACCCTCTGACCAGAAACCATGTTATATATGGGTAAGCCTGGAGGAGACTAATGGTTCGTCTTGAACTAGGTTCAAATCACCTAGTTCTCAATTCAAATCATCTAGTTCTAACTTTTACAGAGATTTTGATGACCTCCCGCTTTGGTCTGTCACCTTGTCAGAATCTTTTAAATAGAAGGCAGACCGTATCTGGTAGATGTAGGTGGATGTTTATACATTTTATTACAAGATTTAATAACACATTTGATGATTTTAAATTATCAATAAATTTTTTCCTGAAAATAGGAACAAGAAAGATGTAAAAAAAATTGCTGGCAGAAAACCTAACATCAAACAGGGTCCTGAAGTCCTTTACCATGAGCTGCCTATCATGTGTGTAAATGCAAACTATAATAACACTATGTTTACAATCACAGATCACCAAGGTATGTATGCATTCCATCCTCTGATGCCAGATACCTTTACAATAGCAAACCATGCAATACACTGTTTATTTTGTAAGAAATCATGCTTAATATTTTTTAGAAAGGCTGATAAGGGTTTCACTTTCAAGTTCATAGAGACACCTTCAGCAAAAGACAGGAACAAGTTTTTAAGCTGGTTTAATGACATTAGATCTTTTAATAAAAATATAGTTTTAGCTTCTTTGAAAAAACACAATATGTTAAAACAGATCCATTTAGAGTTTAATTGCAAGCAAGGTAAAGATAAAGTTGACATGCTGGTATATAAATGGGATTGATCATGCGGTCATCAATTCTTTTGAACCAAGTTAGTTAATCATGATATTATTTTAAAAACAGTTAGTTATTTGTCATTTTGTTATTTGTAAAGTTATTTTTATCTTTGTGCAGGGTTGGTGGTTGCTTGGACATCAGCAGTGCGTATTATTTTCTTTAATATATCTCAGTCTTGAAATTTCATCTAAATAGACATTAAAACGTTTGATTTACAAACCTAGTATTATCCAAATAATTATTAATCAGATATGAAAAAAACCTTAGAGGAATTTTTATCCAACTAAATTCTATTGCTGAACTGCTTTGATTAAAATTTCTTTTCACAGAAGACCATCCAATAAGTTACTGATACTGATCAGTGACAGAAATAATGTGAGGTACAATCTAGGTATGACAAATGATACCCAGTATGCTGTAAAATTTGTGAAATCAGTTATATTATTTAACTTTATCAAGTCACAAAAGGACTGTGTTTATGAACATTTTTATCTCACTTGTTATTTTGAAAGTGCTTCTATTGAATTGTATTTTATTGCATTAACCACCATCCACTAAAGATTAGTATTCCTGAACAGGCTTATATATTTATTGAGTCTTCATGCTCTTCACAGATTTCTTATACTTGATTCACTAGTTGAACAAGTTCTGTTATTCTGTAGGGAGTTGAAGGATTCAAAGGTGCCAAACGTGGTACAAACTATGCAGGACAAATGGCTGCAACTGCAGCTGCCAAGGTCTAGTATAACATGTCTATAAACTTTCTTTCTTTTTAAAAATATTACATGCTAACTCAAATAAAGTTAGTAATTCTGAAATATTGAAACCAGTAAACGAAAAAAGGGATTATAAGGTTTTCTACTGTATCCTTTTGTATCCCATAGTTTCAAAATATTCAACTGTTGTTCATTCCTTTTTTTGCCTTTGTTGCCAGGCCTCAAATTAAATATCAGCATGCTTGAAAGTAATTGTTATTGCTGTCAAAGTAGTCTAGGCTGCTTTTAAATTAGATTTACAGTATCAATTCAAAAAATTACAAAATATTTCAATTTTATTCAGAAAGCAAGAACACTTGGTATAGAAACATGTCGTGTTAAAATCAAAGGCATGGGTCCAGCAAGGCAGGTATGTATTGCCTTCAGTTTAAAATCTTATAAACAGTTTTCAAAAACCATATTTATTTTTAAGTGTAGTAATTAATGTGACATGAAAAGGCAGTGGCTGCTTCACAGTAGCCCCCATTAATAAGCAAAACCTGTTTTATATAAAGGTTGGCACCAGAAAATGTGTTGGAAACACTTCATAGGAACACCTTTTACAACCACACAAAAATTCTTAAAGACTCGTTACATGTTGATTATTCCATTTCAAAATGGAAACGTCTCAAATTGCACCATTTTTGAGCTGTTTATTTTTACTAAGGTTTAAGTTTTCTACTTGTGATTTTGCTATTGAGCATTATACCATGCTTTGCTATTTTAAAATTTTTTTGGAAATTATTTTCAAAATTTTTTATCATGTTTAGCTTTTAAGGAACACTAACATTCATCTTGTTTCTTTATTTTCATACCAGTCATCAATCAAAGGCCTGATAGCTGGAGGGATCAATATTGTGTCAATTACAGATGTTACGCCAGTGCCACATAATGGATGTAAACCCCCTAAGCAAAGGAGAATCTGATTAATCACATAGAAATCCACATCAGTTGCAGAAGAAGGAACATAACAAAGTTAAATCTAAGAGAATGTCTTCCTGCTATAAATTTGTTTGTAATTTACAACCAACCAGAAGAAGTTTGTCTTTATTTCAAGCTGTTTTTATTGTATAATTAATTGAAACAATTCAAATTATATTTTCTTTAACTGCATTCTAATGCACTTCTGTGAGTTGGAAATTTGCCACAGGCAGGCAAAAAAACAGACAAAAATTCTTGCAGAACTAACAGAAAGAACTGGGCCTCATGAGATGTTGTGTTTAAGTTAAAAGACTATTCAGAAGACAACATTCCCTTTAAAACGAACATAACTTTTGACACATCCAATTTTTCTAAAGAATATATACAAAATGATATTGCTTATACAAGAAGCACTGCATTTATGCAACCATCATTTTCAGGATTGTTCGTTACTTGTGCATACTTTCCTGTGGTAGAAAAGAAGGAAAGAATATATTACAACTAATGGGGTTTTCAAGGAACTTCAACAATTTTTAAAAAGTAAATTCAAAGTAAAAAATTTGACTGTTAACAGATAATTTCAAACACAGCTCTTTTTGCAGAAAAATTTTAATTGCTGAAACCAAAGATTGATCCATTTGTTATAGCCAAAGTTGAGAAAACTTGGTCTTAAACACTTTTGCCTATAATTTTGCTTTTAATGCACAGTTTTAACTGGTACAATTAAGCTATTGGTGTATTTAATGATGTCTTACCCCAGACAACTTTTCCACCTTGAGTAACCAACCCAAGCTCACTGACATTTACCTAGTTAGAAAAACATAAGTTACATATAGCTCAAACAACATATCAGAGTAGAAAAAGCAAGGGAAGCCATGTTAAAATACCAAAATAATAAGATCAAAAAGTCAATCCGAACCACTTTTTCAATCTAGAAAACTGATTTTGCAAGGAATTATATACCATTTTTCTAGCACTGGGTACAACTGAAATAACTAATTTGGCATAACCCTTAAGCATATAGCATAACCATTTTGCAACCCATTTAGAACAAATGTGATTCTACTGCCCTGGATAAAGTTGTGTTATGCTTAAAGGATAACATCATATCTTATCATATACATTTTAGCACTAGTTCATGCTCCTACTATTTCACATCATACTCGAGAGACTTAACTTAATAATGCGTAACAACTTGCATTGAAATATGAGTGGAATTGCTTTTGTAAACTGGATTAGCTATTTGTTGGCTTGAAATAAACTCTTTTCCTATAAAGTAGCACATAAGGTAAGTGACAAGTAAGCTTGAAAAATTCAAATTCTCAGTTTTCCCCAAAAATATTTATTCAGAGTAAATTCACTTTATATTTGACACTGTTTATTAACTAACAACTTGAATATAGAATTAGGTTTCATTTGCAGATACAAATCTTCTAAAAAAAAACTTACCTCAATGACAGTTCCTTTTGTTATGACCCCAAGTGTTGTATACATTGGTGATTGGGGATTTTTTTTCACTCCAATAATAGATAAGCAAAATGTTGCTTTAAGCTGGAGAAGTCAAGACAGATAATTGTATAATATCTAGCAGATCAATTAAAAATCAAGTTTAATTCAATAGAATTATTCAAAAGAGACTCTTGCATTAACAAATAGAAGTAAACATTATTGTGCTGTAAATGCAACAAACAATCATACTGCTATTCTAAAGGTAGTCATTTGATTTGGCAAAAAACGTTTCGTTAAGAGAAGGGAGGACAAAGAAAAGTTCTTATCTCTCTTTCATGACGATTTGATAATAAATTTTGGAACTTATTTAACACTGAAGAACCCAAAGGGGAGCTTAAAAGAAAGAGAGGGGGTTGCCAAAACTTACAAATTGCATTGGGGGCCAAGCATTAATTCAATAGCAGCATACTACAATTATAGAAATGTTTGCTTAACTTGACTGCTCGAAAGATTTAAGGCTGAATAGAGAGAAGGGCTTGGTACAAAATTTTTTGTAGCTCACAACAAATATCCAAAAATTCATCATGCTTTGGGGTAAATAATAATGATAATAATAAAGCCAGATTTGTACAGGTAAATTTGTTCAGCAAAATAATTTGCTGCTAGCTATCAACCAAGGACCTGTTAACCTAGAGTTCCTATTATATTTTACTATATTTTATAATATATTTTATAATTTTAAAATAAAATGTTTTGAAATAGTCTAAATATGTTTTTAAAATATGTTTTACATAAGAAACAAGCAATGCTCAAGTCTAAATAAAAGTGTGAAAAGTCAAAGTCAAAAATCCTTGCAGAAGTATTGAACTTTAAAAGAAAAGCTTAAACCTACTGAAATCGGTAGAATGGCAGTTTTTGTACAGATTTTATGACAAAGAACTGTACAATTGCTGTAGCTAGAAGTTACATTTAACGCTCTAAAACCCGTCATCTCAAACAACTTAAATCAATGATAAGCTCCAGCTTTCATTGTTCTCTTGGGGGTTATACTGTATATTTGTTTCAAATTGGTGCAAGACATTTTAAAACACAAAATGCAATTAACCATGACTAAAGATAGATTCCCTGCTATTGAAATTTCAGAAGGAATTACCTCTGGGTGAGTTACATGTGCTTTTTTAAATCGGAGGCCCTACAAACAAAAAAGTTACATATATTGATATTAACTTTAAAACTGGTACCATAAATCCTCTAATGAGTGCACAAGAATCACATTGAATTTTAATCTCTGTAACATGATTAGTCAATTTAGCCTCCATAGAATTGTTTTCATTGATTGGTGGTTGATTCTTGAAAGGGGGAGGGCACTCATTCAGAAATTTATGGTATGCAATTTGGCAAGCTTCAAGCGCTACATAAAATGCAATATAACTAATATTAATCTTTACCTCTTGTTGCCACTTGAAAACAAAATTTTTTTTTCAAGCAAGAGAAACAATAATTTCTAAATAATGAACATTATTAAATGCTTTATTAAATGCTTTCATTGGACATCATTAGAAAACCCTGACAACATTAACTAGTATTGAGCTTAATCATCAGAAAAACATTTATTCAATTGAAATCAGAAAATAACTAACGTGTGTACAGAAATTTACATCCTGGAGCAGATAAAAATAGCACATATCACCAATGCCTTCTGGTTTTTTTCTATGTCTCCACTTTTTAGTGCTACCTTGTGTTTGTATACCACTATGAATGCCTCAGCTGGCACAAAAGAATTCATTTTCAAAATATCAAGCAATATTAGAAATAAAACTTGCTTTGAGCACTAACCATTGGTCTGATAAAACGCTCATATTTTGGAGGTTTTCTTGTAAAAGCATCCCCAACAAATGTTACTTTAGTGACCATTCGTTTCCAGCACTTTCCTGCAAGAAGAAAATGTCCATTTTCGAATTGTTATCAATAGATTTTGATACAAAGAAATCCAAAAAAAAGGTATTGGAGCTCAAATGAACATCAGTGCTAATATAAAAATATATAAATAAAAACAGTAGAGGTCAGTTGATTCTTTCCAAATTAAACATTTTCAACCAAATTCAGTACAAGACATCCTCTGGATAAAATCTAATTTTGTCAACATACCTGCACATAAACAATTTGGATTTTGGTGAACATAAATCATTCCATTAACAATGTATAATTGTTTTAGAAGAATGTTTAAATGCTTTGGGATTTTTTTGCCATATTAATGATATATTTCAAATCATCCACTGCAATTTTTCATATAAAAGTATCAAGTTTTAAGTAAGTAAAGGTGTGTTGTTTTATTTCATTGTATTTTGAAACTTTTTTTCAATCATTTACATGTTTGGAATTTGAAGAGCTTTTTTGAAAGAAGTTGATTAAATTACATACCTGTTGTCTCAACCAAACCTCTTATAAATACTAGATAACAGGAACACAGCTCAAATTGCTGTACACTAAATCACATTTATCGATAGACAATGAATTATGCATTTACAAAGACTTTCACTGCTGCCTTGCACCCTTGAAAATTGGAAATTAAGGTTTACGCATTTGCTGGCTTCAAAGTGATGACTCAACCATACTATCTTGAATAAAATATCAGCAGGAGAATCTCGAACCTTTGCAATACAAATTAATTGTTGCAATGCTTTATTGAGCTACATGCTAGTGACTTTACTGGATTCTACTGGTTACATACAAGGTCGGATAAAAGCTCTGCAGGGCCCTACAGCAAAAATATTTTTGGGGCCCTATAAAAATAGCAATGCAATGATGTCATAAAAATCAATTTTACAATTTTTGGGAAACATTGCTTTTGTTTATGCCATACATATATTTTGAACATTCCATTCATGGAAGTCGTAGAAGTTCTGAAAATAAGTGAACTGCATCACCTTTAAATGTTTCAACCAAGCCAAATTTACAGTAATTTATTAGCAAGCTTCAAATGGCCAATTGGCATTAAATATGCAACAAATTTAACTTGTTTTGCACATTTAGAGATATTTTATTGCTAAAGTCTGGTTCTGATTCAACAGCTTTTCTCGCCAAAAGTAGAAAGAGCAATGTTTGAAACAATTATGCACTTTGCTGGATTTTTTAGAATACATTCTGTGCACAGCACATTTTTTCCAGCCTAGCACTAATGATGCCATTTCTGTGTCATATTCCAGTGATGCTCTCATTATAGATTAAAAAATGACTTCATTAGCACGGGCCCCAACAACTGCAGGGCCCTAGGCCATGGTCTAGTTTGCCTTAGGGTTAATTTGGCCCTGTTTATATACATCTAGAATGTGCTCATTTACTCGATAAAGTAAAAACAATCCAAATGCTTACTTCTTGTTTTTCCAGTCTTGACGACTCTGAAAACCTCATCCTCACCAACTGCTCTTACTTTTGGCAAAGGAACATCCCATTTGCCCTAGAAAATAATAAAACTTTCTGATGCCTAACTCCTTTCAAATATTTCACAGATAGACACATGCAAATTATACAGCCATAGATTTGGTGCTATGGAAACAGGGGATTCATGTTGCAATGCAAGTGCTTGAAATTTAGAATTTGAGAAAGCCATAAATGAAAGCACCAAAAGAAACATTAGTAAAGCTCTTTTCCTAAACACCTAAATTAACTGTAATTTTCCTGGTATATATACAGAACAGGATTGTTCAAAGTTGCGATTCCAAGTTTAATGCTTAATGCAATTTTCATGCAACTGTTCCACTCAACTTTGCTGTTACATGGTTCCTCAACCAACTTGTGATTGCCATTGCACATAGTTACATATAATTGGAGGTTGCATATCATTTTTCTCAAATATGCCTACCAGAATTTAAGGTGGATTTCCTCTTCACTTCACAGAAAATGGTAACTGACAAATGATAACAACTTCATGTTGCTTTTTCTTTTGCAAGAAGATTGAAAATTAAAAGAGAAAGAAATACGAAAAGAGCATTTGGGTGAAACACCTTTCAAGAAAAAAGCAAAAAGGAAAGTTCCACCCAGGGAACTATGAAATTACAAGTGTTGTTATGAAAAAAAGAAGAGGGGCCAAGAGGGGAAAAATTTCTCAAAAAGGATAGCAAAAAGTAGAAGAGGTTTCATTATTGGCATCTAAAAGGGATGCTCTATAACTCTGCCTGCTTCCACCGATGATAGGTAATACCATTTCAAGTATTACTGAATGACTGACTGTGACTCAATTTGAAGCATAGCTTGTTCCTGAAGTTATGACGAAATGGCTTGAACATGATTGGTTGAGAGGTCAAACGGTACAAATTCCATGGAAAAAGTTGCCTTGATTTCAACTTTAAAAAATGAAAAGCTGTATGGTAAGCGTACCATTCTTGAATCTCAAAATATCTTCTGCCCATGCTTGTACCATATGCCGTATTCTGTCCATACCGTGAAGAAGAAATCCACCTAATATGACACAGCAATGCTTCTCTCTCAAAGCTAAATACTGAGCCTGGATCAAAGTGCATTATATATATCTTATTAATATCTTTACATATTTAAACTAGATATCCAAATGATAACTCACAGCCTTTTCCTTTCGTTTTTGCTTTATCATATTACTGAGTACTTTTGCTCTTGTTTGTCCTTCTCTATCAAGTAAATATGCAGGCACAGCCCCTTCTGGAACTTTCTCTGCATCTTTTGCTTTTGTTTTCTTTTCTTGGTGCATCTTCAATGTCTTTTTCATTTGTATTTTTTCTGAATGGCGCTTCTTGTTGTATAGTTTTGCCCTTTAGGTTGAAAAACAAATTCTTAATTTTTATTCTAATTCTTAATTCCCTAATTTTTATTAATCCTAAAATGTTGTATACAAGTTTAAGCATAAATGGCAAAATATGTGCTGCAAAATGATAAATTATGATAAATTGAAGATTTCTTCTCCAATAAGAAGAAAAAGAGCAAAAAAGGTATGTTAGAATGGGGAAAGAGGAGCATGGTAATGAAATGATAGAAAAGAAAGAGATCAGAAAGCAGAGAAGAGAAATACAGAATGAAAAATATAATAAGGATCAAAAAAGAGTGTGGAGGGTGCAAAAAGGGTACATAGAAGGCAGGAAAATATAGGATTTAGCGACAAAGCACATTTGCATTAGTGGATGCTAGTCAAGTGGCTGCAGAGTTTTTGCAAGGGGTTTCAAATTTTGTTTGCCAAAGTTAAGCACTAGATAAACAAAACGTAGTTATGGTTTATCTTACAAATCTTTTACCAAACAAAGGTTATGAATTTTTGCAGCTTAACTTTAATGTCTAATCATCACATTTTTTATCTATTGTAATGCAAACAAATATCATTCTACTGCAATTTTATCTTTATTTGAAAATATCAAAATCCTATGAATTATAACAAAAAACTCAACAGACTAATACTTTATTGAGTTACTTACTTCAAACCATGAAGTTTTTTTGCTTTGAGTGCTCTGTCATGTGGCTCTCTGCCTTGCTTCTTGCGACTGAGAAAATAAAAAAATTGTTTACATAGTCAATCTTCCATTCAACACCCTGCTCTATTTAGTGATACAAATTTTGAAAATGGTGATCAATAAAGCTAATATTTTACAAATATTAGGCTATCCTCAGAAAAGCATGATATCACACAGGCATTTTTTGGCCCCCTGCGTTTTCCAAAGAAGTTCAGTTTATCACATGCTGTATCAAGCCTCTGAGTTACCACCTTTACAGAAAACATTCTTGGTCAAACAATTACATTTTCATTTCATGTTGTATTTAGTTTCCTCATCCAACACAAACCTTTTGCCTATTTACATGTTACTGCTTTCATTTCATCTTGGATTTGGGGTACAAAACTGTGGGGAGTTTGCCTTTGTTTTATCTTCTCTGATAAAGATACCTGTTTTTATGGTTTTGAACATTCACACTGCTTCTATTTTTGTGAATTTTTTTCCATAATGTACCTTCACATCGATCCACTGTTTTTTCAAAAGTCTTTTTGTGAATATGTACTTTTGATAGCATTTTGAAAATCTCAATTTTTGTGTCACATTTGTGCTTTCTAATCAAACGTATACCCTTGTACATAGTAAATCATTTAAAAATTTTTAAAAAAACTCAAATGTTGTACTACCAATAAATTTTCAAAAATACTTCATCACTCCAAAATATAAATAACACCCCCATACACCCCTTGATTTGACACAGAATGGGATTCACTGCACACCTGCAAATTTATTCCTAGTATGGCCTGTATATACAAAAACTTTTTGTCTGACACTGCTCAAAGAATAAAATGTCAAATCAGGGTTGAAAAGATCAAACTGGAAATTATAAAGTCAATTCTGGATCGAAATAAGGCCAATCAGAAAAATGCAAGCACATGACCACCATAGTTACCCATAAAGTACCATGTTCCTCTAAAAAAATTACCACTGGAGTCCAATGTGAAGATAATAGTGGTTTTTCATTCTTATGTGGGCCAATTCCCAAACTGTTGGATGAAAGGACAACGAAGTTTTGCCAGTTAAATGAAAAATGTTATAATTTTTAGCGTTCAATAAATTTTTTGATTGTTTTAATTGTTTTTTCTACTGGTTTAATTGCAATCCCTTCATTCACAGTTTGCGCTTGAAATTGAAGCGCAGAGATTCAAAATGTGGTCTGTAACATTTCCCAACTGGTACACAAGATGGTTTGTACAAATGAACAAGAACTGCAACAAATGACATGTGAAATAGGAAAAAAATATATATTGTTGCGGAAAACATTTCATTATCTACTTACAGTTTCTCATGGTAGTCAAGACGTCTTCCATGTCGTTTAATGGACTGCTCAATATGCTCATTCTGTGGCTATAAGGTGGTGGGAAGGACAACATTATCAAAATTGTATGTTTATGAAAAACAAAAGGCCCTGGAACATATCTTAGCAAATCTTACATATCCTGTTTTAGGCAGAGCTTTTAAATTTAACCAACATTGCCATGCTATCAACTGAATAGGCTACCTCTGTACAGAGTCATGCCCTAGTCTTGGAGTTAATTTATCAAAATTGTAAAGAAAGATAAATATATGTGTATATTGGACTGTTTGGCTCAGTGGAATGAGTGTGGGTTTTTGAAGCAGCAAACTGGAGTTCGATTCTGACCAAGAGTGGTTTGATACAATTGGGCAGCACCCTTGTGGAAAGATTTTCCTCCTTTCAGCCTTTGCCTATGATTACATACATTATGATTATATATTTATATATGTATATATCATAAAAAGCATCTACTTCCAGCACCAGCCCTACAGGACGTGCAAATCTAAGCATGGCAAATTTAATAAGAAACAATGTTAAGGAATCTACATTTTCTTAATGATTGCATAGAACACATTGAAAGAACTATCATATTTCTTAGTGACAAGGCTAACAGTTCTTATTGGTAGTTAAAAATCTGACAGATTTTGCTTTATGAACAAATAAAAAAACAATTAGGGAATAGCAGGTTAACAGCGAGTAAATAACATAAAACTGCACCACATGAAGGAATTTTGAATACAAAATGGGTTTTATTTAGAAACATTTTGCATTCAGCGCTCAAAAAATGATTTTTGAAATAGGAGTATATTTTGTTTCATGATAATTCAAATGATTAATGATAAAATAAATGCACTATGGCTGTTGATTAGTATATTGAGATACAATACTTATAATTTGTGGTGAATTTTTAAGAGACACTTTTTGGATAAGTTATTTCCAATATTCCTGATTCTAAAACTTGTATATACTCACAGCTATGCTGGGTTTTCATGCACCTGAACATGACCCACAAAATCAACTAAGTCATACATATGATAGTATGCACATTCTACAACCTGGCCAATATTCAAAGTTTATTTCCATTGTAAATCCTAGATATTTGACACAACCAGATTTGCCATGAAATTGCAAAGTTTTAAATGATTCATTCAAATCAACTGAGTTAGAAGATGACCTCAGGCTCCCTTTGAGTTGTCAATGTTTAATACTTTTCTCGACTGCAGAGTATGGCTGTTTCCAACAGAATATTGGGTGTGCAAGAGCAAAATATCACTTGTTCTAGTGTGCACTTTGGTAAACGTGTGCACTTCAGTTGTGCATATTAGCACACAAAACTATTCTAGAGCCCAAGGATATCAATTAAGAAGCGAAAATGAACAAAAATAAGTAAGTGTACATGAGTGATAGTTAATCTGTTATCAAACCAATGCAAGATTATGTTAATCTCGATAAAACTTAATTGTTCATTTACCTTAAGCAATTGGAAGCACCCATGTCAGGCCTAGATCTCAAAATTTCACACCTTTAATCAGCTGTGCAGGGAAATTTAGAGATATAGGGTCATGTACCTGGATACAAATTAAAAATTTTCTATTTTGCTGAATCTTAACTTTACTTAATTTTTCTTGAAAATGAAAAGCCCGTTACTACTCATTTTTTCCTGCTATTTGGCCTTGAAATGAAAAGCAGGTGTATGAAAGATTCACTGCAGTGCTGTTACTACCCAATTTCTCTTGTTATTTGGCCCTTTTTTAATAAAAAGCCAGTGTATGTAAGATTCAATGCAGTGCCGTTACTACCCAATTTTTCTTGCTATTTGGCCTTGAAATGAAAAGCCCTTATATGTAAGATTCACTACAGTGCCGTTGTAATAGATTTTTAGTTAGTTAGTTTTAATTTTGCTGGAGAAAAGACGCACAAAAACTCAGCAGATTTGTTTACATTGTGTTGATGGCCTAAGGCAGCGTAAACCAAGAATCAAGATTATAAAGATAAAGATCAGTGAGATTGTACAATTCCATTTTTTTTAATAGTTCATTATTCCTGCACAGCCACAATTTGACCTATTAAACCGTTACTACTTAGTTTTTGTTGTTATTTGGCCCTGAAATGAAAAGCCTGCATATGTAGGATTCACTGCAGCACTATTACTATTCAAGTGGAAAGCTTGGCATGTTAGGGAATACCCTTCATATAAGTAGTGTTTATCAATTTGGGTTTTGCCCGTTTTCACAATTGCTGCAGAAGGGCCTAATGTTTTGGGTGTTCGTCAAAAATTAAATGGTGTTTAGCAAAAAAGTGATTGAGATTTGAACTTGATTCATTCTCCTAAATCGATATATACTCCATTAATGGGATAACTGTGTTTTGATTTTACAGGCCTACTTATCCTAATGTGTAGGTCGACCAGTTGATGGTGATAACACTTCCTTATGACAATAGTACATGGAAAATCATCATAAAATGGAATAAAATTCAGTTTTGGAAAAGTTGAGGTGAATACTCAATGAATTTCATTGCCCATTTTAGTCGCCCATATATATCGAGGGACAAATCGCTGCTTAAAATCACGTACGCTCTTGAAAATAATCACACTTTAATCGCCTGATAGCAGTCATTTCTCACTAATTTCTCATTGGTTGCTGCATGGGCGGATCCAGACAGCTCAGGCTGTTGCAGTTGCAACTGTTACATTTATGGAAAAGGATTTATGTCATATTTTTGTATTTTCCCCAAATAAGGCTTGATAATCAAGTTCCATAATTTTTTCTATCCATAACAGTTTCAGGAATGACAGTTTCATTTTCCAATAGCGGTATTACTTGCGATGGGTAGGGAACAGAGCACTATATTTGACTTGATGTCTTTTACAAGGTGTTCCACAACTTTTCACTGTTTTTCACGTCAGGCTATTGTCACCCCTGCATCCATGAAGAAGAAAATCTATCACATTGATTTAATATTCCGCTTATGCTGCTGTTCAGAAAGATAACTTTGTTTTAAGTTGTCAATGATTATAAAACTTTTGCACCTTTTTTCTTTTGCAAATATTTTCTGGATCTGCCCCTGTGCTGAACTTCTAACTTTTCTTTTTCAATTTCATCAAGTATGTTTCAAAATTGTTGCTAAACTGGCATGATAAGTTGGCATTTAATTTAAGAAATATTGTTGTTTAATTTAGCTTATGAATTAGTTTACCGTCATACGTTCAAACAACGCTTATTTCGCATGAAATTATTTGAGAGCATTTTGGAATCTATGATTCAATCCCTAAATAATCACAAATTAATCACAAATTGATCAAATAATAATCACTTTAATCAATGAAATCAAATTAATCACACACAAAATTGATTTATTCGCAAATCAATCACTATTGATTATTAATCTCGTACGCCATTTTCAAGAGTGATTTGCCCCTCGGTATATATAAGAAAAGCCTGTATATGTCAGGTAACGTTACTATCCCCGATCAGGGCGAGACGTGACCCTATCATCTCCTGTGTGCACTTGCCATATTCTGCAGTCTGGATACTTTTGGCAAATTGCTTATTCTGTTTCCTTCCAAATCACGCTGCTTCATTCTATCTAGCATCTCTCACTTCTTAAATACGATCGAAATAAAATGTACGCATCAAAATCTTTACTTACCATGTTTGTTAATTTTTAATTTGCTCTCCTATTATAACTTTGTGTTGATGAAATATGGCCTAAAACCAAGTAGGCAAAAGAATAATAAGATATATCGAGGTTTTACAGAATCAATGACCCAATCAGTTAGATTTTTAGAGGACTCGATGATCCTTCTTTTGATTTATGTCTGCTTTATCTTCTCCTCAAGAGCTAAACGCCAATTTAAATCATTTCTCGAATGTGTGTGATTTTTTTGTTTCCATCAACAAGATGGCGAACACGTGAAAGGGAGGTGTTCTGAAAACGAGACGGAGTTGCTTCCATTTTGATGACGCAACCACTGGACGCAACATGTGCACTTGAAGAATATTTCAAACTTGCGTTCAAGTAATTTCAGTTCGACGAATTTTTTGACAAAACAGTACCACCTCTGCGATAAGCATAAATAGAGACAGATGTTCATGCCCTTGCCTTAAAAGTAATGGAAAGCTTAGAAAATTACTCTCAAATGGTAGTACTTTTTGACAAAACCACTCAAACGGTAGCATAAAAACCAATATTATTTCCTTGGTAGCATCCATTTCTCTGTTCTCTTCTGGTCCTTTTTTGACAAATTACTTCAGAATTGATTGTTGTTGTTTCGGGAAAGATAAATCTTGTTCATTATCTATAACAAATTGCAAGCTAAACTGAGCAGTTCAGTTATTATCGAAAATGGGCCATTTGGTAGCCATTTGGTAAGACCCTCAAACGGACTGGACCCCCTGTCGGGCCTTAATGGGAGTACCACCCCCCCCCCCCCCTCCGGGACATAAGCACAAACAACACATATTAACGACTATTTTAATTGTAGTCACTTAAAAAAATTTCTTCTCTAGTGTCGTGTAGAAAATTGACATGATGTTGAGGAGTAAAACATGCGATATGCAGGGCTGGAAGATTCTTATAGTTTATTGAATTGCTTTTTCAATACAGTGTTTGAGATCAAAATGTATGTCAATATAATCTCAAGCTAAAACACTTTAACCCTGATCCAGAATCTAGACGTACAGAAATGTTCTGATTGTGCTTACAGGAGGGTGTAGAAGGGGGGATACTGTTAGTCATTAGTCGGGCGATAAGCCCCAAGTGATAGTCACTAGCCAAGATTTTTGGCTCCAATTAGTCAAAATTTCTTTTTAGTACAAAAACTCCTGGTTTCAACATTGATTTTCATAGTTTCATAATCATAAGCAAAAAGAAAAATTTTTATGAGTTCTTATTTGAATTGCAACATAATATATCCCGTCACAGGGTTTTACACAAAATTGGTCACTGAAAACAGCCTGTTATTCACCTAGTCAAAACCCCTTCTACACCCACTTACAAGTATTCTCAATTGCCAAGCGCCACTGTTTGGGCAACATCAAAAGTCATGTGCTCGCGTTCCTGATTAGCATATTTTCCTAGCAGTGAGTTTTCGATCTCTGTTCTGACGTTTTGTCTAACCCAAAAGATTGTCAGACGAAAAGCTTTACTATGATTCAAAATGCTGTGTTCTTTAAAGCTATTTTTAAATTTTGTACCACAAAAGAGTATGCATTGTAGTCATTTCTCTGCACTCTTTTTATAAGAATATTGTATATTGTTTATAAGAGTATTCATGTTCAGAATCATCCAATTTTAAAGAATAAAATAATAAGAATATCACTTAGCATCAGCTCGAAAATTTTTAGCTTGATTGTGCAATGTTCATAAAAAAGAATTGCAGAACTGTCCCATCTCTGTTCCTCTAAAACACTATCAAATTTGAGGAAAATATGAATTCTTTAAGAGTGTATTCAGTCTCAAGAAGAAAATTCCTTAAGAATATTCAAGCTAGAAAATATTTATAGTATTCTTGTAAAAAATTGTACGCGATCAGTGTTTACCTGCCATTTTCAAAAAGAAGTATATTTAAAAGTTGCTGACGAAGAAAGAAATACCTTAACTTGAGCATGTAAAGGTAGAAGATAAAAGTTAGAAATAACTCAAAGCCATTGATAGACTGTTTCCAAGAAAATGAATGGAAAACAGAACGAAGCCTCCGCTGAAACAAGCTCGAACTTTGGATCATCATCATGAACATCATGTGAAATGCTGATTCAAGTGACAATTCTGATGATGATATTTGAAAATTAGGATAGATCAAATGAAACTTATTTCATACTCGATCTGAATAACCAAAGTTTGTCTGAATACCCAATACAAAATTGGTCGTGGAAAAATGGCAATCAACAACCGGGCCCTTAGTGTTAAAAAGCAAATGAAAAAATTATGGGCTTTTCCACGAAAGTTCAACCTGGGAAGGATGATGAAAACTTGGTTGAGTAGCATTGGGATAATAACAGACTATAAATTTTCCCAATTACCTTTTAACACAATCTTCCACAATTAGTGATATGTTTGCCTGGGATAAAGTAAAGGTTTAGGTCAAAATGTTTTGGACCCAACTAATATACACTTCTGAATAGGAAGATGCTTAGAGGTTGGGAAGTAAACGACGGGTGCAAAATCAAATGGAAAGTTTTGTATTCCAATACTTTTCAAGGATGCAATTACAAAGTACTGTTAAGTCAAGAAATAGGTTGTAAATGCCAAAGCTGACATATAACCGATTCAGTGGCGGTTGTTAGGGGGGGCAGTTGCTCCCCCTAGAGTCCAAATATCGGCAAAATTACCATTCAGCAATATATAGTATTTGTTTTTTTGTCATTTTCAAACAAATTTCTAAAACTAATACTTCAATCATTTGGGTTTTGTTTCCAGCAGCACCCCTTTTCACATAAAGCGAGTAGAATCGATATGCAGGATAGGTCAAATATATTGTCAGAGAACCCAAATTTTAACGCAAAATGCCTTAACTCGGTCTAGTTTTTAGAAAGCTTCCAAAAACAATGAGAAAAGAGAAAGCATGAAACCGGACTGTGTAAGGCCCAAATCTGTATAGAGTCTATCAACTATATTTGCAAAAACAGCCAGTGCTGAGGGGTCTTTGTCAAAACTAAAGACGAACAAGATTGGTCAGCAACAACTCAAGGGGCCCTAGCTTCTCTCAATTGAAAACAAATAGCAAATTATATTTCGCAGTATTTCGTTTCGTTTCGTTTCGCTGATTATGAACCCTGCATATTGTATCGTATGACAACCCGCTTGATGATTTTGCAAATAAAGATATTCTCAGAAAAATTGTTTTGAAACCGGTTACAATCCAGTTTTGGAAATTTGAAATTGAATATCATGTATAAAATTCTCAAAGAAAGATAATTTTGAGTCTATTTTAAGTTTACATCAAATTTGAGGAAGGTTTAGCTTGAGGAAGGTTTAGCTTTGCTGGACCAGAAAAGTCCTCACATCACATTTTTGTAACGGTCCAAAGCTAATTTGAGCCACATCATTTACCATAAGCCACACCATTTACCATGTAACAGTCGGCAAATTTCACACTGTTGCCCCTCCTGAAATTTTCCGAAAAACTGAACTGATTTCTTCCATCCAATTTAAAGGCCCTATGTCCCGATGCATTTCGCTGACCATTTAAATTTCTTATTGACAATCGACATAATATTACGTATCAAACTGGCTAATTCTCAATGTTTTCTCGATCATAATCACGCTGCAACGCTTCAGTTAAGAAAGATGTATACATTATTGTAGAAGAATTCACTTTTGATACTTATTTTCCCATAAATTTTCTCCATTTTTGATTATTTATATTTTTCTAGAAAGTACCAGTGTTTTGGCCCATAGCAACACAAAATCAGCTGGTTGCTATGAAGCTTTTTTCCTTAAGCAACTTTTTTTCTGCAGTTTTTGGGGGGTGATTTGTCACTTCCTATCATTAAGTGTGAAAGGCTGACTTTGGAAAAAATTGTGCCCTTAAACTTTTCAAGTAAGAATTCGCAAGTTTAAGTGAAAATCTCATTGGCAAGATTGATAGCAGAAATTATGCTGTTGAAAACACAACAGCTGGCTCGCTCATTGGTGAATCATGTCAAGGAAGTCATCCACACAAAAAAAGAGAGCATAAAATATTCATAATAGTCATAATAGTCATAGAGACGAGGACTGGACTCTGACATTGACATTCGTTGACATTTCTATTATATGAACATTGAAAAAATTTTCACAAAATCTTTATTAAGTGTTTTTGGGTAAAAGAAAACATTGTTTAAAGTCTGTTTTTATTGTTTTTCATTGCACTTTTCTTGTCATTTTTCATTTGACAAACTTTTTATTATGCATTAAATGCAGCCTTCTGATAGAGGCCCCCCTCTATTAAACACTGCATCCAAAATTGGATTTTGTAATAAACACTGCCATGTTTTTTAGAGGAAATACTGTACATAGACATACTAGCAGGAAAACTCTCTAAAATTGTAATAAAAAGGCTCTAAAGGCATTAACTGAAAAACTGGTAGTAAAAATAAGATTGCTAACAAATCAGAACATCAGGTCAATTCTATGCAAGAAAATGCTGAGTATGTTGCAGCCTGCAGTTTTAGTACATGAAGGCAACTTAAACATAATTAGATGGGAATTTTGCATTTGCAAATGCAGACAAAGGCTCCCTGTCCCTTTACTATTACTGTTCAGGCCCAATGGACTTTATACACTTATATTGCAGAAGCCTTCTTTAAAAACACTATTGATAGCCAGAATTTCATTGATTTTATTGATAATAATAATTCTAATACAATGCTTGGTATTCTTGCATTAAAATGTGGCACAGATAGGCATGCTACCTTCAGAGGATGTGTGGGCATCTACATAATTTGTTACAATAGGATGCTAAATCTACTGGAAACAATTCAAGCAGAAGTATAGATGGTAGAGAAAGTATGAAGCATCCTACACAGATACATAAATTGCTGCTAACAAAGGATTTTTTATTGTAAACTCAAATGACTAAGAATGGATTTAGATAACAAGCAGAGTCAATAATTCTTCATCACTTGCCTTTGGACATTAGCAGGGACATCATCTTGAAGTGAAAATCTGTCACTCAAAAAGTTGCTGGTAAACATAGAAAACATGCCTAAATTAATTTTCCTTGTTTCCTAAGTGCATTATGCTGTTTTATTTTGGCTTTCCTCAGTTTTCGCCAATATCTCTTGTCATCCATTGAGAGATCTTCTAAATTTATTTTTTCTGTATCTAATTTCCACAACCATTCAGGATAGTCTGAATCTGGCTTTAAGGCTGGGTCCTGGCCCTCTTTATAGATGTTAGCACCATTGCAAACCTCTTGTGGATGATCTGCAATTAGATAATCATAAGCAGTCTGAATATCAAATCCAAACAAAGAATAAAAGTTAGTATAAATTCTTCAGAAATTGTCCTATTATTATCAAAATCTTTACTACAGTAGAGCATTGAATAGGAAGGAACCATCATACCTCTCCCAGTTTATTCTCCCCTTGGCAAGAATAAACTCATTCTTATAAGCAAAGTAAAAATTGTTCCCTTCTGTGATATTCTTATTCTTGTGCTGCATGAATAGCACAAATAGAGGCTAGTCACCTGGGGCACTAGGAATGGACTGTTTTTGCAGTTTGGAACACTAGACTATCACAGCAACTTGGGACACTAGGCCTGGACAGTTTTTGTACTTTTAAAAAGTGTACTTTATGTGAGCAGGGTTACTAACATTACCTGACATATACAGGCGCTTTTCTGAGATATATGGGCATCCAGAATAGGCAATGAAATTCATATATGTCAGGTATATGCCTGTATATGTCAGGTAACGTTACTAACACAGGGTGCCCAGACTGAAAAGTTTCATCTGAGTAGGGAACGCATTCCCCTTGCAATAATTTTGATTCTTAATTCTGCCCGGGTGCTATAAAGAATTTGCTGTTGATTCGGCGTACAATATTTGTTTATCTGGCCATATTCACTGCGAATATTCCACTTTTGATTTCTGATAACAAGAAAAAACAAACAGTACAAGGTCTTTTCGAAATCCTTTGCTTTAAATTCTGCGCACGGTTTCGCAGGAAGTATTCATTATCCGCAAATTTAAAAACTATTACTCTGTTGTTCCCCGCGCAGAAAAACTACTTTACAGTCTGGTGGGGTGCTTTATGTTTGGGGAACTTTAAGTCTAAATGGTTGGGCCTGAGCTCCTGAACACAATCTTTGTTTTGTTTGATCTTTTTTTGGTAAATTCTCAAATTCATCATTAAGCTCAGCTCCTTGAAGCTTATTCCATTTCAAATATAGTTTGCAGTTTCTGCTTGAACTTGATTTGAAGAAAGTCCGATCAATGTTCCGTTGCCAAACTTTTCTTGAAAGCATCTGATGAACCAAGATCTTGTCAGAAAACGCTGCATTTTCTAGCCTGGTCTACAACCTTTGGTGCTGTTGTTCGTTCCGAAAGGGTTGGCAGTTGCCTAGATGCTGATGAAAATAGGGTAGTTTCAGGGCAGCAGAGAGAGAGGAGAGAAAGTGCTACTATTGTGAATAAAAAAGCAAAAAAAGCGATAATTTACCTGAATAAAGCCGCAAGAACACTGATGCAAGAATCCTTCTACCATAAAAATACTTTCCCGGCCAAAGAAACGACGATGTTGAAATTAGATTATTGGCACAAATTATAAACTTCTTGGCCCTCATGATATTCGCCATTTTGCCAGAGCCTCAGAAAGAGGCTTCAACGGAAAGAGGTAAAGTTATAAAACACCTCAAAAATGGCCGCCCTGAGATTGAAGTTTCCAATTTCTGGTAAGAAAACTGCTTGTTATGATTAATTATGACAATTTGCATAGTTCTTCATTCATTGTAACACATTGTATCTTATCGCCATTTTAAACATCAAACAGCTTATAGCAGATGCATCATCAATTTTCATGAAGATGCATATCCCATGAGTTTGTTTGAAGTCTTTTTTTATGAAAACGTTGCATCACAACTAGTAGAACGTTTTCTCAGGTTTGGGAACAATTATTTTTGCACTGTCTGCAGCAAAAATTTATAGAGCAATATTATAAAAGAAATTAAGGTCAAATTTCTCCCAAAGCAAAAAATCATGCTTAACTAAAGTTTTAGCTAAGAGACTTAGCTTCTAATCTCTAAAACATTTCTTTATGGTTTAAAGACAACAGGATTTTTGAAGATAATTAATTATCTTCAAAAATCCTGTTGTCTTTAAACTTTCTCTTCAACCCTATCCAGTGTTTGGGCTGCGATGGCCCTCCTGGTGTGGGCAGTTCTCTCTCACTCTTCAGGTCCTCTGCACTTTGTGATGGAGCTGCGATGGCTCCCCTGTGTATCTGGTAAAAAAGAGGGGCAGTGCGGGTGAATGACTCGGCCTTGGGTGTTGGCTTGAAAGCACGACCCGATAGCTCAGTGGTAGAGCACTTGACATACAAAGTCAGGGGTCGTGAGTTTGAGCCTCGCTCGGGTCAGTTATTTTCCCACACTCTCTATTAATTATTTCTTTATGGCTAAAATATAGCAGTTGGATAATTGTGGTAACCGATTTAACAAAAATTTCTGATGCCAATTATTTTGAAATGAACAAAAAGAGCACAGTTTTCACACCTAGGTGCAATGTAAGGGCCTACAATGAAGGGGGGGGGGCAGGGGGAGGGGCTTCACAAAACAATAGAATTTGTTTTCAAAATCTTTTGTTATGGGTGTTAAATTTTCCCTTGGCTCCCCACCCCCCACTTTTCAACCTTTGTCAGAGCCCATGAATGTGGTAAGATACTCTTCGTGAAATTTGGTTAAAATTTATGTAGTCTTAGCTATTTATTTTTTGTAAGAACAGGATCCCCAGATAAAATGTTATTCAGCTAGGTCAACATTTACTTAAGAATCCAGACTGTGTAATAAAATTACTGAACCAAAACCAAAGTGAGAAGAGTTTGAGATCATCGGGTAAGCAAGGTTGCCTTTTCATTTAGGAGTTTTTGAACTTGTCTACATCAAAACAAAATATTCTGACCTGTGTAGACAGAAAGAGTAAAATTTTCTCTTCCAGCCTCTTCAACTAGGTGAGAGCTAATAATAATAATAATATACATACTTATACAGGGTAAAAAGTCCTTATCAGTACTAAAATGTACTGTTATCAACAAGGGCCCTGTTAGAATTAAATTGTAATAAAATAATGATAGTAATCCTAATACAATGTAAAACTAGGTGAAGTAATTGCAAGAAAATTTTTTTATAAGAAATCATTTCAACAAGAAATATTTTAGATTTGGAGGGAATTACTGTTAAACATAGTACTCCTTCAGGCTTGATCGAAATAGCACGATAGAGTTCAAGGAACGAATCTTCAAGGGAAGATCGTTGTGACAGCGAGGTCCTTGAAACAAAAACGATTTTCTTGCAGCTTCAGCTCTTAGTAGTGGCAAACGAAGGGATGCGTTATTCTTTGGCTGCAATTGGTTAGAAACAAAGAACCAATCAGCATGCACATTTCTTTTGATCTGCATCTGGATATTGATTTCTGCTTAGCTTTGGAAATTATCTGATGTTTATACTCTAACCATTGACAGATCAAAAAAACTTAAGTATAATATGATCTGTTTTGGCTCAAATGTGCTATTTTCAAATTCTCTGACACTGCAACTTCAAGAGAGCAGTTGGAAGTATGCAATTTATGAATAGAAGGCATAAAAAAGACTTCATAGTGGGGACTTCGATTTGCTAATAACTACCACAATTTTGGTTACAAATTCAGGTTATACATACACTAAAAGTTATAATATTGCAAATAAACGTCATCAAAATATATCATCTTTTTAGTTTTCAAGATTTTGTTTCCATGCAGAATTTTAACTGGTATTAAAAATTGTTATATAAGTTGCATGTAACACTTTATCCTAAAAATAACAATATAATGAACAAATAAATTAAGTACCAAAATGAGATAGTCTATTGAAAATGGCTATTGAAGACAGATTATGTTAAATTTATATGCAAGCTAAATCCCTTTCGCAGTCTTTGTCATCAGCACACGCATGGAGCAAATAATGAGAGCAATTTGGCACAGGCATGACTCAGACATTTGATCGTTGTTTTTGACCTTTCTAAGGCTGTAGTTCTTCAAAATTTTGAAAGTTTTGCTTCCAAAAGTTGAGCAACATTGCCTTATTCTTATAATAGCTTTTTCGGAGGAGATAGGATGTCCTATGCAGGCCAAAAACTGCATACATACGCATATGGAGCAAAACTTTTTAGTTCCCAAAAATACATGCATTGCGCTGCAATACGCCCACCAAAAGCACTCACCAAAAGCACTACCAAAAGTAATGTTTAAAACTAAAAACAAAAGATTATGTAAAAAGTATTGTTTGTTTTGCACAAAAAATGGGGAGGGGCCCCCTGGCCTTTTGTTGTTGGAGATCCTGGGTAAGAGTGTGAATTGCACGCATGGAATAATTATGCATGCGATTTACCACACACATGAAAATATCTTTATGATGAAGACTGCTTTAGCCACTTAACTTATTGGTTTTGAATTTGTTCATAAAATTTATGGATGCATACTATTTTTTGTCTGTTTTTGTGTCATTTGTTCAAGCTCATCTTGAAGCTGAAAAGGAATAAATTCGTTTTCAAACAACACTGGTTTTCAATTTTCTCGTTATAACAATTTTTTTTAGAATGACTCAATTCTCCAACAACTTTGTTTTTGCCTTTTTCATTTAAATGATTTTATTTCAATCAATTATCTGTGAACATCATTATCAAATGCCTTCATTTTTAAGTGCATCGATGGGAACGTAAAATAAAAAACCTTTAATTCAGCTCTGTGTTTGTACAAACCAATGTAATGGGAACGGGTCCTAATTTTCAATGGACAATCACATTATTTATTGCCCTTTGCTATTTGTTGGTCAAACAGGTCTGCTTTTTGTTTTTATTTGCTTATGCTATTTTGTCTGTTTTTGACTTTGCTTTATCTATTTGTCTAACTTTGCTGAACAGAAGTGAAACTTAGTCATATTTCTAAAGTCACTGAAACCTCTCTATGTCGCACATTACCCCTAAGGATAATTTAATTGTTTGTGGAAATTGCTCTCTTTGGAATAAAGATGAATCGAAAGATATCATTCAGAAAGCTGAGGTTGAATGCCTCAAATCGAAAAGAAAAATGAAAATAAATCATCAAAAGAGCATCCCAACTTAAAAGGATTGACATCAACAGCTGATTTGCCAGAGTCAGACAGTGATAATAAAATCTAGAAACATGGCCTTGTGAGGGAAACAAGAATAAACTATACAATGTAGCATTTACATAATTTTAATAGTTTTGCCATATTTAGTGTTTCAATAGAAAAAACTTTATTGTTCTGTGTTATCAAATAAATCTTATTCATGTGTCTGTGATATGTGATATGTTTCAAAAAGACCATAATATAATGAAAGAAATAATATAATGGGCTATGCTTGAAACAATGTTTATTCATTTAATCAAATTTTTTTCCTGGTTCAATTTACTTACATTTATCGTTATTATAGAGTTATATTGTACTGCATGCAGTCTCATATATTTAGAGAAAGAGAAATAGCTGCTTTTTATAAGTATGTATTTATTGCCCTTTTGCTTTCCTTTACAAAAAAGCTGCTTTCTGGGGAGGGGGGACAAGTGGGACAGCCCCCCCCATTTCTCAGAAGAAACAATGTTTTATTTTGTCTCAATTTAATCAGAAAATGTTGGTGGAGGGGTAATACTTTGAAAAAGTGTTTTTGTGGTGTGGCTCTATGAATTTGAAACCGCCTTTATGTAACCAAATGTTATTCATGGGCATCAGCCATTGGAAAAATTAGTATTTCCTGTTGGTAAAATGGCATTTCCTGACATTAAGGGTGTGGCCCATAAATTTAGATTCTCCCCACCCCCTCAAAGCCCAAGAGCTGCTGCCACCACTGTTTATGAAACAGTTATTTTGGTCAGCATTGATTTGATTTTGAACTGAGATATTATTGTCTGTGTGTATTGATATGCCTCAGGTTTGAGTGGGCCAGCTCTCACTTTCTTGTTTACATGGATAAAGGTCCCATATGATAATTTATTCATCCCACCTGGCATGGATCTCACCTGTCTTTCCTCCAGAACCTCCAGAAGCTAAGTGGCTGACCTGCAGTTCATTCAAAAGAAAACAGAGAATTGAAAAGGAGGGTACAAGCCTTGTAATGACTTTATAGGATATTAGCTAAAAATCCCTTGCTAAAGTGTAACAAGAGCTAGGAAGATATTTGTTACTTTTTAAGTAGAATTTTTATGCATGCAACCTGTTTATTACCAATTTCCATCATCAAAACATTTAACACTAAAGGTCAAGCTGTAGTTCCTAATCTTAAACAATTGCTTCATTGCCCTAAAACCTCTTTCATGAACGTGGATAAACCACTCATTTGCTAATTCTTGCAGCCTGGTATGCAGAATTTTTTATTTAGAATTGTTTTGAAAAGTTTGTCAAAATGATGCATGATGAAAAAGCTGAAACATTTGTTGATTTCACTTGAGGAATGTTTTTTGCATTTATACATAATCATGTCACCACAGTTTTTAAAAAACAGCTGCAAACTGGAGATATGATTCAAATTTAATGCTTTGAAAGTATTTTCAAATACATGGTCTTCGTCTATTTTTCTGCAGTGAACATCCATGTTCACTGAAATACAAATAATATCCATTATTTCCAGTGATCTGAAATAAAAATTCAATTCATGAAGTTCTTTAAAATAGTTCCACAGAAATAGTTAGGCAAAAAGAATAATATGAAATAATGTGGAAAGAGTAATAGAGCCCCTAATACATAAAGCATATATTTTAGAAGGTCGAAAGAGATTTCTGACTTTTTCAAATCATGTAAAGGGACACAATGCAAGGGTTCAATTCTAAGAAATAAGATCTACTTCTTGTTCTTGGGTGTATGAGCCATGCACTAGTTTTTTTATCTTATTGCTAGATTGTTTTAAGAATGCAAGTCACATTGTTAACTCTTTCAATGGCGTGTTTGTACAGATAATTTTATGAATTTAATCTTAAAGCCACAGTTTGAACTTATTACTGGATACAAGTCTTTCAATACTACTGTCATTTACAGCTCTTCCATTTCAAAACTTTTGGCAATGCATGTCCCACATACTTTTTCAGAGTTTTGTTATTCTCTTTGTTCCTCAGTTTTGGCTGTAGGTTAAAGGGCCCATTGCCTTCTCGGATTTTCTTGCTATGATATCTTTAGCTTGAGTCAAAATTTGGTTTGACATTTCTTAAAATATGGGGTGCAAAATCTACTATATGGATGTCATATGGTTGACACCAATTAGTCATTTGCTTCCATAGATCTGTAACCAAACATGTAACCAGTAAGTAACCAGGAAAATATATTTTTTATTGTCCTTGTAATGCTATTTTTGATAATCCTTTTCTTTCTGTGTCTTCTCTTATATGTTATTTTTATTTTATTTGTTATTTTCATTTATCTTTCTATGTAGCTTGCTTCAATAAATTTTAAACAGAGCACAACAGTTATGTAAATATGCAGTTTTAAATGAATGTACTCTTGCCTTGTTGTCTTCTGACATCTAAATAGAAAGGTGGAAATTTTTCAAAAGCTGATTCTTTTAGGAAATAAGATAACATTTATCATAAACTATCATTCTAGTGTTTCTTATAAAATATGTACAATAGTTTAAGTGAAACAAAATTAGTTTAAATGCTTTTATCAGTTCCCTGATTGTTATTTATATTTTAGGTCCAAACAGTGAGTTGCTGAAAGGGGTTTTTACAAATTACGTACGCAGCATTACATGGTAAGTTTTTTATTGTTATACAAAATAGAATATTTTACAATATCTTTACAGTTTAATTTTACATACAGGCATTAAAATTGTAGTGTCAAAAATATTCAGAATAATTATATTAGCTAGTTTGTGGTCAATTTTTCCTCCATGAAGCACATAAGCTGAGATACAGTGAAAAGAGAAAGAGTTATATTTCAAGGGACTGGGTTATATAAAAGGCTGCGGGACAAGGTTATCGGGTTGTTGCTTGTGGATAAGGTGAATCATCCACAACAACTGAAGTGAGCCTTGGTAAGAAAGAGAATTGCAGCAAATTGAAAAGATTTCAATTTTTCGATATTGGTAAAGAACACTTTTTCATTGACAAAGCTGTTAAGATTGGTTTTTTACTCATTTTTTTATCCCATTTTTTCATCCCATCCCAGTCCACGAAAATAGGCCTGTTGGTTCTGCAGTGTGAACAATGAAAGTGTACATTGTTGTTTTTCCTAAGGGACCAGACAGAAATGCCTGTATGTAAAAACACAACTTCATGAACAGTGGACCTTTCTGAACGCCAATTGTCTCATAAAAATTAAAGCTAGGTGGCATCAAATTCATGGTCTGCATTTTTTTAAGAACCTGCCTATCAAAGATTGGTAAGCAAAATCCATCTTAGTGTACATTGCAACAATGATAGATTTACGGAAGGCACTAATTTATACATCCATCAACTGATGTGTTGTTTCTGACCCAGAGCCCTGTTTAACATGTGGAGAAGACAGAGCTAGAAAGAGATAAATCTTGTGAGGATTGTGGATTTGAATTAACTGCACACTAATCTGAACTAAAGTTACTTACTAATTACTGTAGTTATATACAAACTGAAAGGCTAAAAATGAATGTGTAGAATAAGGATGTATTGGGATGATGTAATGATGATGTTGTGTCATGTAATGGACAAGGAAAGATCTAGGCTTCGAAGCAAGAGGAGCTGAGCCAGCATGACTTTGATGAATTAAGCTGTAAACAATGTAAGAGTGAATGTCCTGTTGTATACAATGACATGAATATTGAAGGAGGATGTCACAATGATAGCATGATCAATGAATAAGACAGGAAGTAACTGAAATATGGCCCAAATTACAATGTTACCATGGTTAACTTCACTGCAAATTTTGTTAAATGCTGGTAAATTTCATTAGAAAATGAATCTTACCTTATTTGCAGCATCCAACCAATCTAAAATTTCATTTGATTTATGTTCATGCATTTGACTAGTTTTATTAAAGATGTGGAAAACATTTCCCTTGTCTAACAGTCTTGGCACAGAGATTGAATTGAAAGCTCTTTCCAACAAGAAGTCTTTTCTATAAATTTGGTCTGTCCAAGAGAAATGTCTTCTACCCTCAGCAATGATATTATCATTTGAATTACAAAAATCTAAAGATCTTTTGGGTTTTGGATTCTTTTATGTCTTTCATTTGAGCCCGGACAATTTTTTGATTACAAAGCCGTTTTGAATTTGATAAATGCTGTTAATAAAAAAAAATGGTAAGCATTATGAAACAAGCATATTCTAGGAATTGATGTTGAAGATGTTGTTAAGTTTTCGCAAGTGAAACAGGGAAAGTAATTTGTTTTCTTGTGATTGATGTTTCAAAAAGTAATCTTGAAGTGGTTTTTAGTCTATGTCTAGAGAAAGCTATTTTTTTAATCGAACCTCAGCAGTTTTTTGTATTTAAAGGTTTAATTCGAAAGGTGGGTAGAAAGTATATTAAGTTATTAGCTATAAAAACGTGGCATATTTTGTCAGGTGTAAAACTGAGTCATTATCTGCTTACAAATTGCCAGCATTTTGTTGATTATATTAATATTTTTGCAATGAGGTATTGAAATCCTAATCAGTACCTTTAAGGTTTGACGTGGATTATGTGAAATCTCTCAGTCAACCATGTGCCATTTTAAATTGATGACCAGACAGTTCATTTTACTTTCAGCATCTCAAAGAGAATGATTACTATATTTGCTCATCTGCCCAGATTTTGAAATGAAAAATTTTAATTTCTCGCTAAAATGAACGGTCGCTAGCTTTGCTGTAGGTCATTCTGTAACGAGATTTCTTGTTGTTTGCTTGGCGATTTGCAAATTCGTATTAGAGCTGTAGACGTCACTTTTCCAGTGATTAAAAAACCGTCTAATCTTTTTGGACGTTTGCGAAGAGCATAAACACTTTCTATTTGAAATAGTTGGATCCAATCCTTTAAGTATGCATACAAAATCAGGGTTCCAGGCAAAGACTCCACAAAGAGAATAGAATTTATTTTCTTCATTTTGACTATCAAGTAAGTTATTAGTATGTTAAACAACTGCCGGCAAAGAAAATGAAAGCAATGTAATTGAAATAGCTTGGATGTTATTTTCATTGGCATATCCAGGTCAAATAAAGACAATCTTATCGGACTAAGCAAACATTGTAAATCTTTTCTTTATCAAAAACCTGTCTGAATGGCGTTTGGCGGCAATTCTTACTTGAACTTTCATCAAAAATTTTGAATTGCATTTCTAGTTAGTCATACTGACAGGCTTTGTAAATTACTTTGAATTAATTTAATGAAATCTCGTCGCTTTGCCAATCTCAGAATTCTATGCCCTGCTTTGATCTGGTGTATATTTTTTGCGATAAATTCACAGACATCCCATACAAAACCAATAGCATTCATTCGGAAATAAAATATTCTTACTGTGACTTAGGACATGTTGCTTTAATTGCATTGAGGTGACTCCTAAAAAGACGATATTCTGCACTTTTTGCATATTGTGCACAGTGTGAGGATTTTTGTGGCTCTGTATTTTTAAAGATGTATGTAACATGTGTCCATGATTATATTTATAATGTACATTAATCTGTGGACTTTACCCATATCTTAAGTTACATATGTCGATATATTGTTTTATTTGTACAGAAAATACAGTTGACGAGTGAAGGAATTGTTTTCATTTTGCTGAATTGAACCTGATTCAGGCTGTCCGTTTCAAATTGATTTTGATAACCAATACTATTCGTAAAATATTTGCCAGAAAGGTAATCTATAATGCAAAAGTGCAGCCTTGTTTTATTCAGTGATTTGTTGGCAGCTCTAACTGTATCTCCGATTCACAATAGCTTCTTCTTCTTTTTCTCAATAGCATGCTTATTTTTTTTGCTTGTATTTTGCTTTTAGTTTGAATAATGTGCTGCAATCTCGAGGTGTCAGCACACGCACTGAAGGCCAATCACCGATTGCAGCTAAAACCACATGCACAAGGTATGCAACGACTTTGCGTTTTATTTAAACTGATCTCTCCCGGCCATTTTCCTTTCAGTATTTCTCCTTGGCGTTTTCCGTTATCAACGAAAGTTCTTTGAGCGGTTAAAATGTGTTTGTGAAGTTAAACATTTATCATGCTTTGTCTTTTAAGTACTTAATACGCATTATTTAAAGACCGGATTATTGTCTGAAAAAAATTAAAACAGTGGTTTATTTGGAATTCGTCGCAGTTTTAAATAACAATTGTGTCTGGTTAGATGTCTCTGTCCAAGTAACTCTTCTAGCATTCATTCATCTTTTTCCTCTTTGTCGGATAGAATTTCTGTAAAATGATGCTGTTTTGATGTGATTTTAGAAGTTAAAGGATGTTTATTTGTAAGCTATCAGAATGTTGTTTAAACGCTAGGGCTGCATAACTTCCACTTCATTTTCACTACCTTGATTGTAGTCTTGTGCCATACAGAAACCAGAGCACCGCAGCACCAAGCAAGCTGAGGGCAAGAGTCGACAATGCTGCAGGTTTATATCTATTGCGCTTACGCTTTACAAGAAGCAGTTCTGGCATTTTAGAAATCAAACTTTATTTTATTTGGAGCTCATAATTTTTTATATTTATTGCCATGTTGCATATTGCATGAACATAAATTCACGATTTCCTCAAAATTCAAGGCAAGTTTTGAATCTTTTTTATTTATACTTCATATATTTGGCATGGGGTAAGACTAATAGACTAATATGACTCTTTGTTAAGAAGTTTCTTGCTTTTTCCTTGCTGTTGCTTCTTCCTGAGATGACGCTGGTTTGGTCGAAGTTTTTCTCCAGCAAATTTTCACAGTCTCTCCCATTAAGATCGAGTTTGAACCAAATTAGAGACCATGTCATTTCATGTAAAGCTTTAACATCCCACTCAGCAATAATCTAATACAGGCACTTTTAAACCACATTGTCGCGTTCTGTTCCATGCGGTGCACATGTTTTCAAGGCGAAATATATTGACCGAGACTCTGATTCAATCTTCTCGTTCACGATCATTTAACTTTATCCTGTCTTTTTGCAGAGTTTGTATTAGCAACCATTGATGACTTAGTCAACTGGGCCAGACGGGTATGAAATTATTTTGCTTTCCTTCAAATTGTTTTGTAAGATGTTAGGATGTGGGCGAAAATATATTTGGGTCTATAAAATTATAGTTGTGAGTATTGCACAAGTCTCCATACAGTCGGTTAAGTTATTTCAAGACAGTACAGAAAAAATAAAATCGAGGTTTTTCTTGAAATGATTTATAAACTCCAGGTACCACGTACAAAAGCTGTGAATTTTGAAATTACAGAAGGAAAGTCCTACATGGAGCATCCTTGCCAAGGCACTAAGTCAAAGCATGCTAGGGTTCATCTTGAACATTTTGGAAGTATTTGCAATGCATTGAACTATTAAGGACTAGAGGTTGGGCTTTGAAGAATGGAAACACAGAGGCAGCGCTTCATGTATAGAACAGGGCTGTTCCAAGTTACCATTGATGCCGTCATTCAGATGCATTTAGGTCCTAAAAATCAATTCTACATACCAAAAAGCATGAAAAATGTTATGCCAGGTGCGAGGAATGTCGGCTCTTTGCAATTCGAGGCGTAGGAGTCACGGGGTATGTTCACGTCGAGAGGAAGGACCAGGACTCTGGTCGATAAGCATAGATTCTCAGTGTCCTAAAAACCTCCGTATGCTAAGCAGAAACATAAAAATCCTCTGTTCATGCAATATCGACTTCTTTCACTGCTAAATTTAGATGCGCTGAATAATAAATCAATCTGAAAAAACTCCCAGCCAGGATAATTCAGGGACCAGTTTTTATGGGTTTTCTTCATGATAAAAACCTTCCATTTCAGAGTTCTTTATGGCCTATGACATTCGGCTTAGCCTGTTGTGCCGTGGAAATGATGCATTTTGCAGCCCCAAGGTATCTGGTCCATTTCAATTGTTTATTTTTGAGAGAATTTTTTTTGAAGTTTGCAATCTTATTTCACGCAAACGTACCTTCTGTGCTCTGTATTTAGTTTGTAAGAGACAGTGTGAGATCTTTTTTCAATAAACGAACAAAAATTGATATTTTCATTTTAAATTCTTCAAGGAGGATTGCCGTTCACCATAAGGAGGATTGCCTTTTTCAAGGGGTCTTCCGAGTAAAGTTTAGATGACAATAAAAAATAATAACTTTCTAGGCTATTAATCAAACTATAAAACACTTAAGATTTTTAAGATTTGAAATCTTTAAGATCTATCTACAAGAGAAGAAATTCTCCTCGAAATGTTTTTCTTAAAATTTTGGGCTCTATAAAGGCTAGGACTGTACACCAGACTAAGTGAAAAAGGGGGCAAGGTGGCAAAGAGGCAATTGGGGCAATGGGGCAATGTCCTCTTGATGAAACAGATGCTTTTCGTCTGTCTGCATACCCTTGGTACCAGAACCAATGATACAGTACTATAGACTGATGTGTTATCGTAGAAGGAGTGGGTGATTAAAAGAGAAAGGAAGAAGGGAGAAAAACCCAATTCCCTTCCAGTCCCCAGTGTCCAATGGCCTGTCGTAGCTCTTCATAGCTCCCTTAGTCAATGCCCCTTGCCTCGCTTACAGACATCTACAGACACCTTGGTTATTTGCATCCCAAACATTTGTTGATTGGAATAAGCTTGGAACATTTTGTCATTTTAGGTATGACATGGATCGGTTTGGTGTCGTTTTTCGTGCAAGTCCGGTAAGGAAATTTACTTAATTTCGTAGAAATGATAAAAAAGGATGGAAATCAAACTCGTGTTTTTAGAGTAACGCTAAAAATTGCTCAATCAATGACATAAGGCGTAGAAGATGAATATAAGATTCCAAAACGTCTCCATCAAGAAAGGTCTTTAATGAACGTCTCCATCAAGAAAGGTCTTCAATGAACGTTATATGGCTTTATTTCATTAATCATGTCCATCATTTTCTACTCTGATCAAACAGCAAACAGCTCAAAAATAAAAACATATTCGGATCTCTTTTAATTTAGAAAGCAATATGCAAATGAAACATACCCTATTCTCTTTTAACTCGGCACAATTAATCGAATATTCTTTATATAAACCCTAGTTATAAGAGTCAGCTACTTTGAAAATTTTTCAACGTGATAACACAATGAAGATCGATCAAAAAATAAGTTTAGCCTTTCAACGCATGTTTACTTATTATTTTAAACCTTTAGTGCTGATCTATTTTCAATAAAGAGAAATCAGAACTTAAATGATTTACAGCAGGGACGCTAAATAACGGCAAAAAAGAAGATATAAGAACAGATTTAAGTGATTTAACACGTCAAAATCTGAAAAACCAGCCTAGGAGTGGTTAGTAGAGTTTGCTACGCAGTTACACATGGAAGTCCAATCATCAATCGTCTTCAAGGAAAATTCATCCAACCTTCTCCATTAATTATGGGACTGCTTTTGCGTACTGAATTTGAAATCGTGAGTCGTTTTGCGTGAGGTGATGCAAATGTGATGAGGTTCAGGCCTTACTTTTAAGGCTCAGTGAAAACTAATTTGTGTAGTGATAAATCCAAAATGTGCCATGATAAATGGAAAATTGTGCAGTGATAAATTAGTTGAAACAGCAAAATAAAGAATTCATACGTCAAAAAGTAACAAAAAATAAACAAACAGAACATAACGGTAATAGTATGAAAAGCGAAGCAAACAAATCAACAGTTTCTGGTGTATAATAATTCACATTTACTATGTTTAAAAAAGTTTTCTCATATCCTTTTTTGCGTCTTTTCTCTCCTTTTCTTCGATCATTTCACTGCTCCAAAATACTTAATATGGACTTGATTGAGGCAGTGTTCCCTTCATGCGGAGGGGAAAAAGAAGAGTCATGATGGTATTAAAAGCATTCGATCAAATTTAGCGGCACCTGAGAGCACTTTGCTGAGTGTCATTTTCTGCTAATAGGTTGGCAAGGAAAGAATATCCCTACTCAGGGATATTCTGCTAGTGGGTTGGCTATATGTGTATTTCTTTTGCTTTTATACTATCGTACAGAAAGATAATTTTCAGGATCTTAAGCCATTTTAAGGCATCAGAGATGGCAAAATCTCATGAGCTTCCGGGGACTCTGCCCCCTGAACTCCTGTCAGGGCTATACCCTGGACCCACTGGGGGCTTACAGCGCCCCCAGACACCGGTTATTGCATGCGTGCCTCTGACACGCACTTTGCACAGCCTGCCTCTAGAGGTAATCTTTTCATAAAACCACCCTGATTGTGCAGTGATAAAATTTCCTTAAAATAAGGACTGATGAGGTTAAGGTGATGATAAAAATAGCCAGCAATGCACGCTAGTCCAGGTATATGCGCATGAGCCGTAGAGATGCATCATTATTTCAAAGCCTGCATTTTATTGTTTCTGACACACAGCCGCTTTGAGGTCAGTTCGTTAAAATGTCTCAATCATCTGCATAAATAAACTTTTCTTGTAACCAAATCCCAAAACTGAAGACTTATTTATTTGTTTTTATATTTGATCGCTTGCCCATTCATGGATCCAGCACTATTCAATACTAATGGTATTAATTTTTACTGCATGCTCACCAAAACAGTAAATTGGCTCAAGTGTTCATCTTTCAGATTTAATTACTCTTTTCGTTATTGGATTTCATTATTTTTTGTAATTTTTTAGATATATTTTTATACATCTGTATTCATGAATTTAAAGGTTTCATCATTAACTCCCCATTCATACAGTCTGGTTTCCGATAGCTACCAACAATGTCGCTTTCGAGACGCTTCACTGTTTCGCCCAACAAGCAATTTAAGTTCCTTTTTAGCAACAAATTGACCAACATTGCTCGTTTGTAACCACGAATCGTCACCTTTATGATTCCGCCGGGATTTTCTTCTTCCTTTCTCTAAAATCCTGTTGCTATTTTCAAGCATACCTCAAAACCCAGAGTTTCCAACCAACTGCGAATAGCATTTGTCCATTATTTTGTGGACCGCGTTCACAGCTACAACACAGTACTGAGTCTGTCAAAAACAGCTTTGTTGGCAAAAGCGTGACAGAAACCTTTACCTTCTTTTGCATTTCTTTATTTCGCGTTGTTTTTAAGTTATTTAAATGTGAAATAAAGAAATGTAAAGCTAGTTTCATGTTTGCAGTTGGTTTTGTAACTGATGCGTTACCCACCTCGTACGAGGATTAGCATTTTATTTTCTCAAATTGTTCTCAGTTTTACCTGAGAGAAAATGAGAAACTTATACATTCCTGCTACGTGCAGCTGTAGTTTTTATACTTTTTTGGGCAAAGGTCAAATATGAGATCAAACAAACATCATTCTAAACTGACGATTTTTATAAAGGAAAGCCCTCTTTTGAAATATAGTTAACTTTGGCAACAATTATGCTCGGTGACATAAGAAAATTACGCAACTTTGAATGCAGATGAATAACACTGTTTTTTGATGACCCTAATTTTTATGCTTAATGTTTTCTATATTGGAAACTAAAGATACTCAAGTTAACATTTGGTTCTCGACCAATTTTTTTTCATATTTTAATAATAATCCACAAACCACCGGAGTTGAAACTCGAGAAAATTTCTTTCTTCCCTTGCTATCTTTATGCTGTGCAAGTGGGCTATTTATTGATAACAATTTTCAAGAATATGCTTAATCATGTTGACCTCTACGTGTTGCCTGTTTATGGTTGAAACAAATTAATTAATCAATTGATGAACTTATAAATGAATGGCTAGACATATGAATAGAAATGAGTTTAATTTGTAATTGTCATAATTTTATCATACAACCAACCAAACAACTTCTGTATATATAACTGTCGCAAACTGCAATTTTTTATGCTATGCTATTTTTTATGCAAGCTATGCTATGCTTAGAAGCTTGCGCCTTTTGCATCATTACCGAGAAAAAATATAAGGAAATTTCAGTGAATGGTTCTAATAACGCCTTGATTTAAGTTATTTTACTCAGCTTCTTAAGGCAGAATATTTGGCAGTGAAAAATGCACCTAATTTAATCAAAGAGGGGCAATTTTTCCATTTTTTACAATCAGGGGAGGCTGTGCCCCTCTTGGCCCCCTTGCTCCGGCGGCCCTGTTTAAGGGAAAACTATCATAGGAGAGAGATGAAAAGAGGGGGACTGTTTCCTACCCCTCTTCCCCTTCTTGATATTTTTTATCATATTTGACAAGAATGAGGTTTTACCCTGGTTACATAACTGAGAAATGGAAATGTCAACCAATCCCTCGGATCTCTCTGATTTGCAAAGCTACCCTCTGGTGTCTGTCACTGCGCATGCTGATGGTTTCCTATTCATATTTATTATGAACTGTGACCACTGTGACATTTTTAGATCATTTGGCTTTCTGAAATCTCGGTGCTGTTCTAAAAATGGCGTTTCATGCTTCCTGACGCTCCACTGTTACGTAAAACTTATCTGAAGCTGTTAATTTGAAAGCTCTTCAAATAGAATGGAACATTTTGCATCATCTATTTCATATTCAATTGTCCGCAACGTTTCGTGTTGATTCCTAGGGAAACATTGCATCGCAGAAGTCATTGGGCAAAAGCAATAAGACAAATTCATACCATAACCCCATACAGGCACCGCGGAGCGTTGAGAAAAGTGGGGGGTCTAAAAAAGTGGGGGGTGGCTAAAACCGTATAAAAATAGGCTTTTCTGGTAGTTTGATACTCAATATGTAGCATTTTTTGCAAAAAGTGGGGGTCTTAGCCCCCCCTGCTCCGCGGTGCCTGCCATAGGCCTGTTTTGGGGCTCTCACTGGGAGAGGGGTTACTTTTTATCGAGTTTCTCTTCAAAAAAGACGCAATGCTCCCGTTTTTTTCTGTGATCAAGGACTTTGTTCGCTTCGTTAGAGATGTAGAGTTATTTTATAACGTGACGTATTTCAATCATTTGTAGTAGAGTTTTCCCCGGAATTTGGACCTGCTTTCCCCACCTATTCGTCATACGCTTAAACAAAAAGCTCTTAGAAAGCATACCGTTTGTTTTTATATTTCAGTCTAAACTAGAAAACCGTTTGTTTTGCTTTAACTAGCAGTTTTGTCAAATGTCTGCTGAATTTAGACGAAAATTGATGGGAACAGATGTTTCACACTTACCCTACCAACTGTGTTGGGTTTAATGCCAAGTGGATAGCACTTAAGGACACCATCGGCTTTGTTTGTTTTAATAAAATATAGTGTGTGCACATTGTTTAAGTCTGGTTTCGCATGCTGAATGCTACTTTTGGTTTGATAATGAATGAATTTTAATTTTAAGGTGCTGTGCTACTTGGTTTTGTCATAAGTTTTATCTACATGCCGTTTAGTTACTCCTGTTGGACCGTCACATCATACCATTGAAACAATTAATTACCTGTTTATAAGCAAAAAAATTGTTTTACTTTCCTTTACTAGAAAATTGAGCAAGAATCTCATTAATCTGAAAACTATTCTAAGGAGCTAGGAAGGAAGCGGATTTGTAGCATTTTTGACCACCAGATAGCAAATGGGCGGCTGCTTGTCCCCCGAAGGAGGAGAAGGACCTACAAACACTGCCGACAAAGAAAGATCTTTCAAATTAGCAACAAACTTTTGAGAATAATCTATCTTTCTGAGACTTGGAAATCATCTCTCATGCCTTTTAGTGATCTGTCTAATCGCTGACAGATAGTGGAAAAAGAAGACGAATTGTTTTTGGATTACGCGTCTACTTGAATGTCTGTGCATTGCATTGAATCGTGTATGGCAGGCCTTGTAAATACCGTCATGAGGATTTCAAGCACTCTTGTGTGGTACTTGTTGTTTGGTGAAGCAGAAATCCGACACTGTACTAAACTTAGCGATCGCTTTCTTTGCTACAGGTTACTTAAAGCTCTTATGCACATCTGAATAGACACAAGCAGTCGCCCATCGAAAATAGCTGCATGTCGTTCGAACGTCTGCAGAGCTGGGTTGCGATGCCTCAACTTCAATTGTTCCGTCAAGAATTATGATCTCTAGAATCCAGTTTTCTAGCAGCGGATTAGCCGTCGTCTCATCTTCAAAGTAACAAATTCTGCATCAAAGGCAGCACAAAGCGGGTGCCAAAATAAAATCGGTCTTTCATTCTGGATACTAATTTGCAATGTTGCATTTTTTCACTTTAGCTAACTTCCCCGGTAACGCTATTTCTAAATTTGGCTCACAAAGAAACCCAATGTCTTTCACGGGACATACTTGCGTCAATTTGTATTTAAATGCACCATTTATGTATATTAACGTTTTCTTTCTCCCTGCTCACCTTATACCCATTTCTAGTAGTACCTCATCTAATAGTAGGATAAAGGCTCCAACACAGACTTCGGGTCTCAACACATCGGGGTTGGTTTGAGTAGGATAAAGGCTCTAACGCAGACTTCGGGTCTCAACATATCGGGGTTGGTTTGAGAAGGATAAAGGCTCCAACACAGACTTCAGGTCTCAACACATCGGGGTTGGTTTGAGTAGGATAAAGGCTCCTCGGGTCCCAACACAGACTTCGGGTCTCCTTCTCACCTTCAAGTACCTAACTGTCAAAAATAGTTCAAAACCATGGTTGAAACATCCGTGGCTCTCGAGCTTGACCTCTATAGTTAGCAATTTGCTGTTCGATGTTATTCATTGTCTCTTCCATTGCCCACTTCATTCTCCGATTGATCCCCTTCCACTCCCATGTCCACACTTCCTTTACTTGACGTATTGATTTTTACTTTGTTATAAACAGCGTCAAGCAGATGTCATGATTGTGGCTGGCACCCTCACGAACAAGATGGCTCCTGCTTTGAGAAAGGTGACGCCCACTTTTTTGTGCTTATTATGTGAAGCCTGTTTTTTGTGCAATTTGTACATGATGCCTGGCCTATGCTTTGAATCTGCATCGATTCATACCCCCAGTAGTTTCACCTGTCGTGACAGATATTTCCTAAAATTAGGATTTTTTGCAACTGCCAACCTTTCCAGGCAGTAATCACATGGCAGTGGTGGGAATTCCTCCTTATTTTTGCTCTTTGCAGCCCTTCATACTGTCTTTTCATCTGGGATCATGCGATGACTAAGGATCATTTTCTAAACAACTCTATTTCGTTTTTACTTGAAGGATGTCTATGAATGCTTGGCCTTTCGGAGAGCTGTGAAATTCTGTTACCCTAATAAAAGTTAGCAGAGCACCAACTTTTTACTGACCTCCCTTCCTAAAGATCCCAAATTCCAGAACGACATGTCATGTCATATTCAGCTTTTGGACTAGCCCTTCCGAGATCTTTAAGGGAGAAATCTAAAATATTCATGTCTTTATTGTGGGCTTTGGCACGATAATTATGAATACCATAAGCATAGCTCCCCGCTCTCTATCCATTCACAAATTCTGTCTTTAATAATGTTTATTCCATCAACACTCTGTAAAAGCGTCAACATTCAGTGCTGGGAATTATTTGTAAGTTGATACAGATGAAAATCCCTCTTGTAGGTATATGATCAGATGCCAGAGCCACGATGGGTCATCTCTATGGGCAGGTAAATCATAGTATATCGCCGGATATTCGTGAAAGTATTCAAGAATTGACAGCTATTTTGGCGCCCACATTAATTCGTAAACCCCTTTTTGTTTGTTTTCTGTTGAGCCAGGGCCCTGCCACAAATGTGAAAGTTGTGGGCCAAGACTAGCAAAAGCAGAGTGCCAAGGTATCTTTCCCCTTTTACTGCAGCTTTAAAACTACTTGGTTCGCAGAAAGTGGGGGGCCATGGCCACCCCGGCCCCCCCCCCCCCGGTGGCGTGGGCCCTGTAAGTTACGATTGTCATTAGGTATCTTTTAAAAATTTACCAAAACCATTTGATTGATGATGGTTAATCGAATGAGCAGGCAATTTTCCTAAGCCTCTCAGAAAAGCCTTGTCATGTCTTACATGTTGACTGGACGTATACTTTTTAGGTTAATATTTGCCACATTTGTTTATTCTTGTTTTCGATATCAAAAAATGCATGTTTACTACAAATAAAAATTATTTATTCCGTCATTGGTAGTTGGAGTGTTTCAGTGAAATTTCGCAATTAGGACCAGCTTAGCACTGACTCAAAATGCGTGTTCGAACACGTGATTAAATCAGATTGATCGAATGTAATCTAACAGTTAGTCATTACTGCCAATCAAATAGTGAGTTTCCCTTTAACTATTGCATGTCAGAACACAAAGTTTCTGAGTTTAGCATATACGGTTCGTCTTATGATTTTATCTGGCCACAAGCAAAGGTCTATTGGCCTAATCAAATCTACAGTAACTGATAAATTATTTTAAAAAAGTATATTTCACTCCGATTTCGGGGCTTTAATTCGTTTTAGCATATACTACCTATTGGATTTCTTTTCAGATTAACTTTTAGATTAATACCCATTTTTACAAGCCGAATTTTGCTTTACCAAAATCCAATTATGGATGGAGAATAATCATATTTTTGTTACTTTGTTATGGGTTCTAAAGAAGGAATTTTATAGTGATTGTACTGTGAAGCTAAGAACCACTGAAAGCCATTTTGTAAACACTGTCATTAAAATTGCATATATTCAAATTGATTTGATACAGTTGCATTACAACGCACGTCCTTTCAGTTTATACAATGCCATGAAATTCAAAATATGCAATAGAAACATTAATAACAATATCAGTGTGGCTGTAATCAATTAACCACTAATTCTGTTCATATTTTTGTCCTAAGAATGTCAGTTAATGAAATTGTATGGGTTTTTAGACTTTGAGGAGCTCACATCCATTTAAAAAAAGCTTTTCATTTAATGGTCTGTAAAAGTACAATAGCGCATTATAGGGGGTAATGATAAATTTAAAGGGCGAAATCATTATCATCAGTTGCCATAACATGATGGGGATATTACAAGGGTGTAATCAAAGGACCTGGGGGTGGGGTTCCTGAATTCAGCATTAGTAATCACATTGAAGCTTGTTAATGCCTGTTTAGAATTGCTTTCACTGGTCTTTCGCGTAGAAGATAATCGTTGTTTTTATTTCCTTGTGATACAGAGCAACTCAGCAACTTGGGATGAGTTGATGTCGAAAGTGATCTTATTTCATTGTATTTGTCTCTTCTTAGTTGTGCCAACGGTGGTGGGTATTATCACTACTCTTACTCAGTTGTGCGTGGATGTGACCGCATTGTCCCAGTAGATATTTATGTCCCTGGCTGTCCCCCTACTGCAGAAGCCTTGTTATACGGAGTACTTCAACTACAGAAAAAGATCAGAAGAAGTCACAAACCAATCAGAATGTGGTACAGAAAATAAAGGTGCGGTCTTCTGTATTTTATTCCTCATTGTCATGTGTTTTCCCTTCTTCCTTTATATTTCAATCTTGTTTTTTTAAAGGTTCCTTGTAAAGATATTAATCGATGCAAAGAAATTTTCATTGGCAAATTCTTACTAAGTTGATCTTTTAAAGGTTAAACCAATTGAAACAATGTTTTTCACTCGTTTCTTCCCACTTTGGATATTCAATTTTTTTTCTTAAATGTTCTCAGTGTTTTTTATTGCATTCGGGGGTCATTTCAAAAGCTCAGTTTTATTACTCGGAATGGCCACCTCGTTAAGGCCCTATATATTATTCTTTCCGTTATGTTGTTTTGGATTGAATTGCAACCGCAATAGATTCCTTTTGATTGCTGAAAGTTTAGATTTCCTCATTAATCTTTAGCCTAAAAAACTTTGTATCATTATTATCAATGAAACTGGCCAGTATTCAGGTTTGAAATTTTTTTACATCGAATTGTCTGAGTTTCTGGCGCCTTAAAGAATTGATAGACGCAGACGAATTCAAGTTTTAATGGATTTTAATGTGTGCAATGAAATATTTTCGCACTATACTGCTACCGGCGGCTATTATCACAGAACTGCTTTGTTGTTTGCTCAAACGTTAGACCGAAATTGCTATTTCCATTGAACTTTTCAGAGCAATCGGAATCCTAAATCAATATCGGTAGCTTCTAACGTTGTAAGATTCAGATACCAGTCTGTTCTGTCAAGACAACGTGGCAACGACAAGGTCACAAAAAGCACATAACGTGCCTGGAAATTATTCCAGCTTCTATATCCTGATCCTCAATCATTATCATCGTCTTTGGCATCATCATCATCACCATCCATCTTTACCATCATTATCTCTAATCACCATCGCCAATCATAATCATTGCTTTAATCGATCATCGTAATTATCATAATCATCAAAGACATCATAGTCAGTCATCATAATCGATCATTTTCCACTTGATCAATCATCACCATCGCCAATCATAATCATTGCCTTAATCGATCATCATAATTATCATAGTCATCAACGACATCATAGTCAATCGTCATAATCGATCATCTTCCACTTGATCAATCATCACCATCGCCAATCATAATCATTGCCTTAATCGATCATCATAATTATCATAATCATCAACGACATCATAGTCAATCATCATAATCGATCATCTTCCACTTGATCAATCATCACCATCGCCAATCATAATCATTGCTTTAATCGATCATCGTAATTATCATAATCATCAAAGACATCATAGTCAGTCATCATAATCGATCATTTTCCACTTGATCAATCATCACCATCGCCAATCATAATCATTGCCTTAATCGATCATCATAATTATCATAGTCATCAACGACATCATAGTCAATCGTCATAATCGATCATCGATCAATCATAATCATTGATCAATTATCACCATCGCCAATCGCAATAATTGCCCCAACCGATCATCATAATTATCACAGTCATCACAGGGTTTTTTCTTATTTTTTATCTCTTTTTAACGACAATAACTAATCTTGTGGTGCGAACCCACAGTATCTCGTCTTTTAAGGGCAAAACCCGGTCCTGCTAATCTAATTACTGATCCAGCTAATTACTGGAAAAGATAAGCATCCCGAAACCACGTGTTCAGGTTTCTATTTCTTTCATTTTGAGAATATTCAAGTGCACACACGAAAGTTATGCAAACACATGATTTAGAATAATGAATTTTCTCTCTTCCCTTTTTTGTAAATTGGTTGATTTTTATTCAGTTCATTGAAATATTTCGATTCTTTTGAGGTTGTCTCTTTTCCCTTCTGTCAAGAAATGAAACTGCCTTTCAAAATCCACAAACTGCTTCTTTGTATGTCAAGCCATGAAACATTTTCTATCAAGTTGGCCTTGCAATTAAGTTCAGTGAATCATATACCTGCATTTATTTTAAGAAACCATGCTTGAGAACCAAAAACGTAACATAGCATGAATAGAACACTCAATCAGCCTTGAGGACGTCTTCTTTCTGCCATCTTTGTCAGTTGAACAGAAAATACGTTCCTTAACCCCTAAAATAATTCTTCCCATTCGAAAGCAATGAGGATGATAAGTGCTATGGTTTCGGTTTCTTTTAGACGTGCAAGTAAGTTCTATAGACAGCCTTTATGTTGCAAGGAAGCGCACGTTTTTATCTGTTCCTAGCTACTATAGAACTAGATTTGCAAGCAATATAATCGATTCTTGTGACTTTTTCATAAAATCACTGTCGTGGCGAGCTCTTATTTCTACGAGACGTTGAACAATTTTGTTCAGGCCACGTGAGATTAGCACAGTGATGGAGACATTTCTCTTTCGAATGCTTTTTCGTAGACACTGTCTAACCTGCTGTTTAGCATTACTATCTGCCCACGAGGAATTTTCCTGTTGATGACCTCGAATAAATGAGTAAATTTTTTCATATCAATCAAAAAAGGGCAGTTGAGCGTGATTATCTGAAGTGAGCAGTCGATTTCGTGAATTTGCGATTCTAGATAAAGTTGAATTTTAGAGACTGTCAAATGCATAAATCTTTTTGGTTTATGATTCACAGATCGGTTAGAGCTAGGCCCGCCCCTACTCTACCAGAAATTCCAAGCCAGGAAAGATAGCCTATCCTTTCATAAATAATTTCAGCCTGTTTGGTTTTGGATTTGAGGTCCTTCTGCGTAGGTGTCAGCCTGTAGCCAATGTTTGCTTGTTGTTACCTTCAGATTTTTACCACAGCAACACCCCATACATGATATGTCGCCCCTCAGTCCCTCGGTTTAAACCTTTATTCTTCTTGTCAATTAGCGCTTTATGTTTGCTTATTCGACCACTGAATAATTGATTGAGCTAGAAATCGTCCTATCGTTGTCAGAAACTGAATTATTAATCAACTTAGACTTTTAGCGATTTCGCTAAACGCAGAATAATTATCTTATCTGCCGCATTTCATTATTACTTTGCTAATGTAATAGTGTGCAGTAATAATTTATGGAAGAGCGTGGACCATCTGACGGTATTGTTGGGGCCACTCTAATACAATGTTTCACCAAAGCTTATCTAAAAATCATAGAAAAGGGAATCACTATCTCTCATTGACCCAGAAAATGATGCTTTGAAGGAGGAGTTACTTCTAAAATTCGGAAAGTTTCAATTTTTGAAAAATAAACCAGCTGGCACCGCATGTTTTTTACAAAGCCTCCTTTTTAGGGAATTTACCTCCTTTAACAGCTTGTTCAGCTTTGTAAACTCAAACGGGCAGGGGAAATTTCTGCAGGGGAAATTTTTTTATCAGTTTATATGTATCATCGGAAAGAATGTGAGCTTTGTACGAAAACTCAGAGTAAATATTTTTTGTATGGTTTGGTACACTTCTAAGTGAGAGTGGTCCAAATGGGTTATGTTAAGGGCAGTGTTTTGCCTTTACTATATAGGAAGCAGTTTCTTGTAAATCGACCCTTTTTGTTTCAATCTTACCTTAAAGATACTTGGAATAAGCAACTGGTCCCCTTACCCTACTTTTGGTACTGTTTTTACATGTGTCCGTGGGAGGAATGGAGATTTTTTCTTTCTTTAGCTCGAGGCGAATAAATAGGCCTTAAAACTGAACAGAATAAGCAACTAGGCCCTCCAAACTTGATCCTATTCATTGGACCCCCTTTTTATGAACTCTTTTTACGAATTTTGGATTCCATTGTTGTTTGAATGAATAGGCCTGTTGAGTCATTTGCCCCACTAATGCGACCCTGTTAGGCAATTGTTGATTGAGTTGAGATTAATTTTGCTTAAACGGGCAAGTGGTGAGATAAATTGGTTATAAAACGTTATTTCTTCCATTCCTACCAGCCTTTATTTTGCATATAACGATGCGAGTGCTATCGATACGTTGACGCAGTTTTGTTTTGTTGGGAGAGCGAGATGGTTATTTGTGGCTGTGTTGAAATTTTTCCTCTTTGAAATTTGTAATTATTTTTTTCACGGTTACTTTAGTTAACACGCTTTAAGTTTAAGCGTCTGTCGAACACCATTGGTTGTGACAACAAGAGCGATCATCAAAAATGAACTATTGGTCATTTTCAGTTTGAGCCCGCCACACTGTTATTGCATTACAACACCACACCCTTTATGATTACAATGAGAGTGTTTCTCCTGTATACAATCCACCATGAACATCTTATTTCGTTGATCTCGAAAATCCAAACAGACAACGGAGGTTGTGCGTAGTCAACATTTGAAAGCCGTTGGTCTAGGCCGTTGTCACAAACTCATAATATGCTTTTCATTTGTCAGCTATTGCGAGGTTATGCGTAAACATTGAGTGTATAGCCAGTGACCCCTGTATAAGTATATTGTCAGTCAGATAAGAGGTTATTGAAGGAGGTGATACACTAGCTATTGTCGCATATCACATGATCCCTCAAGCAGGCAATAACATCATGTTACTTCAGTTCCAAACGCCAACGCGTGACCGATTTAGTGTGTTATATACTTCTGTAGTTTATGTTTGTTTTTCTGCAATTAGAGAACTTCTGGAAACAAGAAAATTGGTTAGAAATGACCCAATTCTAAAGTTTGTCTTCAAAAGGTAAAGTTACAGGGCGACTGAGTCCAGATTTGACTCAGCAGTTGAATGGCCAGAAATAAAGTTATAGCAATTTCCTTTATTTGAACGATCTTTTTTAAAACCAGTGACCGCAACTTGAGCCATGTGTGGGATGGTGCAAACCATAGACTCTTTGGATCAACAGTCGATACCAGAATGACTTGAATCAGTGACTTTGAATATAATTTTCTTCTTCCCTAAAAACCTTATAAATAAAGATTCTTTTGATACCCGAGTTTTCTGCAAGTTTACTCAACTTGATTTTTCACCTATTCTTGCCTTTTTCTGTCTTGAGGCAGGTTCACTTTTACTATTATTGTTCAAAAATGTCAAAAAACCCCGAGTTTCTAACAAACAATACATTTTGCTCCTATTGTTCTCAAACAATGGTGCCTCAGTTAATGCTAACTTTCTTACTGGACTGAATTAAGACGAGTAGAGATTGAAGAGCATTTGCACAATATTTATAGCATTAATTTCAGATTTTTTTATTTTTTTAATTCACTTTATTTAATGTTGGTTTACAAAATATAGGTAATAAACAGCTAATTAACACCAGCTTGTAACAATTTTCAGATTCAGTTAGGCCTTTTACATCATAATCTAGTTTTTGCATTAGCACGTGTACATCTCAGCTAACAAGCTTTTCAGTGGCGTAATAGTGTAATGTATGAGAACCTAAAGAAAAACCGAGACTGTACCCCTATTTGTGTCTGCAATAAAGCGCATCAAAGAGGTAGAGCATGTCAAACACGATAGAAAGACGTAAATGATACATTTTTCAATTCTAAACCTTTGTAGTGGAGTGAGAAACCAGCCAAGGGTGTAGATAAATACATAGCCAATATAAGTACACACGTTTAAGAAATTTCGTATGCAACAAATGTTGCGTCTGTGAAAGGGAAGCTTATGTGAAAGCTACCTGTGTATCTTGTTTGCCCACACACACTTTTTTAGCTCTAATTATCATGACCAGAGGGGCGTGGTTGACCGTGCCAGCCCGTGGCTTCCACAAACTTTGGGCTTTCGTAACATTCCTCAAGCGAAAATCAGATTAATGTGTACCAGGTTTCTTACCACTGCTCTCAAGGCCACCCAGCTTCAGTTTAAAGCTTTGTGACGAGCATGTGAGAATTTTTGTTAAAACAGTTTCAGATGTACCAGAGCTGGAGCTTTAAGAGAACCATCGGACGTAAGTCCTGTTTTTAAATATAGTTTCAAATCCCATTCCATTTGCACTTGGAACATAGAATAGCTTGTAAAAAGATCCGTTTTGTTGTAAAAAGATCTGTTTTGTCATGATTGGTTACATATTCATGCCGGTGAAGTCAGTTCATTATGCATCGATTCTCTTTAAAAATATTTGTTTGCATTTATACTATCGAACCAGACAAGGAACACAAAGTAGCGGATAGGGATCTCTCGCTTTAAATGGTCACCATGCACGTACCCCGTTTACCTGATGGAGTATATGTTTATGGCGATGGGAATTAAGGGGGTTTTCGCTGAGCTTTCCTAATTTACAGCGAATCAGGTTTCATTTTAGCAAAATTTCCACATGCTTGGGAGTCTAGCGTCCATCACAGCCCCCCTTTATCCCCTTACAATTGGCGTATCATCACTGCCGTTACCGAAAATGCATCTTCTTTTTGTTGCTGTTGCTGTCCTTTATGAGGTCTAAACAGCGGTGTAGCCAGGACGACAATTACTCTCTTCAAATTGTACATATGATACCTATAAACCTATTCATTACAAAGTTTACTTATTTATCTTTTGAGCTGTGCTTCAAAGTAATTAGCATATCTACAAAATTTCCATGTTGTTCAAACCGCACAGTTTCCTGAATAGACTTTTAATGTCACATTGAGAACTTTGTTTGCTGATTTGTTTGTTTGAATTTTCAAATCATTCGAATGCCTTCCAACCAGACAAACACAGTGCCATGTGCAAGGTTCACAAGCTTACTCTTCCAGACCATGTGTCCTAGTCAATGAAGGAAAAAACACAGGCTAAGAAATATTTAAGATCTTAGAGAAGTCTCTTAGTTTCCACCATATTCTCATACATTCTTATGTTTTCATTTCCTTTCCAAAGTTAGATTTTAGTAAGTCTTTACTTCTTCTACTATTTTGTTGCTATGATTTTATTGTTTAAGGTTTCGTTATCCAGCTATATTTTGTGTGGAGATATTACTGCCGCTGTTGATGCTTTTATTTTGATAATTTGTCAGATATATGGTTTTTAAATGCTTTACAATACGATTTGCCTTAAATATGTGTTCTAGATCTAGTGGAGAGGGCTCTGCTATCCCTAGGGAAGTTATCAACTCCTTTATACAACTGATTTGGCATATTCTATCATTTGTGTATCATATGTGCACAATTAAAACAATACCTGACATAAACTTTGCAATACGTTATTGAATCTGCATAAAGTTTCACTGAGCTGCACAGCATTATTGACTATCTGTCCCTATAAGCCCTTTGCGTTCTACAAATATTCATCTATATATTTCTCTAATTATTCCCTTGTTAATATTTTCCTCTTCAAAAAAGCAACCGACATTGTAACTGTGATAAAAATTGAACGTTACTAATGTAAGCATGCTCTTCTATCTGTGGAAGCTTGTACTTGCAAAGTATTGCTGTGATCGCTACATTTTTAAATTTTTTTATTCCTGGCTTCATTATTCAATCTTCAAGCCTGCTTTTACTGGCTTTTTAACCTCCTTTGTTTCCTGTTTTGGTTGAATTTTTTTCTGCAAAACATAAATTGTAAGATCAGCATTTCAGACAATACCAAATGATCTTTAAGTCACAGAGTGTTCTATCACTGTTTTTTAAATATCTTTTTGCAGTTCAAGTGCTTACAATTCGATTTTTCGTTTCAGGTCATGGGACGAAACAGAATGACGTCATTTCACAATTCCTTAAAAAAATATAGTGTGTGAATTTGAATACGTAAGACTTCAAACCTTGTCTTGTATTGTTTTCAAACTGAATGTAAATTGTAACGCTTCTGGTTGCGTTCATATCAGTAAAGCGAGATATTAGTGATTCTTGTGTTAAATTTATCTGCATGCAACAATTTTCTGAACAATCGTTTAATTGTAGCTTTATTTTCAACCTGCTCTAAAGCCCACCCTGGAAGTGTGTAGACAATTATCAGTCTTGATGGTCCTTGCTCTTGTTTCAGATTTTCACGTCCTGAGTTTTCAACTTCATGTTATAACTGATGGCATAGGCTCTATATTGGACGTGAATGGGACGAGAAGCCGTATTAATCGTTTAGTTGAGTGTTTGTTACAAAATCCGTGCCCTTTTCAGAACTGACGTAACATGAATTAATTTTCGTCGACTTTTCAATAGAATGAAACTAATGCCTGATGCTTGCTGGATTCCCTTTTGATTTGCTGTCTGTCATGATCCAGGTATTCCTAACCCCAGATATGCATTAACATGTCTTTGATTTCTGACTCATTTCTCATTTTTGCAACCCTTCCCATTCAGGCATGAATTTTGTTTACTTGTTGCAAATACAAAGTAGCCTCCCCGCTTAGCTTGATTGCTCAATTGATGCTACCATTGAAATGATCACCCGAGTCACGCACACATGCACTTCCAGTTAATCTTCAAATCAATCCTTTCTCTCTTATAATGCTACGTCAAATCTAACCCCTGCTATGAAGGAATCTTCATCAAATGGATTCTGATTTCAATTTTATGGTGAATGGGAGAGGCAAGCAACCTCAGATCTTTATTGGCGCCATCTCCAGAGGTATTTGCTTCTGTTTTGCCTTACCCATGTGCAAATTGCGTTACTTCGTCTCGCTACTTCAACAAAATCAAGGGCGAAAATGAAATTTACATGTAGTCTATTGTGCTCAATTCAATTGTACAGTGCTTATCCCTTGATCGTTTAGAAATCAGATTACCCAAATGCCAGGCCTGTTTTTCGCTCCCTACATCTTCAGATAGAAAATGTGACGATAAGAGTCATAATGAAATAAAGCGAAAATCCACGCCAGGTCACAATGGCAGGGTTATCAGTTAGTGGCCTCCTAGCACGGCGATAGCTATCATTTATGGATAAAAAATTAAGATAGAAATTAACCTGATTATTGATCTCGCCCTTGATTTTTAACTATTCCATTTACCAAACTTTCTTTTAACGTGTTTGTACCTCTCTACCCTCTTATCGCATTTAAAGCGCGAATTTTAACTCATGACCAAATTTATCTGCGTCAGAGGAAGAATGTACAGATTTAAAGTCACTTAAAACGTTTTTTGAATCGATTCAGAAGCAACGGACAATGCAGATTTATCCTAATCCTTCTTAGAAGTGGTAGGATCATCATTAAAATATTCCCATTGAGCTTTGTGATGTGATTGGAAGTTTTATATCTTTTATCCGTAAAATAGGAATGGTACAAATCTAAGCAAATCTGACCAGTTAGCAAAACTACTTTTATAAGCCGGCTGACCAGGCTCGGATCAAAGAGGTCCGTCTTAAGATGGTGGCCATTGCCTTGAGTTCAATTGTGTGCAATTACCAAATTCTGCAAAGTTTTGATTTGTTGTTAACTTATTACATTTACCCAGCGGACGCATATGAATGGATTTAAATGGGCGTGTAGGGCAATGGTCCACGCGGGGTCTAGATAGCTTCAGCCTTCCACACGAGTTACTTGACCAGGAATAAAACTTTGCATCAGGTATATCTTAATACAAAAATACACGATCTGAATATCCTAGCGGGGTTTTCTTTGAAACGTTCCCTTGAAGCATTCTCCCTCTCCGTTGCCCCCATTTCGGCCAGCTTGGTCGTTCTACCGTTTTCTTGAAAGCAAGGTCAGCTATTTTAGATGCCTTGGGTCACGAACAGAAGCAACGTTTCACCTAGACTTGCTCCAAGTCTATTTTGTGCTCGAGAGAGGAGTGTTTGTTTCCTTCCTGTGGACTTCTGCGAAGGAGACCGACGGAAAGGGGAAAGGCGCCTTCTACGTTTCACCTTACGTTGCCGTATTCCGCCAAACAAGCCCTCGTTTTGTAGATCAAATTCGATGTATTCGATTTGGGGTATGTTTCAGATAGGGAAATGTAAAAAGAAGCTTTCTATTGAACAGTGATTGTCCTGCTTAAATATTCAATACGAAGAAGTTCTTTAAACCTAACCCAGGTGACTTGAATATTTCCTAATACCTGATAAATATTTCAAAATTTTCTTCAGTTGAATGCTGCCTATTATTGCAAAAGTATCTGATTGACGAGAGAAACGTTGGGCGACTTCCTTGAAGGAGACAGCGTTCGTCTAAAGAGGTGTTCTTTTAGAAAATAACAGCAAACAAGCTGCATTTTTTAACCTGTCCAGTATTATTTCAATCAAATGCTTTCAATCTAAAAACTGAACTGTAGAGAAACTCCTTATACAGAAGATTCTCTGTTCATCACAATAGGGTGTAATTATTTAATATCTCTTGTTTTTGGTGATCCCCCCATTCCAATTTTTCCGATTTTGCCTCCCTTAACTTCGATGTTTGGGTGGGACAATCACCCTTCCGATGCCAGTGTAATATTGTAGTTATAAATAACGGGTTAACCACTAAAACCCTAGTTTCATATTTGAAAAAGAGCCAAGCCGCCGAGCCAAGAAGCTCTGTCCGAATGAACACATTGTATTGAAACAATACAATACATTGCATACTAGTAATAATCATCATTATGATAAAAGCATCGTTGGCCATCGCATTTATTGGTACATGGCGCTTTTCTGAAGATCCAGGAATTATATTGATTTTGTATTATTTGACATATCATCGTCAAAATATTGGAATTATTGAAAAAATTTTGCTATGCATAAATTGATCCATTTGGAGGTCAGGCATGGAATTGCCCTTCTCTCGTTATAGCCAATCCTGGTTGACAGCTCATTTACGTTTGGCTGACAATTCTGATCATCCAGAAAGATCATCCAATGGTTTAAAAGAGCAAATAGTGATACTGGAATGTCACCGTATATTTATCGCTTGTGATAAAGATGAATAATGGAATTTATAGATGAGCATTTATAGATGGCACGTCATGGGCAAACAAGGGATTTGGATAAAAGGAATGTTCTTCTTGACTTATCGTACAATGATTGCTACTGAATCGAACGTGCTGTATGTGCTGATTGTACAAATCAATGTCGTGTGAAAACTCTTTAGTTTGTAGAAAACTCTTTAGTTTGTAGAACAATACAGTTCCAAGTGGTAGCTCTGAGTCTCACGCTTTGCTGGGACTGGAACAGTGTCGTATTTAAGCCTTCCCTCACGTAATGCATTGCAAGCCTTTTCGTTGTTGAAGGGACATTTTCAATAGGCGTATTTAAGCCTATGTCACTGAGGAAATTGAGGAATTATTCCTTGCCTCAAAATTCTTTCTATTTCCACTACTACATTTATAAACAGGTATGACAGAAAACCTGCGACTGACGCCTTTACGACCACACAGACGTAAAACCCTCCTGTTTTTGTGTTCTATGCCAACTTTATATAGCGTAAGAAAATGTCAACTGTTTGATCTTTATCTTGGTTAAAAACTAATTAATTTTACCTTTCCTACTTGAACGAATTTTAGCTGAGCCTATGACTTGAAAGGTCCTCCCTTTAGGATTTGATGTGGCTCTAAAGTGAATGTATCGCTTTTTGAAGATCGTAATAGAAGGGACTTTGTCAGGCATTTTAGAGGGCGAGGTCCTAAAAATGTTCCAGGTAAGGGTTTCCCGATCCCGTGTTCTTCCCCTTCTGCCATTTTCCTTCTCCAATCTTAAATCACAGAATACGTCATTGGTTACATTTAACAGATTATCTTGGAAATATTCACTTTTACCATTCAGAACAAAGGGAACTGTCATGTGTGAACGTTAATAAGCTTGTACCAAACAGGGTATTTTTAGAGATACATAGCTAGATTTAGTTTCAAGTTAAGGAAGTCGGTCCAAGTTACACGGAGGCCTAAGGCTAGGCATGATATTTTTGAATACCCCTGTAAACCTCCATTTCAATGTGGTTAGCTACTCTTCTTTATGAACGAAAAAAGCGCTGACAATTATGACTCTTGAAATCACTGCCACATTTTTCGATCACCGATACATGTGCAATCATTTTTTGTACAAAAATGAAATTTGAGGCTGGGTTGTTCTAAATTGTTCCAAATCATAATGGTGTAAGTTAAATAAACTTAGATAGAAAAGCGTTTGATGTGTATAACGCAAATGTTGTTTTTTAATAACATTAGCAATAAAATAAGTATACTGTGTCATGAAATACACATCCCTTTATTAGCAATGTTCTTCCATTTTATTACCTCATCCCAGCAGCTTAGCTTGTTCTTAATCCGTTCTTAGTTCTTGACCAACTTTGAGGCTCGTGCTCTGATGAATTTGTTTTTGTAAAACAAGTGCGTATTTATGGAAGTATGAAGTTTTGATAGAGATAGGTAAATGTCTTTAATTCATAGATTCCAGGGTTTAAGTTAATGATTGGAATTGATTCCTTAAAACCATTCAACCTTTTTACAAAAGATTCCAGACAATCTCCTCAAAAATTCATCTGGACATTTGAGACGACTATCATCTATAAATTTGTATTTTTGACTTCAAAGGGTATCGATTAAGTCACTTGAATAGAGTATTAGATAGATAAAGACTCATAACTCTTCAAATTAAAACTTTAGACAAAAGGGCATTCTTGCGATTTCAGGAGACAGACTGTATTTTGAGGTGTATCAATTGCTTTCACTGACTTAAATATTTTGTATTTCCCTGTACATGATTCTTGAGGCTTAGCAACAAATTGATAATTTTTAACTGATGTTTTTGACAAGTGTTGTCAAAAACCACCATATCAAGAACATCGTAAATGTCTGACCACATTTATATAGAACAAAGAAGCATCTGTTATGTAAAGGCAAGACCATAGGCAATGGGGATAGAGACAGGTGCCCAGAAAGTTAAAAGAAAGGGGCTCAATCTTCAGAGTATTCTTTGGCTTAAAGAAAAACGGATTCGTTATTTGAATCTTGCCTACAGTCGCATTCATGTTGCCCTTATTAATAATCAAAGTCCCTCTTCAATCCTTTCGTTCTCATTATTTTCAAAATTGATAGCTAGCCAAAAACTGCAAACACTGCGCAAACAGTTTCGCAGACCCTCGACATTTTCAAAAAATGTTTTCAAGGACTGATATACCGGGGAGCCTCCTCCCCCCCCCCCCCGTATAAAACTTAAGTAGCATTAAGCCTCTCCCCCTATAAAACTTAAGTAGCATAAGTGAAATAAATACTTGTATTTAGTAATATATGGCTGTTGCAACACTTATTTATCTGGGCTGGGCCCCCTAAACAACAAAAGGTGTTCACCGAAGTCATGAAAACGATTAAAGGACTGATGCATAATCTTTCCTAAGGTGTCGCAACTTGGGGGTTCAAGAGTTAATCTATTATTTGAAAAGAGCAATGGGGTAGGTGGAGCAAAGACATTTGCCCGTTCCCTTATTAGAAAACCTGAGGCAACTCCATTACACAGAGTATACGTAGGGTGACTGGGGAAGTTTCTTCCCCAAAACGAATACACGAACGTCAGCACAAGAAAAGGCAATGTAGGGAACTTCTGAATACAAAAATACACCAAATGACACGTGCCAGTTTCCTTTTGTTTTTCAAAGGGTGCGTTTTGCCCCAACTGCTCCCGTTGGCTGATGTCAGGGGTTGGGTGCACCCGCCTTTCAAGGCTGCAAGTGCCCTTGCAAAATTATACCAAATCGGTTGTCTTCAGCTTCCATACTTCGTTTTCCATTGCTTGTAGCAGTTGAAGATACAAAAGATTCTTCCATCAACCATTTTGTCTACTTTCTCACTACATCTTGCTGTATGATCTCAATTTTATTGATTAATGGAGATAGTATTAGCCCCCTTGCTATACCAGCCCTCTCTAGTTAGGCACCAGAATATACGGTAGGAGGGTTGCATAAAAGTCGTTTGGAACGGGGGTGGCGATGCAGTCGTTTTGAGTAATGCTAACGCGACCTTCTGATCGCAGTTTGAGATTTTTTAATTATAATTGTGCAGGTAACAACCAATCACTGATTCATATCATTCATCGTGCCAACGGTGTTGCATAAATTCATTGACGAGTCCTGGAAGTGCTATAAAGCTATCAAGCTTGCATACCAGCAGGTAAGTATTCATGGAATATGGCCTAACAAATTAATATTTCAATATATGCATGTACCAGTAAACAACACTTTTTAAAAAATGATGTTGCTGGTAAAGGTGATTTGCATGATGATGTTGATTATGACAATTACAATAATTTTTATTATTATGATTTATTATCATTATGATTTTGATGAATAATACTATGATTATTATTTTAGTGATGGCAATGTCGATTGGATTTTATTCGCGTTGATGGACCATATAATATGCTGGATGTGATCACAGTAAATAGATGCAATTACATCACTGGATAAGAATTTAGAAAATCCCTTATGTCGTTGATTGACTGCGAGGGGGCACGAGTCTCGCTCTCCTCGGGCACTTCGGACTGCTGCGTTTAGTTTTGGGAAATCTAAACTTTGAAGACTCTCGATAAGTCTTTTTTGAAAGGGGGAAGCGGGAAATGTTCAGCTTTTCTCCATTTAAAAAATATAATTTAGCTACCTATTACTGAATATTCTTTTTTCTCTTCACAATATAGAGCTTATCGATATTTGACTTAAATTTTAAAAACCCAGTTACAAAAGTGATTCAAAAACATCAAAAATTTTAACAGTTAAACTGAATTATGAAAGCCCATCATGTTTCATATCCGATGGCCCACAAAATTTAAACTTTTGCCTGGTGTTATCAGTAGCTGCACTATTGTTTGCTGACAGATTGTATCAATGTTGTTATTTGTTGACGACACATCCGTAACACCGAGGGGAATGCCCATATGGCAGGTGACTCAGCCGTCTGCTGCCTCCATCGCCAGAACTTCACAGGAAATGCCTCTTCAAAATAGTCCTTCAAATTCAAACGCAAATACAAGTCCATTTGATTCGCAATCAGTTTCCTATTGCCATCCATGTTTTATCAAAAAAAGTTTCTGACCTAATGATGCATCAGTCTCAAATATCCTATACAACCGCATAATCATTGAAAGGACAGTGTCCGGATTCACTGTACCTTAACTTGCTTTTATTGTCCCAAAAATTAGGTTATGAGCAAATATTAAATCATAAAATTATTTGTATTGATTGCATCTCAAGTCGAAAAATTCTTGTAATCGCACGATTCTCAGAAAACCGTTGAAAAGCACTGAAACTTTATTTTCATAAATCCAGGATTTCATCAATCCAGTGTCAAGAAGCCTATTCTAATGATGTCAACTTCTAAGATAAAGATAATATTATCAAGAATCATATTATTAAACTTAAACCATTACCTTTAATCTATGCTCTAATAAGCAACGTCTGTCAAATCTAGTAGCATGCAAACAAGGCATATATTATGATACTGTTTGATCAAATACCAAATTCTCATACTTGCGATTTGAGTGGGCTTCATCCCCATGCTTAGAAGTGGCAAATCAAATCATTCGCCATCACTAGACAATCTACATTCACAGTTGGAATATAACCTCACTTTATGGAAACGTAAAGGTACCCCGATAACTTTATGCACCTGTAATAAACAAAAAGACAAACTTTAAGTAATATTTTGGTAATTTTTACTACCTGTTATATTAAGAGCGATTTTTCGGGAATTATAATTGAACTTGAAAAGGCGTCTGTTTATAGCCCTTACTAATAAAACTTTTCGTCTCTTTTTGATTTCTTATTTTGACAACAAAGTAGTATTGTTTTTTAATATTGCTTATCTAACTGAAAGTCAGCACCAGCAACGAGGAAGAGTGGCCAAGAGCTGCTCAGTTGCAGCCAAAAGGGTTTAAGGACAATGTAACGGAAGACAATCGCTCTTTGTTTTTATTGTGATCAAATTTATCTAATAGATATTTTTTTAATTATGTAAAAAACGGTCCTACCGTTGTTTTTCTCGACCTGTCGAAGTTTCCGAAATCCCCAACAAAAATTTAATACGTCCTTAAATAATTAAGATTGATGGGTTATTCAGTTAAAATTTCCTTCTGTAGTTTATTTGAGTCTTGACTAAAGAAACAAATAACCAGCGCTATAAGCGTATGAAGGCAGAGAGAGGCTTGACTAGGAAAAGATCAAATTCTAAATTCTCCTTACTATCCATTGACGGGATGCCTCCCTGTCCAGAAATACTTAGCGCACAATAAGTGTTGCCACAAATAGTACGTTGGGAGTAGTGTCACACTGCAGCTCGTTCGGCGTACATCACTGGTGGGTAAAAATAGAAAACTATTCGATTATTTTTGTCTCTGTTGGCTGGCTCAACGTTTTTCGTTCGCACAAGAAATCATGCAATCGCGAGCGGGTCACCGCATAACTCGTTTAATAATTTTCTCGCTTCAACTTCGCTGTAGAAATTTGCATGGCCTAACAACTCCGTTCCTTCGCCTAATCGAGGAAAAGTCCATTTTAAAAGCTGTGATTATGGATTTGCAGGAAATTTCTTTTGCGATCGAGCTATCAACGTTGGATTCAGGCTAATGTTGTTATTCTCTATCAACTTAATGATATCGGGGTACAGTGAGTATGCTTATTATAAATCGTCGTTTTAAAGGAATTTAGCTTGGCAGGCCTGCATCCCGTCACCAATGGCGTGGGGTTGCCTCCATGATAACTGCATTGATTGCCCAGAAGAAGAACGTTTTCCGTGGTGCAATGAAATTGTATTTAGATGTATAAACACTTTGTAATGCGATTTTGTTCAGATATACGTTAGCTCTTATAATCCCGATTCGAGTTTTAATTGGGAACTGAGGATTTCGACGATGTGTCTATCGGTCGGATTGAAGCAAGAGGCCATTTTGAGCCAAGCAATATTTCCTCTCCAAGGGAGGTTTGTCAAGTCATCATGTTTTCATGTCAAGGTTGATGGTGTCTCAAGGTTTGTGATTAGCGGCCGAGAAGCGCAGAATCTAATCAAAATAAGTATGTGATGGAATATTAAATGTATGCTAATCTTTTTGTACGTGTGTGTGAGAGCTTTTTGCAGCGTGTCTTGCAGTCAAGTCTGTCATATTCCATCTTAGTTGCCCGCTGCACAAGTTTAGCAAAAGCAACTATGCAGTTTCACAGTTTTCTCAAATAAAATGTTTATTTAAATTTAATTTTAGCATCAATAAAAAAAAGTTTGACTGTTGCTTAAAACTGATATATTGTTGGGTGGACTCAGGAACTAAGTAGCTTGCTGCATTCCATCACTTGGAAAATGGATCTTTGATCTGACAGCAAGTCATAAGGCGCTCGGTTAAAATACAGGTGCAATATTAGAACTATGCTTGAAAACGAAACGCTGGATTTCACGCCAGCAAGTAGGCAACCGTTGCAACTTACTTTTAAATTTTGATTTATATTCACCGTTAATGCCATGTTTATTGCAAGTCTAAGTTAGTGTCAGATTAGCTGCGGCAAGAAAAGTTGTTCTTCTGGTTAAAAGTATGAGTAAGTGCATTTTTTAAATGAAATTTTGCTGAGACATGTTTGTTAACGCAAACTGCCAGTGTATTAGAGCAATGAATGGCTAACAGGAAGTGTGTATAAGCCGCAATGGGGATATTGGTTTTGACGGTGGATTTGGATATCAGACCAAATTTTTGCCTTTGACTCTCAGAAAGTTGTCTGAAGCATGTGAAAAACAGTTAATATCACAATATTTTGTTTTTAATCTTAAGAAATGCAAAATTCCTTACTAAATATTGATGCGGGGAACGCCTACTTTCGAATGCCACAACAAGTAGCTTCAATGAAACCCGGCAAAGATACTTGACTTCGTAGTCAGATTTTATGTTGCTCCCAGCGTTAAATTAGCTCACTTAGCGTGAAAGTGTACGCATATCTGTTCACCTTTCGTAACTGTTATTTTTTGCTTTCTCTCTGTACTTTTGCTAAAGGCAAATTTCAACGCCCTATGCAAATATTTCCCCACGATTTCAATGATGCGTCCTTGTCATGTTTTTTCTCATATCAACTACGCAGTAAGAGTTTCTTGACGTGATCAAAGGTTTACTTAGCTTTACATTCGAATTGTAAGCGAGAGTTTGTTCAAAATCGTCTTGAATCACTTTGTTTACCGCCTTTTCACATGCTATGCAAATAAAATCTATGCTTTCAATAGTGGCTCTGTTCTCTACCAACCAGGGTAACATTATCATCTAATAATTATTTCTTTGGCTGTGATCCCTCGGGTGAACGTATCATGGATCCAGATAAATTTATTTGTTTTGATTGAATTTCCGCCGTGATAAATAGCTTCCATGTGTCGTAAACCTCATCATGATCTCCCTTAGGTTATGGCATAGCTGCCTGCTTCACGATCACACTGTATTTGCATTTTGACTGCATAGAAGAACAGTTTATCTGTTGTGATTATTTTTGATTGAAGTTTTGAGTAATAAGTCAAAACCCGTGTACTTGCCTATTTAATGGCTTTCATTTTAAGAGCTAATCCACGATCCATTCTTCCTGATATCATAACACGACATGTAACCACAAATATGTATAGTTGCTAAGTTATTCGCCCTTGCCACCAGAATGAACATCAGGTCACACAGTTTTCTGCAGGTCCTATTTTAGTTTGCAATCCAAGTAATCTCGTGGGCCTAGCGAAACCTGCAAACAATTCGAATTTTAGTGGAAGCAAATTTTTCTGCATTTAGTTGCATTTTGGAATTTTTCAAGGGAAAGATCCCCATTCATCAAGGTGATTATTGTGTGCATAATATACAAAGTTTTTGTGCCAATCTAATTTATGAAGTTGTTAATTTGTTACATCGATAACTAATTTATTGCTTAGTTAATATATGGAGCAATAATTGATAGCATAGGACTTCAATGCAATGGACGGCAATATCTTATATGGATTGTTTACAATGTATTGCAGGGCATTATTGTCCACAGTCTTCATAGCAGATACCTCTTAAGGAAGCACCTGTTTTATGCTTGACTCGAGTTGATGCTATCGAAAGACTGCGGTTTAAACCACTGGCCGCTCAGTTTTCTCGGTATTTCGTTCCATGTTCTATGACTGTTTGTAAGACCATTGACAGTTTCACCGCAATCTGCCCGGATTTAATTCCATACAGAAATGATACCTAACCGCACTTGTAATTAGCCAAGCATTCACGAGGGCGTTTAATACAACTTTGTTTGCAAATCTTTTGCGAAATCATGTCTACAGTAATCAATCCTATTAGGATAACATGTATGTGTTATTTTTAGTTTACATTGCTTTGTTTGACTTCGCTCCTAAAGGGCAAGTAGAAGTTGGTAATTTCCGTTCGTTGTTGTTCTATTCCAGTGCGCTTGTATATTTTGTGCATTCTTTCAAGCTGGCTTCTGAGGTAGGAAAAGACAAACCATTGGCTCCACGAGTCGTGCCGCAATCTCTCAGCATCGACAATCAGAGGATGGGTCGTAAGAAGATTCAAATTTCCAAAATCAACGATGAAAGAAATAGACAGGTGATCTTGCTTTATTTTGCATTTGAAGACACAGCTCAACTAGGCTTAATTAGCTACTTTTAGATTTGGATTCATTTTTTATTACTTGCTGTTGTGCTTGCTTTGATAGTATGGTTTGTTATTGGTAAAGCCCTGACTCCTGCAAATATAGGACTTGAATACCTTTTCTGGCTCCTCTTCATTCATTCCTTCGATGGACTAAGTTCCTTATAAATTGTATCAAATAACCAAAAAACCTCCTTTTCTCCTGTTCTTCCTTATCTAATAAAAAAAATTTCAAAATGGTGAGAAAGTGCATTTGTAAAATGATTAAAGAACTTGACGATTGTGTTGTTTTGACTAAACAAACAGTCATGGGTGTGGTTGTTGGTCTTTTGTGTCCTTACTTCTTGCCTGGATATCTACAAAGAAAATGTTTGTAAATTCAATTATGATCAGGTGTGCTTGATAATTGTAGTGTGATAATTCTTATAGTCTGATAATTCTAGTGTCATAACCTATATGTTTAATTAGGACCGTCAAGAGGGGACAGGGGACAAGGGGGAAGAATTTCCCCGGTCCGTGAGCTGAATGGTGCCCCCAAAATGTTATTGAAAGGTTCCTAACAACAACAGCAACAACAACAACAATAATAATTATCCTTTATAATGATGTCATCACGAGCCTAATTCTTCTTTTTCCCCAGTCCGACAGAAAATCTCCTATTGGACCTGCATTTAAGCCTCCATTTAAATGCCCCAGTTGTTCTCAACGCACCTCTGCCTTATGCTCCTACTTTATCATGGCTGAGTGCAATAAATTCTTGCTTTTGAACAACCCGCTGCTAGCCGTCCTAATAATTTGAGGGACCCTTCATTGGAACATATATGATTGGATTCATTACTTTGCAAGAAGTTTGTGCAACAAATTAAGTACAGATATTTTGAATTTTTTGATTTAACACTACTGAATACAGGGGCGGACACATGGTCAAATATTTGGGGGGGGGGGGCAAGCCTGTTGTTTTAATAAGATGACGTCACCTTGAAACTTTTATAAATGAAATGAATTGTTAAAGAAATGCAAAACAAATTACTAGATACATTAACTATATAGCAGACAAATGCGTCGTAGCTGTTGGTTGTGTCACAAAAAAAGGGTATTCAACAGCAAGGCACTTATGCCAATGCCCCTCCATCTATAGCCAGACCCAACGAGAAAGGGGACAGGGGGAGAATCCATACACAATAAGCTGAGCGGGGCCCAAAAAGTCATAACAAGGTTCCTAACAACCACAGTTATAATTACGTCATCCCGTGCCGCATCTTTCTTTTTTGCCCCAGGCCTAAGAAAAGCTCTCGGTGGGCCTTCCTAGAATAGGGTTGAGACCGTAAGGGGAGTTTCCTGTTACCTTGAGTAGTCTTGAATTGATAGGAAACGCTCAGAAACCTGCGACTCTAACTGAGATTGATTACTGGTTGATTGCATAACTACAGTAACTATAAAGTAACTACATAACTAGCTTACATACAAACGAAAATGCAGATTGGCATAAATTAACATAATTATATAGCATGCACCGTTTATAAATGATGGTCAGTAAAGACAAGAGAAGGGCGAAGGGCAATTTTCTGTTGCAGGTAGCGAACGAGATATTCACGAAGACAAACGGATATCCCAGTATTTTCATAGAAAACAATAGGATCTACATAAAAGGTGTACGAGATTTCATAGAGATGCCCCTCGGAGAATAACTCATTCTTGCATTTCATATTTCTAAAAATCAATTCTCGAACAATTCTTGACAATATCTGTATGTATCATGTGATGAATTAATACAGTTACATGTGGTATGGTAATTGTATAGTGCTTTTAAAGCAAATTTTGGAGCAGTTACCCTTTAATTCACTTCCTTCTTCAGAAAAATTGTTTTTTTCGCCATTTGTTCCAGTTTGTTTTCAGTGGGCATGTTTCCCAGATCTTGTTAGCTTCTTTCACTTTGATAATTGTGAAAAGGGTAAGAAAGGCCCGCATTAATATTTAATTAGCGAGAACGAAATAAAAAAAATTGGAAAACAGAATATCGGTATAGGTCATTGGATTCCCTTTGTATCGCGGTCTGTTAATTACTTTGCTAATTTTGCCTCGTTAGTTAGCAATGCTTTCTGTGTCAGTGAAATATTCGTTTAGTTCAATCTCTGAGAAAAGTTATCAAATATTTGTATTGCAGTTTTTTGAGTGAACTTTTTCCAGTTTCAGTTAATTTTGTGTTTTCAGGAATTATCAAATCACTTAGTCTTTGATACCAGCAACTTTCGTGGTTAACAATAACTCTCACTTTTTGAAAGGCACGATGGTCCATATTTGAGTTGTCCAGTTTTTAATGCATCAGTACTTAATGTTTTTTTGTAATTGTTACCTCTTTTTAAATTATTTCATATTTTTATCTCTCATTTGAAAAAAGATTTTAATTCATATTTCAGTATTTTATTATATCATAGTAGATAAGAGGCTAAGAGTAGAGATAAGAGATTTGAACTTGATTTGTTAACAGTTTGTGATGTGTCTAGAGTTTTAAGCCAATCCCATTGACGTAGTTTCTTAATTATTTTGCCTTTAGTGCCAAGTTTCTTTAGTTTTTCGGCAAGTCAGTACTCGTTTTGTTTCGCAAGTTTCTTTTAGCAAGTTTCTAATATAAAAATGAGCGTACCCGCTTTTTTCAGTCACCCGGGGCTCCTGTCAGTTCTAGTTTTTCAACATTCTTGTCGACTCAAAAAAAGGCCATTGTGCTAAGTCGGAGACTAAAATGGCGTTCACGTCGCAAGCATAGGGGCAGGGGTTAGGGGTAGGGATTAGGGGTGCTTGCCCCCATGCCTAAAAACCGTTTAAAATCAGTCAAGACTCAATCTTTCAGGGAGAAGGTGATTATGTACCTACACCATTGCAGGATTTTGGAGACATGCAAAGTAGATTCTTCTGATAAGTCATGGAGTCAAAGAGCATATCCATTAAAATTAAGCATAATTATGTTTGTTCTTTTATCCTACCAAGGGCGGAGGGAGGTGACTCACTCGTTAGAGGAGGTGACTCACAAGACATAAATAAAGGTCATCTTAGATTCTAGAATCTGGATGCTCCTGTAACGGCTTAGTTTAATGTCTATAGAAGCCACAACGCTTTATTTTACTGAATGTCTTCCCAGAGGGGCAAATCACTCTTGAAAATGGTGTACGAGATTAGTAATCACTAGTGATTAATTTGTGATTAAATCAATTTTGTGTGCGATTAATTTGATTTTTATTGATTAAAGTGAATAATATTTGCTCAATTTGTGATTAATTTGTGATTATTTAGAAATTGAATCATAGATTCCAAAATGCTCTCAAATAATTTCATGCGCAATAAACGTCGTTTGAACGCATGACAGCAAACTAATTCATAAGCTAAATAAAACAACAATATTTCATAAATTGAATGCCAACCTATCTTGGCAGTTTAGCAACGATTTTAAAACAGCAACCAACGAGAAATGAGTAAAAAAAGCTGCTATCAGGTGTGGTTTTCGGTCAGATGAACTTCAGTAGCATTTGGGCAACAAAAACAGCAATGGTCGTTTCAGTGACCCCGGCATCATAACGAGGCCTTCGTATTTTGCTTCATTGCAGGGTATTTATAAAAGCTTGTTGTTCTCGAGCGTTTGTTTGCAGATTTTCCAATGTGTTCATGAAATGTTTGAAAAAGTGTGAAAGAGACGTTCTAGATATTTCATTTTTCAATAACATATGCGGATAGACGTGGTCTAAGATCATGATATTTATTTTTAAGTAATTTTTGTGATTAATGTTACGCTGTGATTATTTTGATTTTTTTATCAATGTGATCAATTTGTGATGAAAGTGTGATTATTCTCGAGAGCGTACGTGATTTTAAGCAGCGATTTGCCCCTCGGTCTTCCCTATTTCCAAGGTTTTCATGATGACAATAAGCAGTAACGCCTTGTCGTAATTAACATTTACTGATGGTGTCGATGCCTTTTTGTCGTGCCTTGAACATATTAAATTTTAACACCCCAGTGTTGAGGCTGCTCCTTCCGGAAAGGCAAGAGCGTCTCGAGCTTTTCAACAATGAAATCCAAGTGCTATATTCTGTTGCTATTTTAAGTGCTACGGTTTCTATTCTTAGATTCTTGAGCCACATTTAGACGTCTGAGTACCGGTCAGATCACATAACAGTTTGACCCCTAGCGATTTCACATGGCTTTCATCCACAAACGGATTTAAAACACCATTTGTGCTGGTATTTTCATGTCATTTATTGGATCTCAATATAAGGTTACAAACATAAACTAGATAAGCCTCTTTTATCGCAACCTTTTGCTTAATCAATTGTCCCAATGCTTCGTTATTCATTAAACGGTAACCCAACATTGAAATGATGACCTTTTTGTATGAAGTATTTTGCTTGGGGTATTGGCCAAGGCTTATCCTTTCATCAATATGCTATTATGTGATATAAGAAAGTTAGTTCCTCTGTAGAAATATATTTGTTGTATTACAAAAATTGTTTGATACAAGTAATACAAGAGGATTACTTTATTGTCCGGCTTACAGCTAGATGAATTTTTCAATTTTTGATGGAAAGTACAAGACATTCTAATTTGACTTGGAAAGCAAAAAAAATTCCTTCCAAAATTTAACTTGGTCCTCATTTTGAAAACTAGGGAATGACTACAATGTCATCAAATTGCAATTGCTTATTGTCCTCGAAATGAGGCAGCTCTACCAAGACATATAGCGACGAACAATGTGGTCAGCGATTTCAAAATAATACCATCAAAATGCAATAGTTTATAGCAGCCAGCTGGCTCATACGCAAAATCTTCTCAAAGTTTTTTATTTGTTAGTTTTTAGGATATCTGTAACCGATTTGTTTATTTGGGAACTGAAAATTAGAAGAATTGACTGCCACCAGAAACTTGGCATGTATGGCCCAACATCTACCCTGCTCCCCCTTTCAAAATTGATTTTGTATCTTTACTTAAATTGCTGGGATATCAACATAAAAAAGGGAAATATGGTGCAAAGTCTCAGCACCTTCTGTCCGGTATTGTAGTTTAGTAATACACTTTCGCCCTTTTTGGCTGGCTTCCCACTTGCGCAGAATATTTTCAACTTATTTTTTCTTATGATCAAAGCTGTTCCACCCTTTATACATTGTGGCAACCCTTGATCCATAGCAGTAATCCTTAAAGCCTTGGCCAAATTGGGCAACATTGTCGGGCAACATTCACAAATTCCTAATGTTGCTCAAATGTTGTCCAGTTTGGCCACATTGTCGGGCAACAATTCGCTTTGATTTCCCATCTGAGAATAATCAACATGCGCAATGTTATATTGCAAAACAATATGCTATACTCGATTTAAATAAAATGGCTTGTCAAAATTTAAGTTTTGAAGTCTATTGTACAGAATAGGAAGAAAACCATGGAGAGGACGAATAGTTCAGGAAGAATAAAAATGTCTCGTCTTAAGCAAGTCCAAGTGCAAGTTCTTTGAAAACAACAAATCAGCCAAATGCTACCCGCTACTTCTTCTACGAGTGCTCAACCAAAGAGTGCTAAAAGCAACAATGGTGTTGTGATGTCAAAACCTTTGTAACCAGCTTCCAGTGGCTGCAGCTCCTTATCCAAATTTTTGAAAACCACATATCAACTCAAATTTGGCGCGCTGTTTTGACAAAGTGAGCAAAAAAAGCTCAAGGCAATGTTTCGCTATCACAATGTTTCGACGACAAAAAATTCAACAAAATTTCGAGCAACATTGTCGGGCAACCCAATTTGGCCAAGGCTTTATACATTATAGTAACATTTGATACATGCGTAGTGTTTCATCGCAAAACTTGAGAGTTTCTGTAGCCTGGCCAAATTCAGCTTGTCTGTTTTTAGAATTTCTAAAGCCGTAGTCGGTGTCACAAACGAAAGATAAGGATATGGCAACCGAAGGCTACATTTTGAACGCCTGCCAGGCGTGGATAAAATCAATTTGGCAATTCAGGAAAAGCAAGCTAGATAGTGCTATTTCATTTTGCCCTAAGCATATAGGTGTGTACGTTATTTGTTTCAAATCTTCACTAAATGGCATTTATGTGGGCGTTACAGATCACCTGCGAATCAGTGAACAGATTTCAGACCTCATTACTAGACCATCTGTAGATGCAATGTGGACTGTTGATTTTAAGACTAATTGAAAGATTTCGAAGAATTCAAAAATACTTTAAACGGAGCTCAGTCACACTCTTCACGTTTTCACATACATAAGCATTCATTCGACAATCAAGTTACCTTTAGCTTGATACCCGCATTATTACACCCCATTTAGCAAGCCTGGTGAACCGTCCCCTGTAAGAAATTCCCCGACCAAGGAGTATTCGAAATGTCGGATGACGCAGGCATTTTTCCATTTTCCAGCGACCCTTGCAAGCCGAGATTCTTTTGTCCCAAAGTCAATCTGAAGATCTCTCTTTTGACACGACATTCCATCCTCTGTCAGTGCATTGTAAATTTGCTGACCCTGCAATATTCACCTGCTTTCCCCTTGCTAGTTCTCAGTTGCCTTTGGTCTAAAACTCTTCGAGTTTTCCGTTAACATTCCATACAAATGAAAACAGAAATTTCCACCATTTATTTTAATGAAAATGTGGATGAATTTGTTGAACACATTTTGTGTGACAGATGCTTTAACTAGACAAATGTAGTTGTTTGTGAATTCACTTGCTGCTGACTTGTGGAACTAATTAGGGCGCTGGTGCTTATTAGCTTTTCGACCGTATATTAACTCAAAAGATTCCTTCATATGCGAAATTCCCTTATCTGTAAGAATCCCCTCGTGAGTTTGCTACTAAGGTTATACATTTGAGTTTCCTTATGTTGAAATGATGTTTGTAGCACAGTATTTCAAAATCTTTGCCACTAATTTTGAAGATTGGTGACTCATTTAAAGTGAATTATTCGCATGTTGAAAAATGTTTCATTAATTAGTTTATTTTATTGTAGGTCACCTTTACCAAAAGGAAGTTTGGGCTGATGAAGAAGGCGTATGAGCTCAGCATCCTTTGTGACTGTGAAATAGCATTAATCATTTTTAATTCCGGCAACAAGCTTTTTCAATATGCAAGTTCTGATATGGACAAGATTCTTTTGCGGTATACAGAATACAATGAACCCCACGAAAGCCGTACCAATGCAGACATAATCGAAGTAAGTGTTTCCATGTACCCCTAACCACCGTAATTACTACTAACCACCGTCGAGCTATACGGGTTCGAATAATCAAATTTTTGTTGTGTCATGGCTTTGCTCTCCTCGAGGCTGTCCTCAAATGTTGGAGAGGAGCTACAGATTGTTCTCCTAAATTCCTCTAAAATTGAAATTGCTCTCTTGAAATCAGTTTTCCTTTGTTTCCATTCTTATTTATCTACAAATTGCCCACCTGGAAATTACTAGGAGAACTGTTTACTGCTCCCCTGCCAAAACTCTTATGGCCAGGTCTGGGCCCTCTCCTTAATCTAACCTGTGTTTCATAATAACAATTCTAATGATGATGGACTTGAATTATATGCCTACAATATACTGTTTATTTAAGTTCATGTATTCATATTTTCATATTTTATACACATTTATACAAAATACAAATTCAATAAAGTTTACTGTTTTACAATTTGGCCTTGTTAAAATTATAGTTGCTAATAAAGTAATTACAAATAAATTAGATAAAAATATATACATCTGAATACAATAAGATATCTGTACAAAATTTAAGATCTTCCTACCCCAACTGCTTCAACTTAGAAGAGTATACTGAGGGGGCCTCTTTGATATCGTTGTTAATCTTGTTCCACACTTTTGTACCACGGTAAGAGAATGCCTTTTGGCCACTTACTGTTCACATTAGCGGTACTGCAAGATCACTTTTAGTGTTTCTTAGCTCTCGTGTATGGACATCTGATAGTCTAGCGAATAGCTCTCTAAGGTACTGTGATGCAAGATTTATACATCATTGTAGATGTCTCTTTCACGATCATTTCTTTGATGGACAACCAGCCAAGTTCTTTGCGTAACGGCGCAGAAGTTGCATCATAAGGACTACCCGTAACGATTCGAGCAGCCCTGTTTTGTCGCTTTTGTAGAGACTCTATCCCCTTAATACCACTACAGCCCCAAACGGAACAGCAATAGTTGGATGTGGTTCTACAATACTACGATAAATGTCCTTCAAGGTCTCCATTGATACAAAGTTTTTACACTACTTCAATAGGCCGATCGTGTGAGAAACTTTCTCTTTCATGTTCTCCATTTGCTACCTCCACGTTAGACTATTGTCTATAAGGAGACCAAGGTATTTTACTTTGTTCACTAAGTCAATGTCAGTACCACCTACGCTAAACACTGGCAACAAAGCTGGCTGCCCTGCCATTTTATTTACATTTTGCACTGACCCAACAGCCATAGCCTGTGTTTTAACGATGTCTTCTTAAGCTGGGAAATGTCATGTTTCTATCTGTCTCAGCAGTTTTATCTGATATTTTGGTCATTGTTTGACCATTTTACTGCATTTTTCCTCCAAGGATGTACACCTGAAACTTCAAACTGAATCACAACTGTAAAATGTCTTTACTTTGCAGCCTTACTCATTGCTTTGCACATTCTATGCATGGGTTTTCCCAAATAATTTAGATTTGTCTGTTCGTTTATGGCACCGAGTATAATTTTGGATTCAAGGCTGCTCCTGCTGTCGTCTTTCTTTAACAGACTGTTTTTTTCAAAATTTAACCTGTAAAAGGCGAATAGCATCTGCTAAAACTAGTTCATTGTCTGCTTATTCGCTCTGGCAACTTATTCTATTATTCAAAGTCGTCAAATCTGGTAAATGTTCTAGCTAATGGTGTATAAAATTGAGAAAGATCGTAATGATATCTAATGAGGCCGAAACCATTTGAAGCTCCCTTTTTACGAATTTGTCAGCTTGCTTGACTGCAAAAAGTTGCCATGCTGCCTTACTGTTCATTTATTTACTTTAATATGTTGCAGTCTCCACCAAATCGCTTCACATTTTGAAACGCCGTTCGAAACTCGAGTTTCACTTGTTAGTCGAACATATCTTGCGATACAAACCCAAGCAATTCTTCCATAATGACTCTTTAATCTGCGTCTAATCTTTCATATCTGTTGCTCTTTCGAGCGAGATTTTCTTCCAGACATTTTAAAGACACCGTATTACCGTTCTTTGTGTGTCACTTTTCATGTAGAAGGCGGAGAATTTGCGAAAGCTGAAAGAGCTCCATGCTTTGAATCTAAAATGTGATTTTGATAGCATTTGCTCTCTGTTTAAAGTAAATGAGCACTACAGGGGTTTTTCTCATTCAACACTGTGGGTTTTAGCTTGATTTAACGGAAAAAGATACAGAAACGAAAATTGATTTATCGCTCGTTCAACTGCTACTGTCAAAACTGTAAGCGTTTGTTTTGTTCTCTGCCCTGAGAAGTCGAGGTGTTAGGGTTGATATGTTGAACCCATGAAAGGTTGTTATCAATAATGCAACGGGATTGATCTACCTGCCTTTTCATATTTTCCAATATTGTTACAACCAAGATATTATTCAAAACATCATCGTATTATTCATATACACATCATGGCTATGGGCAGATTTTAATTAATTGTTATTATAACAATATGCGTTAGCCTGCGACATTTTGAAGGAGATAGAAACTTACTTAAGTGTGTCTTCGGGGGTTTAGTTCAAGTTCGTTTTTGGCGTGTATTTTTCATACTACCACCTGTCCATTAATTGCCAGGAAATTCATTAGTTTTTGGTTTGCTCGGCTGTTCTCTCTTGTTCCGCCTGCGGTCACATAAAGGAGTCCGCTTGGGTACAACTCGCGTCAGGTGCACATGGTTCGTCAAAGCGGCCAAACCGCCAAATGGTTGGAAAGCAGCGGGCACAATTTTTTAAAGTTTTGGTGATGTTTAAATGTTGATAATGTTAGATAGAACTTAGGCCCAATTAAGTTAAACTGTTCAATTAAGCTCCGTTTATAGTCATACCCGGCTTTTAGGCCCAATTAAGTAAAACTGTTCAATTAAGCTCCGTTCATAGTCATACCCGGCTTTCGGTCACAACTTCCAAGCAACATTTGGTGTGTGATTGTATCGGGATTCTACTGAAAAGGGTATAAAAGACCCACTTAGGCCCTAGAAAACTGAAGCAGATGTGGCAAGGAAGCGCTGTCCTATATTTGGAGAAAAATGAGCTCTTGAGTAACCCCTATGTTAGTCTTTGCTTTGATCTTGCTTGACCATTGACCTTGGTTTTCACAAATTGAATAACATTCGTTCGCTGGTCATGTTGTTAACAAAAACATTCTAATGTTAAATATTCTCCACAAGATTAGATGCGGGCTTTAAATTAATTTTGTTTTGTTCACAGGCAATCTCTCGTAAAGAAAACAAACAATGCAACTCACCCGAAGAAGCAGAGGGCGCTGCAAGTGTGAGTATCCTCACTCAGTCCATATTTGTCACAATAACTATTCATCTTTCTAGCGGGTGCACAAAAGCACTATTATTTTTCATGTTATCTCACCGCCAACACTTAGAAAGTACCTTTTTTATAGCTTGAGGTAGCGAGTGGTTATCAGCCGATTTTATCACTGACCCAGTTGAGCTGAATTACCGTTAGTAGACTGTCGTTAGGTTGCTGGCTTTTTTAAAAAATGTCCCAGAGTTCCCTTTATTAAAAACTCTGCTTTCATTTTTCTAGGCAACTCATACATATGATACATCACTCTTACATTTTCCAAATGGATATTTTTTTGTTTTCAATCCCCGAGGTGTTTTTTAGTTCTTGTTGAAATTAGAACTACACATTATTGTAACATCGAATTGATGTTTATTATCAGACTACAAAAGGCTGTCTTAGCATTAGCGCTTTTGTATTAGCGCTTTTGTTTCCCAAACATTTCTTTTGCTTTTTGAGTTTATTTTTCTTCAAATATCTAATCATTTTTTATCATTTAACCCAAGTGGCAAAATAACAAGCATTCTCTCCTAAGAAATTGAATGCGAAATCTATTTTTTTCAAACGGTGTCTTTTCTGTAATTCTGAGTATATATAAATTAATGTATTTTATAAAATAGTGTGTTGCCTTTCACTTGTTAAAACCGATCTCCTAGAAACACTGGGTCACAAATTTTACATTTTTTTGTTACTACATGACAAAGTAAAACGGATTTTCAGATTGCAAGTTTAACTTATTAAAAAAATCGGAACTAAGACAATTGCTTTAAGGCAATTACCTTTAGATATAAAAGCGAAAACTTTGTAAAACTATGGATACATTTTTTACTTCGTTAAGAAAATTGTCTGATTCAAATTGTCTACCTATCTGATCTTATATATAAGACCTTACGTTCCTGTAATTAAAAATAGAAGACCACGAAAAACATTATCGTTGGAAGGAAACGTAAGTTCCACTAGCCAATTCTAAACAATTTTGTTGGCTGCGTATAATTCTTCGGGCACTGTAGCCTCTTCTTCATCAACACCATTGAGAGGTTTTCAAGAACGTTTCTCCTTTTGCAGTTCGTTCTCACGCCTAGAACTGAATTGAAATTCAACAAGATCAACGAAGAGTTTGACCAGATGATGAAGAACAATCAATTGGTAAAAATCTTTTTGTCTCCTCTGCTTTGCTCTCTCTTTTTTGTTTGTTATTCGCCCTCCATTCAGGGTTTATCTTGGTTCTGGGCTTTGCATAAGTCGCGCTTTTAAAGAGAATCCACATATGCATTCATTTGAATACGGTTGCGTTTTCCAAGGATTAACGTAACTGGATTAAGAACCTCTCTTGTCTGTGACGATGTATCCTACACGTCAATACGCTCCTGCAAAGGAGCATCTAGGCCTTTATCGATATATGAAAACATTTATTTTCCTTGTTATGTTAATTGTGATAACCCGTAGTTGTGATAGTGTATTCTTAAGGACTCCTCTGCTTTTCGAGTTTTTGAATTTTTGTCATATCTTATCATTTCTATAATATAAGCTTAACATTTTTAGCTATTAGTGTAACAAAGTTTTTTGAATCAGTGTCACATCTTTTCAAACGTCTGTAGAATTAGGTTCTTTTATTCTTGATTTTTTCGTTTCAGTTCTCTTTTTAGAATTATCTCAGCTGGGGTTATCTAAAGTTAAAGTTTGAATAAATGAATTTATACTATACTTAAGCATTAAAAACGTAAATTTAAAAATAAACAGAAAAGACAGTCACGATACTGATCGAAAGGGCGTATTTCATTTCCGAATCTAACCCCGTGCAAAAGCCTTTAATTTTTTAGAAGTTTTAAAGGTTCCATATTCCAGAAAATTAAGCCTGGTTCTTAATATGCACCATAAATGAACAAGATAGAGAAACATAAGACTGAGATCCTAGAATGTCAGGCACAATCACTTGAACTCTCCTCCATTGAAATTGAAATGATGTCCACTGTCAGCGATCAAGTACTGCTATTTTATATGCTACTTGTGTTGAAGGCTTTCACCTGTCTTCTTTAGCCGAATCTATCACATGCATTTGTTCTATCACAGGTCTGCATAATATTGATTTGATACACGCTTTATGTTTTTGCAAATAAGGCTTTTTGTGTTCATTATTCACGTGTTGTTTTGCTTCGGTGTGTGACGTCACAATCATACATTTTTAATTAATTTGCAGAGGGATAATCATTCGCAGTGGGCGCACAATGCGCCAAACTCCTACAAGGTGATTGAGAATTTCTTTGAACTATTGTCTTTTTCAAATAATAATGCCGTTTGGTCATTATGTAAGTTACACACTGCGCAAGATGCAACAAAATGCTTTCAATTATCCGGAAGCTTTCTGTACTTCAAGTACTTATTACGTTGCGAGAAAAACGCCAAAACAACAGCACAAAGTCTTATACGCTGTATTACCTTAGCAAAGTTACTTAAAAATCGAAGCGAATGTGCTAGTGGTTTGCGACAAAAGCATTTATTCACTGCTAGGTATTTAGGCCTTCTAAACATTGTAGTCTTTGTTGCTTGCAAACCATGCTACCATCTTCATCTGACTAAAAAGAAGTCTATCTAACCAATTATGTGTGAACCATTCCCACTTTTGCTTTGTAACCGCTTCATTTGGCTTCACAGGTCAGTACGCACCCATACCACCACCAGACGATGCCTGTCAGTGTGCCAGTGAGTGAGACATCACCCAATGAAGTACCATCACCGCCTCTGCGAAGGCCACAGCATCCAACCATGTCGACCCAAGCAAAGGACAGGCGACATTCATCAAGCCCGATGCAGCTCATAGGTACTTGCTTTTCGTCTGACTCTTGTTTTGGTTTTTACCAAAGCCCAATAAAGATGTACGTTGCATTATGTTTGTTCGGGATTTTGTTCTATAGACAATATTTCACTTCCCCTTTACAATTTCCCTGTTCTCCACTCCTTTTTGTTCTTATATGAACGTGTTTTCCTATTATTTGAAAAATTATTTTGTTTTCAATGACTACTTCCTTTCTGCTTAGCATAAGTTATAACCAAATCCCTTTTGCAAAATGAATTCATGGTTCATAGCAATATTGTAACGAAACACGAAAAGTGTATGGTTATGAAAATGGAGTGAGTACCAAAAGCGATACTGTTTGATGATAAATTTCATTCAAAAGTTTGTCCGCTAAGCCTAGTATAGCTCTTAACCTAACCTGCGACGGTAACTAGCTAGTTTAATCCAATGAAGCATTTACTGCCTTTAAATACTGTTCATAGCACGAGTCTTTTTTGTCGTTGGCCCATAACAATAAGATTTAATCAGATGTATAAACGTATCCAGTTGAGTTGGGAGGCGTTCAGCATAATCCTTCTTTTTAGTATGATGTGTTTTTGTAGTATGTGCTTAATGTCGGTCATAGATTTTCAATGATCATGCAAAGATTTCCTGAAAAACAGCCGCAATCTCGTACAGCTAACAGTTATTTCCCGGATTAGTAACAAGTAAATTGACTGGCCTAGAAAAGCTAGACTAGAGTTACAGGAATTGAGTGAGAATTACCAGATATATTCCCGCAGCTCGATGGCATTCATGGAATATTCTTCAAGGATTTTCACTTAGTCATGTCATCTTTGCCTTATTGGGGAGTCAAACCCACGCTGAATCCAAGCTTAGCCTTGGGCATGAATTTTCAACGCAATTAGCTGCTTCTCGTTGTCAATTTTCTAAGCTTATCCTTGAAAGACCTGCCCATAAGACAGAAATGTCTTATAATTGACGAAATCAAGGTGGAGCTACCGTAAACTTGAACAGTAAGCAGTAGTTTGTTTTCGCAAGTTGAGTGTGTCCTGAGTCTTCAACTGTCACAAGCTACGCTTTCATTTCGCCGGACCTTGCTTTTCACCGGACCTCGCCGTCCTAACGTGCATTGTAGTGGATGTTTTGGCTTGTTCTTCTCTTTCTTTTACGTTTCTTTGCATGTTATTTTTTAGTGTACCTTCATAAACCAATGCCCCCCCCCTTTAGTAGCTAACCTGACGAATCAATTCTTTTCAGGCTCACAGCCCCGTGGTATGACCTCGCCATCTCCTAGACACCAACAGGACTCAAGAAGCCCTAGAGATTTTGCAGGTGGGGGGATGCCACCAAGCACATCGCCAGCTGTCATATCTAATCAAGGAAAAACACACCCTGGTCTGAAGGTTGTCATTCCTAGCTCTTCATCGAGACAGGTGAATTTTCAGTTTTTGTTGCACCTGATGATGGATACTAGAAAATTGCCCTTTGTTGTGATGTTAGTTGAAGAAAGACCTTGATTAAGGAATAATGTTATAACCGTATGTTTTTTACTTATGCTTAGGACAAGGACCCAGATTACTTGATGGATTCATAATCACGTGTCATTTTTAAGTATCACATGGAGGAGGATGAGGAATTTCGCGAAAGCACGAGCTTAACTTATAGTCAATTTTAGAAATATTTAGTCTTAGAGAGCAAGAGAAAGTGTTTATAGGCATTCTTGAAATGAAAACGAATTCAAGAAACTGAAGACTTTTTCAGTTCATACAGTTTTGTTGTTTCTTTAGTGGCTTTATTTGTCTATTCATTGATTGGTTTCTAATTTTAGCCGCATTCAAACATGCAAGATGGTCATGCCCCAAATATGTCAACCCCACTAGTCCACATGAATATCCCGACAAATGACACCCTTGCGACGCCGGTCATATCCCTTGCTACGCCAAGCATGCCTCCTTCGATGCCTTCATCTTTCCCCTCTGGACTGCCAAGTGGCTACCCAGGCGATTATACCTTAGAGTCAGCAGATGCCATGAAGCTGATGCAGTTATCGTCGTTAAACCAGGCTTACTCGTCGCAGCAGCAACATGCCCTCCAAAGGTCAGTTGAATTTCCTTTCACTAAATGCTAAGCGTCGTATGGAGGTGCTGTGGTACTTCCTATTTTAGAACAGGCTCTCTCTTCAGTCAATGAGAAGGCCAGTTGTCATCATTTGAACATAGCATGGCCTCATTTTTTATTGCAATGTGACGACATTTCCAAAGCAAGTGCGTATAAATTTCTGTAGTAACTTTCACCCCGGTCGTATTTCTGAAATACAATTTCGTACTGCGTTGCACGAAACACTTGCTTGCTTAGGCTAAAAAAATTGGGGCTGCTCGATGCTGATTTTAACATTTGACTCTTTCTTTGGGCTCAAGCCAAGATAAGCGACGATCTAGATAAGACATTACACATTGATAAATACCTTCGGGCAATGTAATCCACTTTTAGTAGAAATTTTACATGTGATTTAAGTAATACCCCGATTTATGTGGTACACAGACAGGAAAAAATTTCCAGGTATTTCATTTTTCGATCACTGCCATACCCATCCTTAGCGTTTATCATCTTAAGATGCTTGCTGTTTGATAAGTGAAAGTCGAAGGGGGGTATGGAACGGACATGTTATTTAGAGGCACATGGACTGTGGAAGCAGGTGCTTGGTGACGTTTTTAGACCAAAAATAACCTCAAAGATACTTAAACCATATATTGAATTTTTTTTTGGCAAAAATCATCAAAAATTAATATTTCCAATTGCACAGCAGCATCTTGATTATTAAATTTCCTTTTTGCAGAGGTGGCATGGGGATGCCTCCGGGGAAGTCAGTAAATGTGAAAGTGGAACCTTCGGACTTTCATCGAGAAATGACGTCACCAGTGCGTGCCCACTCTGTTTCGCCGAGGCCTCATCTTTACATGAGACAGAAGGATGACCATATACTAGAAAAGACTATGCAAGGACCGAATCTAAAGCGACCGAGGATGGAAGGTAACCAGGAAATTTGGTAGCATATGCTGTTTAGGGGGTTTCATATCTAGTGCTAGTGGGTCTTGTGGATTTATACAGATTCTTGGTTAATGAATCAGTTGAGTAGAAACAGAGTTTGTTTAAAGATTTTTGGGATTATCTCGCTGTCAGTACTATCCTAAATCCTGATCCATTTTATATAGGAGTAAACAGTGGAGTGCTCATTGGAAGCAAATGCCAATTTTTGTTTACACTGCATCGTTATGCCTTTGGCAAATCCACCCCAGAAGCTCCTTGAACCTGCACCAATTTTGGTTGTTTTCTTTTGGATAAAATTGCAGCTTAAGCATATTCCAGCTTCTGAAAGATATCTATTATGAATTTTGCTAAAAAATTGTTTTCACCTAAAAAGTGAAAACTTTTCACTGATGAAATTTTCTATGAAAAATGGGCATCTGTGCTATTTACCTTTTTAAGTCGAGTCAGTGGTCCTATTTCAACAAGCCATGCACTTATGAACAACGATGAAAAAAATGATGTCAAGCGAAACATTGCATCATTAAAGAACCTGCATAAATGTTAATTGGATTTTCTGAGCTCGTGATTGCATTGACAAAGCTCGCAAATGAATAATTCTAAGGTTAATTATTGTTAGCTTGATCCCAAGCATCAGTTTTGCTGTGATCAGCAATATCTTGCCATTCTTATAAATAATTGAATGGGATTGCCGCGAAGGTCTTAATGTATCGATGCAGATTTGATGCTTTCAACCTTCACTTGTTATTTCTCGTATTGCTAACCTCGGGGATTAGAGGTGTTCGATTAGTGGTAGAAACGTTAGCGAAATAACTCTTCAAAAATTGGTTTCATTAATGCTGTGTAAATTAAAAATTTATTGTACCATAAAGACTTTTGATCGTGATTCTGGTAGCATTGTAATATATATAAATATTATATATATATATATATAAATATATAACGTAGATTTTATTAGAATTCCTACATGTTGGCTCTGCTAGAAATGAGGATCTTTGATAAAGCGGGTTTTCAGGCTAAGGGATTTAGGCAGCTGTACGCATCGTTGACAACCTTTGAACTGGCTTTCGCGCCGTTTCTTCTAAATATTAGGGGATGGAGTCTATTTTGGCGGAGTAAGCAGATGATAAATAGCCTTTTCACAACTGTGTGCATTTGCGTAATCTTTCTCCCCTTGTGATATCGTTTTTATGTTTGGCTGGTTTGCAATTCTATGATTCAAACATGCTGCAAGCCACAGCGTAAACAAGTCCCAAGTTTCCTGTTTTTTTTGTACAATTTAAAACAGAACTGCAGCTGGCTGCTCCACCGTGCCCTAGAAAGCCCGCTGCTCTTTTGCCAATACCTTGGCTTTCAAACAGTTTTCACGTTTACGGGTTTTGTAATAAAATAATTTATAGATTACTTTCTTCTATTGTCTAAACCTGTTGGCTTATATATTTTCACCGACAATCATTCTTGTTGCTGTTGTTGTTGTTGTTAAATTGTGGAGTTTGTGCTGGGCACGCTGATTGACACTTGAAATTGAATAACTGAAGCATACGTTGAGAATATTAGTCCGATTAATGTAAAGTATATACGTGTTTTGTACCATCAAATGTACGTTGTAGTTTAAACGCGTTCATCGGTGTGAACTTTTACGTTGTCAAGTTACATAAGTAAGGCTTATCAGAATTCGTGTAATGTTTTTGATATGTAGGTGGAGATTTAAGTCAGTCAAATTACATAGGCACAGTCACTATACTTGTAGCCAACAAGCAGTTTGGCTACAACTGGCCCCGCCCAACCAGCCGGCAATCTTCGAAAAACAGGATCGCACAGCAGCTGCATTTTTGCCTCGTTTTCTTTCTATCGTTAATTAATGTTTATCAAGCTTACGAGCCTCAGATAGAACTAGATATTTAACGATTTTCTGCTCCGTCTTTACGATAAGCATAAAATTTCGAATAGACGTATGGCAGTGGATTACCTTTGTCTCCATAAATCCTCTTTCCAATGCAGCATTGATGTTTGCTATGGCTAGCATAAATACCTTAGACCATATTTAACGCCAACCAAGTGAATATTAATTGAGGCCAGGGTATGGTGGTTTCTTTTATCAACCTCATCCAGTTAGGACACTGAGCTAAAGCAACTGAGGCACCTTAAATAAGCATCACGCCCAATCAGGCCCGCTAAGTTAAGGGTGTACACGCTGTCATGTCAAGATTGTGAATACCTTCCTCATTCGCATTTGCTTCTGTTTAGCCAAATTTTTTAGTGATTTTATACCTCTATTAGCATTCGATTTATAGCTGTTTGTTTTGTTTTAGAATTAGAAAATATACCTTTGGTTTTATGGAGTTTGCTCATTGCCATCATGGTGTAGCTTCATTGAAATATTCATTGGAGAATTTTATTATTCAACGCATAGTACATAACGAGTTGATTTGTGCTTTATTTGCCGTCAAATGCTGCCTTTTGTATGTTGTATTAACGGACAGCACACTGCCCCTTTTTATTCCCAATTTATTGCCGTTATAAGTTCTTGAGTTGGTTTCGTAGAAGGAGGCTGTTTGAAACTGGCAAGATAACTGAATGAATAGACTCACGTTGGTCAAAGGTAGAGGCAATCCAAAACCTTGTATGAATGAGAACAATAAAAAAGGGCGGTGAAGCTTTATTCCACCCCAGCAAACCTGTATCTCGTACTGAAAACTTCAATACGGCAGGAAAATGCTGAAACGCTTATTGCACACTGAGGGGATTAATAAAGTATTGCATGAAACATTTCTAATCAAAGACTTCTAACGAAAAAAAAACTTCAGTGCCGATCCGTTTTCATTTGCAAAACTCTCATTAGATATACAGCCAAGGTAGAACAGATGGCAAGATAATTTGGTGTTGCCAACCCTAATGTTCTCGTTAGCCGTGTCACTAGGTGTCAGACGACGCATAATTCGCTTTGACGATTCACTGTTATACCACATTGCATAATTTATCACATATGAATTCGTTAAAGTGTTGCGTTGGCTTATTAAAGTCTACAGCATTTCAAGTTTCCATGTGACGTTTTCCCGAAGAACAGGCCGAGTGGGTTCTGGTAAGCCTAAAAGAAGGAGAAAATAAAAGTTTACCGCAATAAAAACAAAAGTCGACAAAAACAGGTCGAGTCAAACTAAATCTAGTACCTTCATACATTAACTAATTAAATACCAAAAGGCCCATTCCCAAACTTTTCGACCCATTCTTCCGCCCAAAACAGGTGAAATTAAAGACAACATATGACTTTGAATCATCTGCATTACAACAAACAAAAGGGCACCGCAAGGAAGTGATTCAAAGTACATTTAATACAAGAAAAGTTCATTAATTCTACGAGAAGATAGTTCAATGAAAATATTCCAATATTATAAAGCCTAACTAAGGTAGGTCGTCAACTTTTCCAACGAAAGTCAATTCACCGGAGTTTTTGGTACTAAAATTTTTTGGTACTAAAAGTAACCACTCACCAGCTGCCGAATTTTGTTCGAGTTGCTTTGGTGTTTTCATTCCAGCAATTATACTATTGACGGTAGAATCAGGGCCAGTACCAAATGGTACAATGGCCTCTTGGGACTGAGATGGAGACCAGATTTCCTTCATACTACGTTTAATCAGTGAGAATATTGTGTCATATGCAGCTTGCAATGAAGCAGCATCACCATCGCGCATAAACAGTGTCAACATTTCCAGGAGAGAAGCAGTCCCTTCTAGAAAAAAGAATGAAAACTCTTCATTAAGGGTTCCCTCGTGATGCCGCCATTGTTAAGCACTTCTTGCAAATGCTTCGAAAAGGTGCATTTTGACGCATTTGTCCCCTTTGGGAGTTAAAAGGTAATTTTAAATGTCCCAGATGACAAGATATTTGTCAGCTATTCTATTTAGCTATTCTACAGCCATCTTTGCTAGATGACCTCGTGGTATTTAGGCCAAGAAGGTTATGGACGGAAAACATGGTTTGACATCAGAAATATGGGTTTCCTGGCTAGCTGACTAAAATGGCTATACGCGTGGTAAGAGACTGTATCTTTCTCTTATATAAAGGGGTGATGGTTAAGCGGGTTTATCTACAAAGGCAACGAAAATGCCATCGTTTAACAAATATTTAGATACCAAAGCTTTGACAGCAACTATAGCAGCAAAATGAACTGGAATATACTCTGCCATCATGACAGTTTGGAGCCTGCCAAATTGGGTAGGGGATTGCGAAGCTTTATGGAGTAGGATTCCCGAAGGTTGGCGCTTTTAACTGCGCAGTTATTAGTATCGGTTTTGCTGTAGGTTAAATTCAACAAAAACATTCTGGTATTCTTTATTGTCAAATCTTGATACGGTAGACTCCGGTTACAGGCACACAAAATACTGCTTGCAATATTCTGATTGTAAGCAGAGTTTGACGATGAACGGGGCTTAATTTAACAGTTTTGCGTGTTAGGGCCTAAAAGGTGACTTCAAACGGAGCGACTAAAAGCGGAGTCGACTGTCTTGATATTGTGATACTTTAGCTATTCTACTTATACATCCAAGCTTGCTTTTGGGAGATACCCTCTAAGAAAAATTGACAGGGCTCCTTTGAAAATGTTACTCTGTCTTCCTTCGATGAAATAAATGAACGCCCCCCCCCCCACTTGATTTACATTGGCCATGCTGATCAAAAACGTTATTTGTTAATTGTTGCAAATTACTGAAGCAAGACCTGACATTTTATATACCGCTGTTGTGCAATGCTTTGGAAAATATATGAGGGGCAGATTTATACTTATGGACCTGAAAAACACTTCCTATCCTCCACTGTGAGGCAAATGCAAGGACAACAATAACAAAAACTAATCCTAAAAGGCTCTGAATTAATATTGCTAAATTATACGTTTACCAGACTAAGACTTCTATCCTATACAAATCAGCTAGCAAATCAAGTTTAAAGGTATGGCAATGACGGGGTTTGAAATGATGGTCGTCGGCTACAAACAATCAACAATCGTGAATGACTAAACCATCGTTGATAAAAAAATAAAATGCTAGCAATTTTTTTTCTTTATTTTCATTAAAGCTAAGGTGGTGAATATGCTCGGGTTTCCCGACAATTCCCATCTATTTCTCACCAAGAAAGTTTCTTCTATATCTAGATTCAGTTTCTCTTTTCAAGCACGTGATTATAATACATGAACCTCTAGCGTAAAATGGTAAAAATGAAGGTAACATAAAAGCAAGCCAGAAACGAATTATAATTAGCAGTTAAGTTAATATTATTATCTAAACCTTGTAAATGGTCCACCGTGTTTACTATTTCTGCCAATGCCTCAACCAAAGCAAAATCTTCAAACTTGCTCCCTTCCTTCAAGCTGTATTTTTTGCGTTGGTATTTTCGACGTGATTTTGAAGAATGGCTAAAACAAAAAAATCAGAAATCTATCTTTGCAGCTTTTTACAGAACAATTCTTATTGTTTAAAAAACCATTGGCATATACGTAGCAACAGGGTTACACAAGGGACATGGGCCCATCATTGTTCAAAAACAGAGGTTAAGTGAATATTTGCAGCTCGCAGAGGTGCACCTTTTTTGCCTACATGTGTCCTCACTGCAAAATATTCTCCTTTAACATTGGCGTAGCGGCGATTTTACACATAGATGCATAGCACTCAATACTTAGGGTTTTGGGTAGGACAGAGACAAACAGCTTTAGATTACAAGACAGAACGCCGTGCCGGTGTCATATGCGTTTTGGTACCCTATGCAAAAGTGCAACATTGTGAAACGCAATGTGTTTCAAATCAAGTGATTTCATCGTAGTTCGATATTATGACACATTATAATTAACAAATAGAACACAATGCTCTTTTTGTTCAAAATTTCACACTTTTTAATCAAGAAAACTTTGGAGTCGCCATTAATGTTGTACTTTTTTGCATAAACTTAACAAGGGAAATCACAGCACCGCTTCTTGTTAGTACCCCCTTGTTAGAAATAGTTCGATTGTTCTTTACATTCTGAACATTATGAATCAGAACATTTGTGTTCCCAGACCAGGTCGCATGCTAAATTCCACCATTTGTTTCAGTTCCCTGTTTTTAAAAGATTGGGTACGTTTTTGTATAAGCAAAATTGTTATGGGTTTCTGTACCAGGACCGTTTTGCATGCTAAATTCCACCATTCGTTTTGGTACCGAAACGCATATGACACCGGCCAGAGATAAAAGAGGTCTGATCAAGCATTCTTCACTCACTTCTGCAGCATTCTACCAATTTGAGCCCTATCAAATGTTTAGAGCTTTCGAAGAAGTGCGCTGCATTCCTAACTCGTGTTTTGCATGAAAAGCCTCGGATTCTCACATCAATATTTCATACGCATGATTGAGAGCAGCTATATTTGCGTTTCACTAATTATCCACGCACTTGTATTTATCAGAGAAAATAAAGCAAATTTCGCAGCAAATTCTTAGTGAAATGACTGGTTGATCGCAAGAAGTAGCGAAATCACAAGAAAATAAAAATATGTTCTACTTTTTTCGATGAAATAATTCACAACAACTGTCCACTAATCAGAGCACGGTAAATTTGCTTGATTTCAGAGACAACAATCTATGAAGATTCGAAAAGCCTGAATTTTGAAATTGGGTGCTTAAAGGTTTCGCCGGGTAGAAGGCAAAATAAGCAGGGAAGTCTTAATTTTGAGGAAATCAAAGTATATTTTCGTAGCGTTTTCACGGCTAATCCGCTATGAATTTCGCCTCGCGGAAGTTAGCCTTTAGATTGAACGGAAAAGAGTCAAGTTGTTTAGTTAAAATAACACATTTTGATCAAGCAAGCACAACTTGTTAAATCCATCTTGGATCCGTTCTCATGTAAGCATTAAAAATGGTGCATCCGCTTTCGTGTAAACGTTAAAGTCACATTCATCGTGTTTAATTTGACACGGACTTTAGTTAAGGAGTGCTTAATCTCACATGGGTTTTAAAGGTGGAAGTGCATCTTAAGGAACCATCTTTTAATAAAACAGCAGTAATTTAAGAATAAAAAGGATTAAATAAGATAGAAAAACAAAATTCCTACCCAGAAGCTCTCGATCCTTTGGAGGTTGCTGAAATGTCTGACTGGCCTGTTACACTACTTGCTTCAGAAAACAAATCGTTCTCAACTTCTTCCCTTAGTCCATCTAAAAGTGTAAAATATCCATCAAACCAACTGCTATTTTTAGCGATAATTCAAATTCACTATCTGCTTCCTTACTAATCGAAAGTTGCCAAAGAGTTGACGGAAAAACGATCTGATTGAAAATTGAATAATGCTAACTATACGGCTGTATAAACATGCTTAATGGAGGAGCAATAGTCTTAATATGATGGTTAAAGCAAAACGGATGCATTTTATGGTGAATGTCGTCGTTTCATTTATTCGCTGCTGGGTGATACTTCAGCGCGTTCCACTAAACACAGGCCTCGCTGAATTTGATAATTCGTCTATTGAATAAAAATTGATTTTGCGAAAATATCAGATTTGAAACAAGGGGAACAAAACCTGCAACTTCTTGATGTTGTTTTTCCTTCAACGCCCGAACAACGGCAAGCCTTTCTTTATATTTAATGAAATTCTCCTTGGCAGTATGAATAACCTCTAGTTGATGCTTGTAAGCTACAACAGGAAAAGAAAACAGGCATGAGGTAGATTGGGGGAGGGGGGGGATTCATCTAGGAAAAGTTTACTTTAGAAACACAACCTGATATTCTGCACAAAATTTGGCTGAAAAGATGACTGGGAATTATGCGACAACATCTGGGGTCCAAATGGTATGTTTTCTATAGTTGTAAGCGGACAATTGAAGGAAAAATTCTGCACGGGGAACAGAGAATGAGTAGTACGGAGTCGCAATAGCCCCCGTTTTACGGCAAACTGACCCTACTGTGTCAATGTTGCAGGCCTTACGTTTCAAGAATGACCTCTTGTATTCAAGAATGACCAAAAATGATGCAGGTCTCTTTTTCATGAATTTTTTAAGAATCACTTGTTTGGGTTTGTTGTATAAACATTACAAAAATCAAAGTTATGAAAAACAAAGAGCTCCCCTTTGGATTCCGTTCTTTATCAATTATGAAAGCAAAATTGAATGCACAATCAAATAGTTCAACTGCTAAGATGAAAATATCTTAAGGTGACTTGAAACGGTTGGAAAATCAAAATGTACCTTCTTCTAATGCTGTCTTGAAATTGGTTTCAATGATGTCTTTCCTTCTTGCTTTGTATATCTATCAGATAAAATATATTTAGTTCTTTATCTTTTTTTTATTTCTCAGTTACTTTAACCAACAGCATTATAAATCCTTCTCTCCTAAAGTCAGCTAGAACAATTGAAAACCTCTCTTTCGAGCAGCGGGTTCAAACATGATTTAGGCCAATTTTTGTTCCGTTTGCACTCGAAATCGTGAAGATACATACGATCAAATCTTTAGACCGCACGAACTCGCGAAAATAAAGAAACTTAATTGGTGCGAAAACAAATTATTCTCATCAACATCGAAGGATAAACTTGACAATAGTTTGATACATGTAAAACCAGTCTTATGGATATAATTACATGCATTTGTCAATAGTTTTCAAAGTAACAGCTTGGTTTATACCTTATAAGTTTCAGTCATTATCTCTGATACACTGATGACATGGGACAAAAATGACTCTGTATCGACACTATTCTCATTATTATAAGCATTAACGTACACAAGTTAAAATCATAGTTTAGCCTGCCATCTTAAGCCTATTTCACAAGTAACATAAAGTTTATAAATCTTACCAAGATAATCAAACAACTATGAAAGACAATAATCAGATGACGCATTAGAAAGGAATAAATGTGTGTATCTAGGCCAGTTCAGTACACGCTCTTGATTGACACATTATCATTACTTTTTTCTTAAGCCAAGCAGGACACCATGCAACCTCAGAATACAAATAACATCACACTCAACATTTTGTTACTTTAACATTCCTCGTTCACTGCAATTCAACTTGCTGGCAGACGAAAATGTGAGATGTTGGCGGAAAAACACATGAATATATTGAATAGCTAAACAGCTACTACGCGATTTCGCTTGTCTCCTCTGCCAAAATAAGTTCTTAAATGGTTGAGAAATTATCTGAAGCCAAAAATTCCCAATCTTGGACTTATCAATAATAAATGATAAAACCATTCATTCTAACACGTTTAAGAAAAATATCACGTCAATTCTGTGTTGTGGGTGGTTCTTCAGTGGAAATCAAGCGAAGGATGAAATCCCCGAGCCTTTATTCCTCCTACCTCTTGGAGAAAAAGATTGATAAATATCACTGCAAGCTGCCATGTCTACATTATGTGTATTTACATAAAAGGTTTCTGTCGAGTAAATTGACCTCGAGTAAAGTCACTTGGGAGAATCTTAAAATAACCGTGAAGAGACAACGCAGTACACTTTCTTTATTGAATAAGCGGCAAGTGATGGAGAGAAGAAATACATGCTGGAACATATGTTTCTTTTCAGTTGTTGCAAAAATAAACTTGCAATCAAGCAAGCAAGAGTCATTTTGCAAGCTAAATTTACCTTTACGGCCAATGACACAAAGCAAGGAACGTCTTGCTCAGTCTCAGTAAAGGAAAACATTTAAAATCAAATAAAAAAAAAACAAAAAAAATCTTTAAACGCTAAAATAATTAGCTCACACGTACCACTCTAAGCGCATCCTGCCACATGTTGCCACTGAGATAAGCAGATATTGCAGACTCATAATCCTGATAAATTGAAGAGTGAACATTAGGAAATGGTCGTGGACAAAGATTACCAGTGGGTGCTTGCTTTGCAAAAATACAGGCAATGTGGTTTAAGTGACACTGGCCATTTCACAAATATAGCTCGAATATTGTCCAGTGACATGGGCAAACCTTCTTTTCTGTAAGCATATGAGTGGAGTAGACATGTTGCTGAGCAATCAATGGGACATAAATTTTAAGCAAATGTTTTTAATATCGTATCTTAGAGATCAATAATGTGGATGATCAATGTTGATTACAGAATAATATTGAAAATCGATGATATCGAAGCTAGTTTTTGCAGAGGTATCACTTCAAAGTAACAAAGTAAACTGTAAGAGAGGTATCACTTCTCAGAAAGCCATATTTTTGAGCAAGAGCCTTAGAAAATTTCGGCGTCTAGTGAGAGGACCTTTTTAATATCGTTAAACTGTCAGGAATCTCGCTTTGAGTATAATAACAACACTGTTTGTGGGCGAAGAATTGCGCAATAGAAAAGAAATATCTGTCAAAGAACGTCACAGGAAGCAACTTTATTCTTGATCTGCTAAGATATCAAATCTAACAAGTACAACATTACGAATTTATGGTTTTTTCATGTCCGATCTCAGCAAAGCTTCTTAGCTGGAATAATTAAACTTCAAGGTGGCTGCCCATACTTAAGAAGAAGTTGAATAATAGGTATGAAATAATTTGCTCTGTAGTATTAAACGACAAACACCTAAGACACGAAATGTCTGGACTATCACTGAATGTACAATTGCACAAATGATGGTTCCAAGTAAACCTGCAAACACTGAAATAATCAACGAGCCTCTACTAAACAGGATATGATTAAAGCAGGTCAACACATCAATAATTTCCATATCAAAATAAAATCATGCATAATTCTAAAAGAAACGGCGATAATTCCATACTTCTGTATATAATTCAAGAATGTTTCCGCTCTCCTTCCAATTCTTCAATTCTTGCATTTCACCTAAATTGTAAATGCCCTCTTATCAGACTGGTAACTTGAAATATGTAACTTAACCAACGTAAGCTGAGTTTCTAGGCTAGGTTGACGTGGTATTACTTCGATATTTCTTTGCTTACGTTCATGCAAAGTAGTGTCGAGCTTTGTGCTCATCCTACACAAAAATTGGCAATCTTTGTCAAACCATATAGTAGTTAAAATGAGAAGTGTAAATTGCTCTGTTTCGTAATATGTCATATGCCACAGATATGTACTATAGCTAGACATCCAAAACGGGATATTCAAAATTTTAGATTTGAGTTTAACATTATAAGGCAACAGTGCTTGATGACTTTCAGACAATTGTCAATTGAAAAAGTAGTTTGACCAATGTCAAAGGCTTTTTCAATCGACTATGGTCACACGCTTCAGATACGCCTTGAAATCATCTTGTTGTATAAGTCAAACTAATGCACTGACCTATTTCCTCCGCAAAACTTCAAGTCTATAAAAGCTGGGTTATTTTCTTCAAAGAAGAAAATATACCTTAAACTGAGAACAGATAAAGAGATGTTGCCATTTCTCGATAACAAAGGCATGCTGCAATGTTGCACTCAAACCGAGGCTTGAACCTCTTTCCCTTGCTTGTTTATAAATGAACAAGGTGTTCTTCTGAGGTTACTCGACAAGGAAAATTAATAGAATTTCGATTCCGATTAAAACCTAATGCGCAATATTTTATGATAACAATATGATTGTTGCTTTATTCTTATGACATCTTGGAGGAGTGGAATTATCCACAGATATTGATAGTGGAAAAAATATTAACTAATACAGTTATAGCTCACTAAACAAAACTGATGATTCGAAAATAACATGAAACTGCTTGGAAGAATGAAGAGTGAAGATTGGGCTTGTTTGTTAACTTTACCTGCAAGGCTGACTGCAAACTGAACTAAAGCATCATTGGAGTAATTCAACATTTCTGCTTCAGCAATTGCTAATTTCCAGTTGTGGCTTTTGACAAACGAATCCTTTGCCTCTTCGTGCAATGAAACTCGAGAATAAACTATGAATATATAAAAGATAGGAAGGGCTCGATTTTAAGGAATTAAGGCAAAAAGCTACGAGTAAGGGCAAAACAGGGGAATATTATATGTGATTAGAATGTCAATGGCATTTTAGAAGAACCAACATGGTATTTTGGTATCATTTAAACAGAAATAAGAAAATAATAAATAAGAAGCAAACCAATAAGTGGGAATGCAGAACAGACTCAAGAAGTAAGCTCTGCGTAAGCTACAAACTCCAGCTCTCTGAACAACAGCTGCACAAACCACAGCTGTCAAGAAAGCAATAATTCGTAATTTCTATTCTATCACAAGTAGTTTCTTCCTGGGCCAATCTCTCACTTTATTCTCTATGCAGAGACGTATAGAAAATATCAAGTTTGCGACAGCACAAATAATGCTACACTTAGAGGTTTCTTAGGGTAAAAAACATAATTTGAACATGGAATCATAGCTTCAAATATGATTTGAATAGTCCTATATAAATGATAAGATATGAACAAATGGGTTTGCAGGAAAAATAGGACCATCTGACTTAGGTAAGCTGTTTCGATGAACGAACAATGATCAAATTTAAAAGCTATGGGATACGACGCTGTTGTGTTGTTGGCAAGGCAACGAACTGCGATAATTGAACTGTGTCCACATTTGAAACAGCTTTTCACACGGTTTTTAGCATCAGGGATTGGGAATAATGAATATGATTTATTTACCTATCCCAGCCTCATTGTAACGCTTCTTTTGCACAAGATACGAACCATAAACGGCACTAACTTCCTAGAAAAAGCAAGTAGACAAACTTTCTATAGTATTGGGAGTTATCACCAAGAAAGTTACGACAAAATTCCAAAAGGGGAGATTACAGAGATGAGTAGATGCCTAAATGAATTGGTTGCCATACCAAGCAATGAACTTTATGCAAAGGTATAAGACCACTAGCTTCAATTCCGAAATTGGGGCTTAGAAACATATTAAATAAAATTAAAGTACAGAGAAAAAAACAGTCTCGAAATATTAGGGAAATAATTGTATTTACAATATGAATCCAAAAATAGGCAGTCACCTTGAAACTAAACGGATCTTCCCTGCAAAAAAGCAGTGCATCTTTGTAGAGATCGTGCTTGGCTGTGAAGTCGAGAAATTCTTCAAAACGAGGCGGGCCTAACGAGAAACAAATAATCAAATTATCAAATTAAACTTATGCCAAACATTGCTTCAAAAAACTATCAATAGTGACATTTCTTAGTAGTACTAATACAAAGCAAACAATTAAATTGACGAACCGCAAGCGTGAATGTTGCCTAGAGCCTTGGTGTAGCGTTTGAGGTGACAGTCTATTTTGAACTGACAATAGAACTTTTCGTATTTCTTCAACTCGTTTAGGAAAGGCAGATACTCCTTCGGATCCTAGAAAATAATAACATCTTTTAAAGGTCACGAGGACGAATTTGGCTGTAGAAAATGACACCAATGAAATGAAATCGACAAAAACTAGCCAATCCAGGAAATTTTTAACAGTTCTAAGAGTGCAGCTGAGGGAGGCTCTAGCCTAAACAATTAAAAACTGTGCTTAAACGCAGCCTTTGATAAAACAGCAAAGAAGGAGAATTCCGAATCTGACATAGGAAACAAAGGGCAATTCAATACCCAAAAAATTAAATAGCAACGGTGAGCACAGAATGAGCATAAACAGACCTTATTTGATTTTTCCGCCACCATGAGCACAATCTCAAAGTCGTACAGCCCAAGAGCGACGTCATATAACTCGTTGACATCAGCGAAATACAGAATGTGTCTGAGGGCTCTCTCGTGCGTTACATCAGCCTCTATCTTTTTATCTAGGTCAGAAGTTCATTTGGTCTGTTTACAATTGGATAAACAAAAACATTGCAAAATTACAGTAAAGCACATCAGAACATATAGATTTAATTAAAAACAATATAACATGTATACCTGCTGAACGAGCATTGACAAAATTCATTAAATGAAATTTGAATAAAAATAATTGATCGGTACTTGAATGCGTTTACACAATTTTAATAACAAATGTATTACCTTTTAGCGACTTTATATTTGACAACACTACACCCAGACCAGGTTTTGATTCCTTTGCATACGTGGTAAGATAGGACAAAAAGAAGCTGAAAAACAATGACTATTTCTTTAATAAAGGTTCTATTATTGAAACCTTTTAGGAGCAACGAAAATGTAAGTCAACAGGGTTAAATCTGGTTTATGGCTAAAAGTTCGGACAATAATCAGTAAAATCTGATTTTGCCTACCTTTTCACACCAATTTTCACAATCGCATTACGAACTGCAGAGCAAATAACATCGACCTTGTTGATATTTCTAGAATGACAGAGATATCAACACAAACTGGGATAATTAAAATGGTCACACAAAAATTCAAAACATATATATATATATAAGGTAATAACCAAAACATATTTAAATAATGCGATTTTACCAAAACACTTAGAAAACTAATGCTGTTAAAATAGCAAACATCCAAAGAATAATATGGTGTCATCCACCGGCTACACTGACAATCTTTAAATGCAACAATATTATGCTACAGTCTATATTAAGTCTTTTGTTTCAGTATTATCACTGATTTTTAATAATAATTTCTTGGGTCGTGTATATTATAGTATAATGATATAGTATATTTGTACCGCTGTAGTATACAAGTAGAATTGAAAACATAAACGCGTCTTATAAAAGCTTAAACCAAAGGATTTGAACAACGAGAACTTTCTGCTACCACAAGATACATCAGATTTGCTAGGCCGATCAATATTTGTGATTTTGAGAGGTCACTGAGAATATAATTAAAACCTACTCAGTAGCATTCTTTGTTGTCACGTGGTAGGACGTAGCATAGAGAGACTGGGTTACATCTTCCTTTCTGGAGGCAAAATAATTTTTAGATAGGTAATGGAGTTGTATGAATAGGAATAAAGGAGGATTAAATTAATGGCTAGAAATGTATGTCAGTTTAGCTAATATGGAGGTATTCAAAATAACTTTTTGATTCATAAAAATTGGTAAGAGGTTTGAAGAAGGACAGACCAAAGGAAGAGAGAGAAACAATGCGAATGAACTGCAATAAGTTTATAAATTTGTCCACATATTTTTGCATAATGCTCAATACTTTTGGAATATTTTTTGTCATGTTTGTAAAATTAGGCAAGTTTTTATTTTCAAATAGGGAGCATTCCCACAAATGCTCCACATATTTCTCTTGATCCCCACACCTCCTAGGGAAAGCCTTTTAATGTTTCCCACTAAAGTTTGCCTTTAAGTCTACCATATTTAACTTCAATTTTAACAATGTAGATGCTTTGCTGTGTTTTAAATATTGTTTTTTTCCAAAAGAACGTTTCCTAATGAATCTTGATTTTGATTCATTGTCTTTTCTTGGGTCATTTTCAATAGATTTTACTACACTTTGGTTGATTAGTTTCTTTCATTCCTTAGTTGGCAGATTGCTGATTTGTCTCTCTGCAAGATCAATCACGAGGTCTTTTAATTTTTTTTAATTTGACAGTGTCAGCAATCTTTGAAGTTTAGTCTTTTTGCTAATTGTAAACTTGTTTAACTAATCTTATTTCTTTCATTATTAGAATTCTACGTAAGTATATAAGCCTTGTTTCTATTACTTTGTATTTCATTGGTTTCAGGCCACATTCACATGTCAGGCCTCGATATGGTGTTGAAGCTGGGAGACCATCACTAATGGTTACAGCATCCTTTTGTATATTCTCAAGTTTTTTCATTTGCTTTTTTGATACTTTTGATCAAGTCTCGCATACATATAGTACTTAGGTACGAGTATACACTCTATCAGCTTTATAAAAATTTCCATGCTTTTTGCTTTAAATGGGGCTTGATTTATCAAAAATTTGATTTCATTTATTACCGCATTTGCAGAATTTCTCCTATTTTCAATGCTTTTTTCCAAAGAATTTAAGTGACAAAGGCCTAAAAATCAAACATTCAAAAACCACAACGCGTCTTACCCGAGTTCTGCAAGGAACAGGTTTATATCATTTTCTGATTTAACATTTGTAATAAATGTATCGACATTATCTAGAAAAAGCTGGAAAAAAAGGAGAATTAATCACTTTAAATTGTCATGTTTTGCTGAGTAAAAGGAAACGCTAATGACATTTTATGGGTGATGAGAAATATATTAAATTGTAATAAGAAAATATAAAGCAAACAAAGAATTACGCAAGACAGTAAGTGGATCCCACATCAACATTCAATCTCCACTGAAAATCAATTTCAAAATATCATATGCATTTCTTTTCCTTAGATCTGCAGAATACTGTCAAGGTCGAAACTTGGAAATTATACATAGAATGCCGTAAAAATTTCAATTTTTCAACTAACAAAATCATTCTTCGTATACTAACCTTTGGGTTATGATCGTATATCAGATTTAAGTTTATTCGATGCCTTTTCATTAGCAGTAATGCTTCTCTGTAAAGAAGCCTACGAAAAAAGATGCCCATCATAACATATAGCTAACGTACGAATGTTGTTACAGATTATTTTTCAAATGTCATTATAATGGCTTTAAAAAAAGCAAAGATTTTATAACATATTGGCTAAAAGTCCTCGGAGCATAAAACTTCAGAGAATCAAAGTATCTATTATTCATCGTGTTGTTTCGGACCCTTATTCTGACGTTTTATGCTCTGAGGAGTGTCAGACGAAAAAGATTTTAGCCAATATGTTATAAAATGTTTGCTTTTTTCAAAGCCATTTCAAGTTCTGTACTGCCATTAATTGTTCAAATATCATTATCATAGGAGTGTTGTGAAGAGGCCAGCAGATCGATAAACAATAAAAACATGCAGATGAAAAAAAGCACTGAATGGATAAAAAGGATGAAGAAAGAAAAGGTAACTTACTTATCAAGCTGCTTCTTTAGAAATGATATAACCAAAGCTCGTGGATGGATCGTCTCTAGATTCCCTCGAGGCATCTAAAAAAAATTCGGAAATAGTTAAGTTTCTTGGCCTTCGCTGTTCAATTTGAAATCTGATCACTTAGAGAAAAACCATGATTACGAAAAATTGAAATAGTTCAGCCCTTTGTATATAAAAACATTATGAAATACCTGTAAAACCACTTTGGTGTCGTTAAAAACTGCAGAAATTATCCTTGACCCACGTTCAAGACTCCTGCTGAAATCCTCTCCTTGAAGCTGCTCCTTGCCACTGGAGTTCACAACTGGAGGGATAGAAGATTTAACTTCAAGTATCGTATCAAAGTAGAACTATTAATCTTACAATAATTCGGCAAATAATTGACGTGTGTTATTTGCTGTAAGTGAAAATCTTATACTTTCAATTCACTTCATAGTTAATTATTAAACACTAAGAACCATTAGAAATGCACGCATAGAAAGACAGAGCCTATATCGCGATTCGGTACATAAAAATAAGCATGCTAATCGTATAAAGTGAGGTACTATGTTTGATAAGATCAATATAACTTAATGTATCGAGTATGTGCTTGTTCAGAGAACTTAAATACGATTGTATACCTTGGTAAATGTTAAATCCATCATTACACTAGTTATCTCAGTATTAGGTCCCTCAAAGTATCGTCAGCTTCCAGAGTGTCCATGATGCAGGTACTCAAAAGATAAAACTCAACGGGGAAAATATTCTGAACGGCTTTATGAAATGCATTATTTAAATAAGGTCCCGTGAATACAAATGCGTTCTTTCTATAAAGTTTTTATCGATTAAAAATTGAATTACATTTGAGAATGCTGTCGAGTCGCAGGCATCTGAGAAGGTGGTTGTGGGTCGTGTACGCCAAGTACTCGTCATGAATCGAAAAAGACGTGCAATTATCAGCAACCTGGGAGTGAAACAGGAATTTAAAATGATACCAAATAACACGGCGATTGCTATTTTGATCAATGAAAATACAGAACATATGTACTCGATGTGGTAGCATTGTTAACTATTGATTTTCAAAAATGACGGTCGGTTATTTTGCAAAGCTCTCAATACATATCTTAGACTGCAAGTGACATGGCTCTGTAGGCTGGCTGATGTAAAACAACAATGCAAGAGAAATTAAAGTCGAGCTGAGACGGAATCAGGATAACACTTAAATATCAGTCGATGCTAAGATAACCCAAAACATGGAAGATCAGTAATTAGGTGCTGAAGGAATATTAACAACTTATAAACGGATTTCAAAATATGGTCAAAATTCTAACATAATATACTTGTTATACCTTGTAAAGAAATTCTATACAAAACATTCAAACCATGGTTCAACTAGCTTATTAAAAAAATTCTCAGTACGGACAAAAAGGAAATAAATCAGAAAAATGGTTACCTGTTTTTCATTAACGTAAAGGCGATAATGATTTGTCATTCCAATCACAATATCCTGTCAACATAAAAGCAATGTAAGGCTACAAATTAAACGTCCATAGAAAATAGTCTGATATTGAAATTTCCAACAGTCTTGCAGTTATGTTACCTTGAGTATCATTGATGACGTCAGATGTAGATCGGCGCGAAAAACGAGAAGAATATGCGCCTTGGTACCCTAATGGTGCTTTGGGATGAGCAGAAACCAAATGTAGAATACTTTGGGACGAACAGCAACCATAGAAACATCGAAAAACATAATCCTTTTGGAATTTCGTATGTGAAAATTTCTCATTAAGTACGACATCAACTGTTCATGAATTGCAAAAGCAAAAGGTCTTAAATGGTTTTAAGAAAACAGCGTATAAGTGTTTTTCTAAACAAGAGAATTCTTTAAGCAAATGACACCAACATGCATTGTTATAAAGCTAACTTAAGTGAACCAACCTCGTGATTTACTTTACAAACGGCAATATAGTCACAGGGGACTGGAAAACAAAGCGATGAGCCAAAAGGCGTTACCCACGGCTTGATAGCAAAGGATCCGTCATCTGAAGAAAAGAAATTCAAACTTCGCATTGCTTTTGCATAAAACCTACGAGAAAGCTCACCTTACAAGCTGTAGTAGACAAACTAACATGTATTTCTCTAATGTTCTTCCATTATAAAAGATGCTGTTCTGCCAGCTTGAAACTAGTTTGAATAAATGTAAAAATTGTTGGAAAATAAAAAAAATGCAAAAATGTCAATTAAAAATTTAAACACTCTCAAAACTGACCTCTTTCGCACGAGAAGACTGTCCCATCCTGCATTTCGACCGCAGCACAGTCTTTCCCAACGGCAACTGCCAGCACTTCAAGGTCCATCGGAATAACTTTCCTATGGAATCAAAACACTATTTAACTCGCATGGCAGTCTGTCCATTTCAGTTCCTATATCATTTTTGCTCACGAAGTCGTTCATGTTTGATATTATGAGTATCTCTTGTATAAAATAATAGCTTTACAATATTAATGTAGTTCAAATATTATGGGGTAAACAGAATCTCAATGGCTAATAACCTGATAACAAATGCCTGTGCAGTATCATCATCATTTGCTACATGGCACAATGCCTGTTTCTGATTCTTCATACGACATACTGCTACATAGCCTCCGTCAACCCACGAAGTGACATGCAAATAACCCGATAACTCGTCCTCTAGACTGTTTGCTACATCTGCATGCCTGTAAAACAAAACAAGATAGAAAACAATAATATAGAGACTGAATGATCTATTTAAATAATAATTGTAAAGCAGCCATCTTTTACATAAATTTTGGAGTCATCTTATGAAGAAGACTTTTATTCTTCATATCTTCTTCCTTGGGGCACGATTTAAAGGAAGGCTAAGCATCGGTTTCGTGGCAATCATCTTTTCGATAGCTTATATATATATATAATTGCAGTTGCGCAGTCCCGACATGAAGGTTTCATGTTGTTTCTGCTTCTGCAGCTCTGCACACTACTTCTGATAATCTTCTCCATTCTTTGCGGTCCTTTGCTGTGGATCGTATCTTTTCAAAATCTCCATTTTTCTTCATGTTTCGTTGCTCTTGCTCTGGTGATATCTTTATTCAAGGTTGTCACGAGAGTTTCTCTAGGTCTGCCTAGGTTTTTCGATAGCTTCAACAATGTTAATCAAAGGAATTCATGAAAATTGCTTTATTACATCATAAAGCACTAATTATCAGCAGAAAGAAAGCGAATATGACATATCCCTATTTGCTAAACTGCAAAGACGTTTGGATCCTGAGAGTTACCTTACGATCTTAATAGCTTTAGAATCGATCTGCTCCTCTGTTTCTGACACTGGAATAGTAATACAATGAGTGCTTCCATCCGACAGAAAGACAGTGGCCTCGTTTGGAGATTTTCCAAAGCAAACTTGATTGACAGGTGCTTTGAAGGTCGCCTTCATTAATGACATTGGTGGTGGAACAACAGCCGTTGCAAATGGAGTTAATAGCAGGTTGGCTATTGTGATAAAACGATAAATGAAGTTAGAGATGTTAAGTACAAAACATTTTGGTGTAGGAAAGAAACTAGCAACTCTTAATACACAGTGTGTCTGCAAATGATGGTACTTGAATCATCGTAAGTCCTTGACAAAACCACCCTAAAATGCTACATAGAACTAAATCTGAAACTCATATAATTGAAACTGCCACTCACAGCCATCGATAACAGCAACACAGCTGTCTTTGTTTTGCAAAACTGTCCACCTCAATGTTAGCTGGTAATAAAATCCATCTACAAAAAATAATACAAGCAAAACTAAACACTTCGACTAAGGTCTTTGCAAGAGTTAACTTAGAGAGCAATTGAAAAAAAGCTGCGTGTTGATACACTTTTTGGAACATCTTGATACTTTTAAGTTAAGACATTCCTAGCTCATAGGGCTGCAACAAGTTAGGCATCATAAGTCAGAAGTACTGAAATAAATTCACATATAGCTAGTTCAGAAAAATATGCACATGGAAATGTTTTGTACAATGCTCTTGATACCGAGCCAAGTGAGCCAACTATGTCAAATATGGGGATTCAAATATGTTAAATAAGTTCTCTCCATGTTGAGTTAAAAAAACGATTAATATCACATACACAACATAATAAGCTAAAATTCATAGAAAGTGCTTACACAGTTTTGAAAGGGGCATAATAAATCTGTGTTACCTTCACAAACTACATGAAGCTTCAAAGGAGAGTCTGCATCCCAAATCAAGCTGGAAATTCTTCTTCCCATAGAACTGAATCGATACTCTTGCTTCAAATACCAATGGTAGTTGTTTCTGGTCCAAAGCTGAACTGAAATATAATAATTAAGCTTAGAAAAATCATCCTGCATAGAATAGGTCATAGCTGCCTTAGAATACAAAAGTTGTTGAAAATTGATCGTGTAAGCTACTGATCAGGTTCTGTGCAAGCCATCAGGTATGTGCAAAACCCATAAAAATGTCATCATTATGTAGTTTTCAGGTAAGCAGATATCATCTCGATTATACACTCAGCAGTAAAAGGCTTTGGATACAACAAGACAGACTCAGTGACGAAGACATTATTACTATGACTTGAAAACCGTACTTACGGTAAGACAACTGCTGTGGTTGTGGAGTGTTTTGGTCATAATGTAGTTCCTCTAACCAAACAGCAAGAATATCTGATGTCTTATTCCAACAAAGTTCAATTACCTATTGAAAAAAAAACATTTGTTACAGGAGAAACTTTCTACAATATTTTATAATTCCTTTAAACAAGACCAAGTGAAAAGCAAATGCGTCGCTAGTTATGTTACTTAGCACCACTTCTTCATCTCTATTTGTCAGATTGTATTCTATCACCTCATATGAGCTAGGTAAATGAAATTTTTGCAAAAGCATACAACAATAAATGTGTTCTTTCTGTGAGGGACTATTATCTGCATGTTGACTTCCGAAATAAACCTTACATTAAAACTAAAAAGCAAGTATTAGATCTAAATACTTTGGCTTCTTTTGGTTTAAAAGGTAGTGTGAACTCTCCATGCTTCAAACCATTCTTTTCAAAGAATATCACATCATGTTTATTGGGCTTTCGCTGTGATGATGCAATTAGATTTCCACATGGCCTACACAATAAACAAAAAAATTTCAGGCTAATTGGACAAGAAAGAATTCTGATTTTGCATCAGTTGTGTATTGACAGGCACGACAAGTAATTAAAAATTGAAATCAGAATCACATAATCAAATCGGTAATTCTTCAATAATTCTCTGACATTAATTCACCTATCAATTGCTAAAGCGAAATATCAGTGCATCTTTCGATAGCAATCCGTGCTAGTGACAACTAACCTCCAATGAAGAGGATGCTCTAAGCCTGGAACAACTTCGTTGGTTGAATGCAATGCTCCTTCACGTGATCTGACACGAACTTTACGAGAGCCTTCAAAGAAAACGGGAAAATCTTATGATTATGTCTCTTCCATAAAGTTAAAAATATTTTTGATTTTTATCTATTCAAAAAGTGCACACAATATATATATTTTTGATCGTGAAAAATAATTTTACCTGTGATAGGATCCACAGAGGAGACTGCAAAATATTGACCATCGTCACACCAACTTATTCGTACTTTCTTGTCATCCCATGGAAGCGCAGGATCAGGCACCTTGCAAAAGCAAAAGATCAATTTTAAGGCAACAATGTGACAAAACAGAATTAGCTTATTGTTACTTATTTAAGCATTTGACACTAGCATTTAAGACCACAAAACTGAATAAAATCAAGACCGCAAACCTTGGGTTTTAAATCCATTGCAGTTGGTTTTCCTTCTGTCCCATGAAACTGTGTTTTCTTGCTTCCCCAACCGACCGTTATTAGCTGTGCTGATGATATTAAAGATAATTTTACTGAAGACCTCTAGCTAAAAAATGACATGAATTTAACAAAGTCAGACATACTAACTCATAAAAGTACACAACATTCTACTAGTACACAATTCCTTAAATAAATTGATTCTCACCTTCACCAAATTCTTCTGGATTGAGGTCTGTCTCGAAAAACGGCTCCAGATCTCGGCTCATTAATACCAACTTTTCATCACCTGGGATTTCAAAAGTGCTCATGAATGGAAAAAGTCTACTATATTTTGCTGATGATGATCAAAGTAAAACATCAATGAAGAGTTATATGACACATAAATTTAACCTGTAAATAAAATAGAATTACATTTCAACTACTGGTGAAAACTTGCAGTTTGTGCGAATCATAACCTCTATGCAAAGACAAAAACGAGGCACCCAACTTGAGTTCTATGCTCTATTAACTCTAACGTATAAAAATATATCAAGAAGAGCAAAAGACAAATTTATTTAACAAATCAGATAAACCATTCAGGCATTGATTCATTTGATTAGGGGTCGTACAACGTCTCCTAAATGACGTCCTTGAAGAGGGGGGAGGGGGGTTTACGGTTTTGGTGATGGAAGGTGACACTTTGAGAGGGGGGAGGCGGGGTTTAAAGCTTTGGTGATGTCACCTTGGTAAATGTGGGATCATCTTTTCCAAGGAAAAATGCATTTAGCTTTAGCATAAGCACTCAGACACAAGTTGTTATTTTCTTATAAGGGAAGGGTTAGAACGTAGCAACAGGTTCATCTCTAGCAGAATATGAAGGCACATAAAAACTCTCTTCGAAATCTTAATCAAAACTGTTTTATGGTACCTCACGGCTGCTACCCCGTGACCCTATCATAACTTTTTATCGCCCATACATTCCTTGCTTTCATGTAAAAATTGCCATCTATAAAAAACGCGAAGCGCTCTACAGCCAGTGGCGTAGCCTTCAAAACAGATTAATGTGCTATTTTACCTTCCGATATAGACGATTTTACAGACAAAGTAAAGATTTTGTAGACGATTTGAAGGTTCACAAATTCAAAAAATTATGAAGTGGAGAAAGTTTGAAACATATATGAATATAAGGAGAATTATTGTGCGTAGCTATTCATAAGGCCCCCTGTTTGTCAGCGACCAATTGTGCCATCAGCACGGGATGCAAAGAAGACGGATGGCTATGCTTCTCTTTGGCAAAGACTTGCAATTGAAAACATGGTTCCTTCAAATTGCTTACAGAAGCCATTGCCATATTATGTCTACTGCCCCAGCAAAATTGACAAAGTTCCTCGCAGAGTATGCAAAGGCTGTCATATTTACCATGCTAGCATGGCATCAGTCAATCGTCATCGCCGTGGAGGGGGTTGCTTTGGACCAGAAGGTGAAATCCCGGAAGAGAAAGAATCCGAGGATGGGGGGATGGAGAGATAGAGGAAGAAGAGCCAAAAGATGAAGGGTGTGCCCCAGTATTCAATCGTGTCAAAATGTTACAAGAAAATGCTTTTGTTGATGACGAGTAATTATGAAAACGTAATGTTTTCAACAAAAATTGTGCTTTTTGCTTTGCTCTTCTTTTCAAAAGAAAATTCAGCAAAGGGAGGGGGGGGTGTAGAGTGAGAAGTGACGTCACTGGCAATATAGTACATGGGTGTTAGAAAGCTGGTGACAAAGCGGTGACAGGGGGGGAGGGGGGGGGGGTTGTGTTAAAAATCTTGAAATTTTAGGTGACGTCATTTATGTATGACCCATTTGGATTGCTCAGTAATTTGGGCCAAAGACTACAAGGCCCAGCCACTGACATGATCAACCTTTCAATGAAATTGTGGGAGTCATTAGCTTTTGTTAATTCCAAGAATAGGAATCACAAAGTTTGGTCACACAGACAAAAAGGACGAGGACATTTCTTGACAAGCAGTGTACTGAAACCTACCTTTGGAAACTGATTAGTAACAAAATAGTCCATAATAAACCATTTTGATTGTTGATGTTTTCTCTACCTGCATTGTTGTAGTTTGTTTTATTGACACTTTGCTTATATTTTATTAACTATAGCCTGCTGGTTGTGTTATTATTCTCACAACAACACATTCCCTGTTTACCTTTGGAGCAAATACCCAACCATTTGTACAGTGCCTATAATGATCCTGCCCAAAGAAGCCTAATAATTTCTTAGCCTAATTTTTTGACAAATCATCTGATTGGCTGAATAAACTTTGAACTGAAATAGATTCATGCCAGTACAATGACATGGACGTCTGCAAGCAAAAGAAGCCTACCTGTAGTTAGTGCAAATATCTCTTGATCTGGGCTCCATTTCATGCATGTTATACCAGATTCCATGGTACCAACGCACTCCAGTGATTGGTCAACCATTCTCCATTCAAATAAATCTCCATTAGATGATGCAATTGATATGGTTTCATCATCCATCAGGTACTCAATTGATAAAACATTTTGTTGATCAATTTTGACTGAGTTTTCAACCTGAAAACAGATGTTATTAGAAATGTTAATGCAAAAGATAAATCTTGACTGGCAAAGAAAATACTCAATATTACACAAGTGGAGAAAGACATTTTTTAGGCAAGTCATGCTTCCCTCCGTCGAAGATAAACAAAGAATTTACTGTGATCTGACCTTGATATACTATTTGCTTTAAAAAAGGTCATTTACAAATTTTGTGAGATTTTTTAGGGGAGAGAAAATCTTGAACACCCACGCAACAACAATAAAACATTAAACAAAGAAATGGGCGAATCTGAAGAATCTGGTGACGATAATCTTATTGACCTTGTGTCATACAGGTCAAGGGGTTTTTTGACTACATCAATGAATCACAGATCACCTAGGGTCAGGAATGCTCTCTTACAAATATGACATCCAGCAAAATAAGATACCTATCCAGATTCTCCATCTCCGCCAAAATCATTTTAGGAATATGTACATATATATCTTCCAGGTTTTTGGGGAGCTTATTAATAATTATGTTCAAAATAATTTAATTAGTAATTTATATTCAATCAGCATACTTTCTTCTGCTGTAACAGGAATGAAAAAACTTCATTGTTAGTGCTAAAGAATGCCTTTTGAGATAAACTGTCAACACAAAACCATTTGATCTTCTCATCAACATCTATTTTTAAAGAGTCCACAGAAATTAGCTCCAAGCTCCTCATTGTGTTTGGAAAGCTTTTAGCCTAAAAATAGAAAAAAAAGAAAATCGCATGACTGAATGATGCTGATTATAAATAAGAACTACTTTAAATGTAACCTGTAAATACATATATACCAATCAAAGACAAGAATGAAGATCTAACACTGAAGATTAATAGCTTTGGAAAGCCTACTGGATTCTAGATTACACAAAAAGTCAACAGTAGCAGCATTATATGGAAAACATTATTGGTACTGCTTGCTTCAGTATTCACCAGTGTTTGATCTTATTAGCAATGCATTATAACTTTATTTATTTATAAACCCTTCTTCGTGACGTCGCCGCTAACCACGTTATATTTTGAGGGTAGGATTTGAATGCATCCTGGATTCTGATCTTCATTTAAATTTCTCTGCATAATTCATACACAAAAGTAAGCACATCAGCCATAAAGGAAATTAATAAAAATATTCTACTCACGGTTTATTAAAAAATATTGAACTGACCAAACAGCTAACCTACACATTTCCATAAACATGGTAAGGGTGCCCTTATGAATCGGCCCCGTAAAAGAAACGGCCTCGTAATGAAGGAAGGAAGCCATAGCATCTTCAACATAAATCTGAACTGAAAATAACGGAAATTAAGATGGAGAGAATTTAGTCTTTGCACGAACATAGACGTAGAAGGGAATGTCAGAGAATGAAATGCAGAAAAATGCTTCAATCGATCAAAAAAACAATGTACATAAGCTGTACAGGTGAGCGAATCAACATTGTTTATTCAAGTAGCAGCGCTTTTGATAAATCGTTGATTGACTGATGTTCACTGTCCATATCATCAGATATCACTTGCTTCTGTAATTGGATACAAACAATATTATTGCCCATTGTAAAGTCGTATTCAGTAGCATCAAGGTGCTTGAATCCTCGAGTAAAATCGCTATTTTCCAAGCGATACATGTGTGTATTTTCCCCTAAATATATGTTGCTCAACCAATATATTGAGGCTTTGGAAAGCAGATGAATATGGCAGGGCACTGTTCAAAATCAGATGTTTATCAAAAGACTAAAGTCTTCAGAATGAAAGGCTTGCATCCGATTTACTGCTTACTTTTTGACACAAAGTAGTTTATCATATCATTTATGTTATCATTCAATCATTTGTTTGACTTTACACAACTTAAAGTAACTGTTGTCAGTATTAAAACATTGTATTGGTCAATGCTAAAACATTCCTTCTTTCGTGTTTGCCATTTCATTACAATGCTGCCTTTCTTTGAATTCACCCAGATATGCTCAGCAATTGGTACAGAGATTGGATATGCAACTTCAAAATGCAACAGAATGGAAAGAATTTTTTGAATCAGAGACCATTCTGACAAGACAGAAGTAAGTTTTAGTCTCTTTACTCTAGTTTTAATCTTTGTAACACAAGATTACTTTTATCTGCCCATCTTCTCCCCTCGTTTTTTCTTCATGTTAATGAGCCTTTCAACAACCCCCCCCCCCCCTCCTCCCCCAGAGTTTGCAAACTTGAATAAAAAAGTAAATAATCAAACATATTTTTTGTTTGAAAGTATATTGTTTATTTTAATGAAATTTTCTAACCAGGCTCAAAGATGTCTGCGAGCAAATGCTTTTCAATGGCACTGTAGATTTGGCAAGGAGAATAGAGGATGTTCTATGGAGGAAAGCATTTTATGACATTATTCAAAAACTGAGGCAAGACAAAAAGGTATGTACATCATTCGAGTTTATTTGCATTTGCTTGAAAACCGAAATAGATTCACGGACCCAATCTGATTGGATTTTTATGACTATTCACATGATACTGGGTTCATTGCATATCAGGTTTATAGCTTTTGTTCATATGGCAATGCTACACTCCACACTCCACACATCTTTGAATTATCTATTATCTTTGACCTGTTACATATGTGCTGGTATCAATTGTTATGAATTCGTAGGCATTAAAAATTTCACCAAACTGTTTGAAAAATTAAGCTGCCTTAGGAGCAAAGCCATGTCAGACTAGTTAGTGCATTCACATATCAAGCTCATAGATGGTCCTTTTTGGTTCCATACTACACTCAAAGCAGTGTGGTATGCCTCAGCAAAGAATATGGATTGTATCTTAATAAAGCATTATTGTGTGAACAAACTGCCATCCAATATTATATGTGATCTGATCAGAAATAAATCCAGTATAGTTGAGCAGGGCTTTAATGATGTGAAGCATTGAAGTTTTAAACCCAGTTTAAACAGAAAAATAAATAGAGGCAATTGAAATCTAACTTGATTGAAATAAAAAAAATTACTAATGTCCCCTCTAGACAAAACCAAACCATTACTGTAGCAATATCAGGTTTTGAGATCATATTCCATCATTATAAGGAGGGAGGAGTTCCACTAGTGCATCAGAAAACACAGAGACTATAAAATTTGACTGTTTTTTATTCCAGATGAAATGGACAAAAAGGCTAATTATTTTACCATAGAGTCAAAAAAGACCATCCGGTCATAAGAAGAATTATTCTATCAAAAGATTTTAAGGGGAATGTAGCCTTCAATACATAAAAGAAGCAAGACTCCAACAGATAAAGGAAGCATGATTACTGTGTACATATATGACACTTGCCATTTGATTCTCTTTGAAAAATTGGCTTGTTCAGTATCATAGCCTTGTAGACATAAACACAGATTACCACATTAGAGCACAATCTTTTTAGGAAACAAAGTATTCAGTCCTTAAAATTTACTCATGACTCTCAGACAAGTTTAACCAAAACTCAGACAAGTTGCAAGTTTGTATGGCCAAAAATGTCTTTGATCAATTAGCATAAGTTACAGCAAAAGCAAAGTTGCATGAAATTGGTTCTTTTTTCTTTTCAATGCTGACACCAAAGGATCCTCAATGATATTATGATTGCCTTTAATTTCATCACTATTTAAGAGCTTGTAATATTCATGTCCAAAAGCCTTTCATTTTCTGTCTTTTAATAATCATTATGTACCTAATATGTTCGTTTTTAGACTTTGCAGAGCAGTCCTGTCCTTGTGGCATTGTACAGTGCCCATCTTAATGCAGCACACTCATTTTATCATCAACTTTTGATCAAGATCACATATCATTATAATTTACCTGTACCCAGCTCACTAGACTGGCTAAATGCTTTACAACATGATAAGAGAAGGACAGCAGGTATTTTTTCTTTTTTAAAGGCACTTCTTAAAATCATTATTAGGTTTTTTCTCCCTTGTCATTTGTTAGATTTTGACATCTAATTCTGCAAGTTATATAGTTTAACTTTAACTGTGCTCAAGTTTCACCTATTCTGTACCTTCTTATTATAAGTGGGACAGATTTGAATTTCATCCCATGATTTTGTACAGTTGGTTTGATTTTATTCATACTTTCCTTTTTCATATAAAGGATTCTTGCAACTTGCAGATTTGAATGTCAATATGCCTTTTTCATAATCCATAAGTGAGATGCCTGCTAATCCTTTGGCCAAAATGTCATCGGTGGACTTTAACTAAGCCACCAAAATTATGAGTTCATTCATATATGCCCATGTTAAGATCTAAATAAATTGTAATTTTCTAGCAAATTCAGACCTGTGAAGGAAATTCTTTGTTTTGTCATTTTTTGTGATTGGTAAAAACTGAAATCAATAAGCAATGCTTGATTTTCAATGTCTCAGGTCAGCTGTTTTTCTACATATCTCCTTTCTATGTTGCACATGATGAATTGATACATCCAATATCTTGCTTACTCTTCCCTCTTTCTTGCATTTGCCATCACTTGTGCCAAAGCTTGTTTCTCTCTAGATTTTGCACAAAAGAAATGCCCCAAGGATTCGATAGAATGGGCAATAAGAGCGTGTCAAAGATGCTTGCTTTATCTTGGTGACATTGGTAATTTTTAAAGATTTATTTACGAATTTATTTAGCTTCTTTAGAGTTTTTACCTTTTGAGAATGTTCATCTTAAATATTAACTAAAAAGATTAACAATTTGAGACTGTTCATCTTAAACATTTAAATATATATATAATTGCTACATGCAGATGAGTCTTTTAAGTTCATACCCTAGATAACTCAGACTTCCACGACATTGTACTGACTTTCAATTCTCTTTGTATTTTCCTACCTATTTCAAGTCAAAATTCGACATTTGCTAAGCCAGACCATTTATTTACTCTCAACTCGAAGGTCCAGCATAACAGAATTAAACTGTATTGAGAAACAAAGAAAACCTTAATGTTTTTACTTGCTTAGAAATATAATAATACCTTTTTACAAAGTTTTCTTTCATGTTTGCTTTCATCGATGATAGCTGCCTTCAGAAGCAGACCTAATCTCATTCTAAATCTGTTTGTTATAAGTACAATTTTTGCTCTATTAAGCTGGCAGAAGCTAGAATTATCTTACGAGATGCTTCTTTTCACACAGCTAGATACAGTATGGATTTAGAAGGCAATTTAGCGTTGGATCTTGCTGAGAGATTTTATCATCAGGCAATTTGGGTCAACCCTGAAAATGGTAACTAATTTGTTGTGTTTTTATGTCTACTCTTAAATTTGTACAACAATCAAACAGAGGTCATGATCACTGTGGTTAGGAAACAGACTGAGGCAATAAATATTCTTAAATATTATTGCTATTTTGTTGTTTTTTATTATTGATCAAATAAAAAATATCATGGATTATTTCATCAGGTTGTCAAGTTTAGGAAATCAGGGACGCCGGAGCACATCGCTTTGTCTATAGTGGCATTTTTGGTGTGGCATTCTTATTCTTCTGAACTGCGACCTGTGTAGGACGTTGCGGGGCTGTAGGGGATCTTGCATAGGAATTTCCTTTCTGTTTGTTTTGTTGTATGTTAGCATAAAAGACTGCAAGTTCAAGAAGTGGAAAAATAAGAATTTGAATAAAGAAAGGGAAAAGAAAATACTTTTTAGCACCTCGATAACAAAGTTGACTGTTGAAGAAGACACAGTAGCCTACCAAGAGACGAAGCAAATGTCTCACGAAGGCATTCTAGAGATTTTGGGTCACAAAACATTTGCTAAACAACACTAAACAGCGCTAAAAAAATTTTGCCAGAGTATAACTTTGCTCAAAAATGCTCAACACGACTAAACAACACTAAATAAGGTGGAAAAACGAATAAACTTTCCACTAAACTTCTCACTAAACAAAAGTTGTGTAAAATTGTTAGTGAAATGTTTAGTCGTTTTGCCAAGGCTTTACTTTTCAATTTCATGATATATTGACTCCCAAATAAAATGTTATTTTGCAGCATTAACTCTGTCCCGTTTAAAGGGCTGCAAGTAATTATTTAAAGTTATTTGCAAAGTTCCCATTCGAGTATTTTTGTAAAGTACCCCACGACTCGGTTTCCTTGTCTAGGAATGCCTCATAATCAGCTTGGAACCCTGAAGCAACAAGCAAGTTTTTCCAGCTGTGAAGTTGCTTATCATTACATGCGATGGTAACGTTGTCTTGTTTTGGTTTTTTAAGAATAACCTGACAGTTCTGAAGCTCTACTGTCGTTCTTTCTTTGTTACTTACCGTTATCATTGTGAACTTGTCTGTCTAAGAATTTATTCAGCTTCATTTCCATTTTAATCTATAATACTTTTTATTATACTTTTCCCAGCCGGTTTTGTTTATTATTTCAAATTATGTCACCTCTAAGTGTATATTGGACATCGTTGCAATGAGATCCGCTTGAACATAGTCAGACCAATCTCAATAAGTCATCTGCCTTTACACACTTACAAATAGCTTGCCTTTCCTTCATACGTTCAGTATTTAAGTAAAAAATCATCGAGCATAATGAATTCTATTCAGTTTTAATCAAATGTTGTGGAAAAGAACATTGGGTTTTAGAAGCCTTGAAAATTGTAAAAATTATTTAGTTTTTCAATCAATTAGTTTAGATTCGCTGATTGAAATTCAATTGATTTATAGCCTGGCTTCAACAGCTAGTTTTGATGGTGCCGAAGAAAATCTGAAGAGAACATTTGAGCGCAACAAATGGTTAAAAAAGGAAATGTTACAGAAACTAGAGAGTGAAAGGTAGCTATTATTGATCTTAGAGTTTTGTAGAAAATGGTAGATTCCGTGCTTAAAAATATGGTCTTCAACTTGCAGCTTACTAAAGCTTCATGTCTCCATTCGGATCACCATTTTGTACCTGATCAAAGCTTTGTATCTTTCTGTTTCTAGAGTCGATGAGATCGAAAATTTTCTCATTGAATTCCTTGAACTACAAGAACACTTCAGATATGAAAGGTGAGTTGCTTAAGATATCGGTAGAAACTGTATCTCATGATGGATAAATGTAACATTTATAGCTCATAGAGTATGTAGGGAATTGTGGCATTCCAATAACTGCACTCCGACCCAGTATTAACACATGACTGGACTGGGTCAGGATGAATTTAAGATTTTGTAAATCTTGCTCGGAAGCAACGAAATGTGGAAGTCCCAGGATGGTATTTACGTTTTTGGGTCAATACACACCATATAAAGAAATGTCAGTCATTTAGAATTCTGCTATAAAGCTGAAATTGGATTTTATTGGTGATTGCTTTTCTGATTCATTTTAGATTGTCACCAGCTGAATTTAGTAAGATTTGTCAATCAGTAATCGAGAAGTTTACAGATGCTCTTGGCCTGTTTGTCTGGAAGGACGTCGAAACTGAAGGCACCCTAAAAGATCTTCATAAGAATCTTCAAATCTATGGAGAACGGAGAGTCAATGGCAGTCTCATGGTCAAAATTTTTGTTATCTGCATAATTACAGTGTCTGACTTGTTTGAAAAAGGTATGTTGCAATTGCATGTTGTGTGTCATTACCAAGAGTAAATCGATCACGTGCACGTTTGTTTGCTTTCAACCATCGGGAAGAAAGTTTTCTGATTGCAGGCTGTGATATAACTTCAGCAGTGGTTATAGTATAAGAGTACACAAAGTTTGTTTTCATTTTTTTCTGTCAGTGTCGTAATGCACATTTTGAGCATGCACAAGGCATAGCATAGTTCAATGACGGCCTTTTAAGTGTTAATCGGTTATGTTTGACTGTGTCGCTCATTATAAAACAGTTTACACTTTTTCTAAAGCATGAAATTCTATGGCTATGGCTGTGTTCGTTTGACGTTTGAATCTATTTCTAGTCACAGGTATGTCCCAGCAATGGTCGAAAGTTTTGTGGCAGTAATGTGTCTACACTTAATACCTTTTTTTATTGCAGAATGAATTGCATGGCATGGCCTATTTGAATGCCTTTAAATTTTAGATTCCAAGGTTGTATCCGCTGCTGTGGCGTTCACTTTTACGATGCTTTCGAAGTTATTGGACTACATCACAAAGACCCTGTCTGACTCTCCTTTGAGTGCAGGGGAACAAGCATCAGGAGCTTCAAGTAGCTTAGTGGATTCGGACAGTGCCTTGTGTAACGGTAACAAAGATGGCAACTTCAAAATGAAGAAGCAAAGAGACAGATTGAGAAGGAATTACCGTCGACGTAGACGAAGAAGGCGGGTTTCCAGTGAAAATGAGGATTCTGGTGAAAATCACGAAGATGACTTAGGAAGTGATCTTAGTGAAGGTTTGATTGCTACAAATACCAGTTTTTAATCTACGAATGAGTTTTGAAGAGAGTAATGCTGTGCTCTAGGCAGTGGAGTTGCGTGACCATTCTCGCTGAGGGGTGTAAGAGATGCAAAACCATATTTTACCGACAAAAATTCTTTATTTACATAAATATTTTGTTATAAATTTAATTCTACAGACGAGTTCTCTGAAAGTTGGGGGAGTGTACACCCTCCGCACCCCCCGCACGCTACGCCCCTGGCTCTAGGATGTCATTCTCTGCCATTTTGTTTTGAATTTTAATTGAGACAAATATATTAATGATTTCCGATTACTGTTGCCATCTAAAATTGTCACAGCAGAGCGACGGAAACTTCTTGGGTTACCTTGTTTTGTCGTAATGCAAAAAAGTCGTAATGTCACCCTTTTTGGCAATCAAATATTGACCTACCTCTTTCCCATAAAATGCTTGCTGCACCAGAGCCAACATTTAAGAAAACCCCCTTTTTCACTCATATTCTGCCTTTTCATTCATATTCATTCATATCTTATCAGCAACGGCTACATATTTGGTCTTGGTAGCGGTGTGCTTGAGGCATCAATGTATACAGGACTTTTGTTCTCTTAAAATCATTTTCCCGATCAAGTATCGTTTTACTAGCTACATTACTTTCAAAAGTTTTATATTGCAGGTGAATTGGGCAGCACAATAACAAGCAGCAGTGAAGACAGCACAGACGACGATGGCTCCGAAGACAGTATCTTGTTGTCTAGCATATCCCAAAAACGTAGAGAAGAGGATCGCCAGAAAATTCAAAATCTTTGTCACATAGGGCAGCATTTAAGCGCGAAGATTCAAGAATCATCGTTTTCTGAAGCCTCTCCGGGGTACCCCAAAAGAGATGCATTATGGAATGATGGAGTTGGCTCAGACGTTGCATCGGATACCTCATTGGATCTTGCCCTAAGTTACTTTTCAGAATTTAGCTACCTTCACACGATGAAGGTCGTGACCGACTGGTTGAAGTATGCAGGCGATAAAATGGGTATTTTTGAAAAGGTAGACTTTAATTCCTATAACTATACGAACTTAACATTTTTAAATCATTTTGTCGTTTCTCTCAACACACGCCTTATATGCAGAAAAAAATTCTCTGAGATATCTGTGAAAATCATTCTTTTTCTGTGCTTTCTGCCTAAATCTTTAAGGTCAGGCAAAGGCTGCCTATGTAATTGATCTAAGTAAATAGCACAATGCAGTCAGAACGACAAATTATCCATACTTGCTGTTAGTATTGATGAATAATCCTTTTGTTTATGCTTCTGCAAAGTATGTATACTTCTGATTTCCAGTTCAAGCTGTTTTGTCATTTAATCATAGACATGGCTACTGATTTTGTACAATATTCTAAAAAATGAAGAATGATTGCAAAAATGTTTCTTCTTGTGTCCGTAATTTTAATTGCATATAATCAGCTTTTTAAAGGAGTTCTTTTTTACCTGCCTCTGCTGAAACAACGTATTGTTTATTTTAGGATTTGTCTTGTGTTTGGCAGAAAGTTGCTAGGACATTGAACGAGCTTCCACAACATCACCTTTTGCTCACAGGTGGGTAAAAACTTTTGCTACTTTTGTTTGATAGCCTCATCTTAAGTTTCGAAATTTCTTACCAGAAAGGCAGAAATTTTTCAAACTGTAAAAGCTTGTTTCTAAAGAATATCATATCAATTGCATTTGCTTGACGAAAGATTACATTTTCTTTATGTTGAAAAAGATTTTGACACAATTGAACAGAGAAAGAAAAGAGATTTTTACCAACAGAATATTTTTTAAGAAAAGAGTCTCCTTTGATATCCTCACACGCGTGGCCAATTTCATCTTTAGGAATTCTTCAATATTCAAAGAGAAGACGTAGCGTTCTTTGCTTAGAAGATCTAAAGCTTCCTGCCCAAGAACAATTGAAGGCATTACCAGAAGATAAGGCATTGATTGGCCTCCCCGTTCTTGTGCCGTTTCACAAAACACTGGACTATGAATGGGATATGAGAACTGCTGATGCTAGCATTCTACAGGTAGTCAATGTGACTCTACACATTAATGTTCAACGAAAGATTGTCGAATCTTAGGAAAGTTGCAGTTGCGGGTCTGCAGTTACGTAGAACGACAAACTTTGCATCGTGTTTGTGCACGTTTCTCGACGAATATTTTAAAGACCTATCCTAATTGGCCCAAAATGAATAAATGATTGAAGATTAAAGTTGTATGATTTAGCTATATGAATATATATTAGCGATCTTTGTTACAAACCTTTATTATAGATCTATATACTGGGTCTGCTTTCATTTAAATATACATAACGTCACCTAATTTAAGCTGTTTCAAGAAGACAACTAGAAGACTAATTTTTTAAAGTAATGACTTATATGTATAATTTTACGGTATATCATTTTGACATCAGTGATTTTATTTTTCAGTTCGTCTTCAGAATTCAATCGCTGAAGGCATTCGGGAATTATCTTTCTGGGAAGGTAGGTGCCTTTATGAACGAGGATCTAATGATAGTTTAGAGTAGACGCCTGTGATTTTCCGCATTCAAATTTATATTCACTTTGACAGTTCACTAGGGTGCAGTCTTTGATGAAATATACCAGCGTTTGTATTGCCATTAAAATTTAATCTCAAGTTAAACTTGTTAGCTGGGCATTTATTTCTTTGATGGTGAAGCATGTTGTCTTCAGACCAAAAATTTCTTGCATTACAGACCCGGGGTTGAAATTGTTAACTCCGTTATCTAGGTTTGTGTTTTTCGTGTGTTTGCTAAGTATAGGTGAAGTCCTCTTATTTTTTGTTATTCATTAGTACCTTTTTCTGTCTCCTTTAAGCAGTATTTTACCATCTTTGCAGGTCAGACAGTTTACGTGCTCCAAAGAAAATGAAAGCTTTGGCTTCGTAAACGATGTTTCCAATGGACCATATCCACCTAACCATGCCACAAAAGAAGCTGAACCCAAATCTATGGACGGGCCTTCACCCGTGCGTCAATTAGAGAGGACTTCAATGGTACTAAATTCTTTTGCTTTCGAATTATACGTGGTATCAAGTATTACTTTGTAGTTTTGGTCTATTTAAGTTATCTGTTGATTTCTCACATTTAGAATAGGTTTCTCTTGAACTGGGATTTCTTTCAGAGTACTTAAATCGTCAATAGTTAACTTCTGCTGTTAGAACCTATTTTCTTACAAATCCTTTTTCTCTATATCGTTCATGAGGAGGTCTCCCATATTTTCTAGTATTTTTCTAGCCAATGGGAGCTTTTTATGTACTGTTAAGTAAAATGTTTTCAAAAACATTTGAACAAAAACAAATCCATTAGGCGAAAAACCTGCTGTCTTTAGAGATGCATGCAGTGCGTCTCTGGCTTCACATTTTGTTTGAAGCAAGAATATTCTGTCGAAGAATGTCACGATCATTTTGAGGTGGCGACTAAAATTTGTGGCAATAAAATTAGAAATAAGCTGTGTTGCTAACGGCAAAGTTTCTAGCTCTGCGTTAGAAAAGAAAAGTTTGAATATTTTTATGGTCGATTATTTATTTTGAGATGCTGAAACTGAAAGGACAAAATTTTAGTCAAATCTTCTATGTGTATAAAATTCCTTTATTTTTTATTCCTTTTTTTTTCTAGACAAATGGAAAAAGTCAAACAGATTTTATGAAAGCTTTAGCCAAACAAAAGTTAATGGTTAGTCCAATGGAGATGATTTTGACTTTTATTATCCTCATTAAAATTCATTTAATACTGAAAAATTTCCTGTTGTCGTTTAGCCCTATACAAATGAACTTTTTGTGTTAAACAAATGAACTTTTTTTCTGCAGCACGAAGTTACTGAGCTAGAGGAGAAAATGAATTCTTCAGGTGCACCAGAGACTTCAAACTTGCCGCCATATTTGATAGTGGATTCCCAGGCCCTCTGTCGCCATCTGTCTTTAATTCGATCACTCGGCAAAAGCAGAGAGTTTATTATCATCGTTCCAAGTCAAGGTTTGTTTCAAAAACTCATTTTCTACGAATTTAACTGCGTTGAAGTTTCTAACTGTCTTATAATTATGGCTTTTCACTTAGCTGGTGTCATGATTGACTGACAAGTCGTCAATTATGAAATATCATCTTAATTTCTCATTTTAGCAAAACATTTATGGCTGTCCCAATCTCCACTATTTTATAAGTTTTTGACTTATGGTGGAAGGGACTCTTTTCCATCTTCTTGCGCTATTTATGATCTAAAATAACGACGCAATTATTCTTAGAATTTCAACATCAAATGAGTTATCTCCTAAGTTTCTCGTCGTTGTCGAGTGTTTTCTGTAAGTCTGGCATCAGTTCAATGTAAGTTTTTGAAGGATTTTGGGGTTATTTTTGATGACACAGTTGTCCAGGCTTTGGATGAGCTGAAGAGGTACAACCCAAGTGCTCGTGAAGCAATCAAGTTCCTTGAAGAAGAGTTTCGTCAAAGAAGCAAGTATGTCTCCGTTTAATTGTTTAACATTTAATTGTTTAGCACTTTAACGTGCTTAAGCCCAAATGTAGTTGCTTTTTCTTTACAAATTTGTATGTTAAACACAGTTCTGCTTATAAATTATATTGTAATTATTCTTTCTTTGTTTTAAGTTGGTACCTTATAAAAAAATACTCATATGCGTCTTGTCTCTACTCTTTATTCGTACAAGATATTTAGCTTCACAATAGGTGTAACGAAAATCGTATTTTCTCAATATAATCATGATATATTTTCAAGAGTATTTCATCTACTTCCGCTGTTATGATTTTTACTTCAAAAAGAGCTCGTTTTCACACGGAATACTGTATTCCACGCTCGTTTAATACGTTAAGGATGGTATATATATCGTTTTGAATTATGACTGCATGTTTAATTCAAATGATTCACGCCGCAATAGCTTTGTTCTTTCTTGTTTCCCTAGTCACTTACTTAGACCAATGAACAATGGTAGAATCTTTTTGTGACCGTTTTTGTTGCAATTATAGATGGCTGAGATCTCAACGAGATGAGGAGTCGCGGGATGTTGACTTTAATCGATCTTCAAAGAAGAAAAAGAACTTGGCAATTGAGGAATGGTAAGGCGTACGATTTCATGATTGAGACAACTGATGGATGAGAAATCTAAAAGAAAATTAACTGTATTGTGGGAGCTAAAAGCTACAATAACGACATCGCCCGCTTGACTGGAAATTCGATTTTAAATCTTTAGAGTTCATAAAGTACTTGCGATCAATTTTCAGATCTTTTTATTTTTATAACATTTAAAACATTCCTATTTTCTCTAATTTTTGCAGGCGGTTTCATCAAATTGTCAAATGCGCTGCATATTTTGCGAGCAAACTAAGCAAGGCAGAGTTGGTGTCAATCGTCACCTCACGATTATCCAACGAAACGAGTGGTTCACTTGGTACACGTGCTACCCAAGATGCACTTGAAGCTTGTCGAAAGCTTGGCATCGAGGTTGAGCCTCTTGTTGACTTCTACCAGAGGTTTGTTTGTAGGCTTTCTTGATTTAAACAAGTATTGTGGTCGTGTTTACCCAAGCGTTGTAACTCTAAAGTATTCGTATCAAGTTAATTTAGAACGTCACTTTGATGCCAACGTTAAGACAATATTGGATTCGCTGAACTACCTACTTCAAATTTCAACTCTTTAGTTTTTAGGAAAATGTTCTTTAGAAAAATACTCTAGAACTTATTTGCGTTTCCGATAGTTTGCCTAATTGATTCGTCTTTGGCCCAAACTTTAACTGTGCCAAAAACAACATAATCAAGGTACGGTTATATTGTTCACTTAGGAAATAAAATCTGATTTGAAGAGAATTCAGTCATGAACTGTCTGCTGTTGTTCATTTTCTCTGAAACTATGCACTTACTCTTCATTTTCCTTTGCAGGTGGGTTGCAAAGAAGAATACGTAAACGGTGATGGTTTATCACCTTGAGATGAAATTGTTTGCAGCACCTTTGCTTGCCAGAATATTCACTGTGACAACACAAAAGCGGTTGCTCCTCCAGAGTCACGATTTCAGATAAAATTGTCCCATTAACTATTGTTCAAACATGGTGCTTTAAAGAGCTTTCTGAGTTTCACTTTCAACCGTTAACTGATGAAGCGTGCATTCCAAGAGAGATATCTCTCCTGAGCATGCATCTCAGTACAGTTCACATGACCATGTTGCTGCTTTATTCAGCAGCCTCATTCCTTCTTGGAAATCCTATTTCTTCCTGGAATTGAATCTGCAATATTTGTCGCAGAAGTTCCATTTCTCTCTGTTACTCTGTGAGCTTTCGAACTTGTTCCGCCGATTGCCTGTCAACACAAAGGTTAAGAAAACCTTCTGCACGGACGACTTTCAAGTGCAAGCGCTTGAAATCCCAAGAGAAAGATAAGAAGATACCAACTTTGACTGTTAATGGCATGGTCCCTGATGTTGCTCTGCAATTCAAGAGATGCCTAGGTGTAAGGAATAGTTTTGTGCGAAGATACCTCAGGATGCAAAGTGGCCTTATGCCTGGACTGATTAGAAGATATTTTTTGATCTTTTACTCGCGTTAAAACTGTTTGAGTTCTAAGGCGATAAACTTTTGTTGACTTTTAGATGAATAGTTGATAAAATTTTTATCTTGAACATCTCTGTTTTTTCTTTGCTGTTTGCTCTCAATATGCCCATGTTGTTGTGGAATTTTAATGTATGCAAAAGCCCACACAATTGCCGAAGGTGTTTAATGCTATCCTTAATTTGCACTGTGGAATGCTTTACAAATTCCAGAAGGGACAGAGGGAGAGGGGGGTGGGTTTTGTTCGGTGCTGAAATCTGCTCTGCTCCTTCAACAACCCCAAAGTAAAACTAGCCACAAATTTTTTTTCCAATATTTCCAAATTTTTTTTTTGGAACCGATAATCTCGCAACTAAGAGCTGGTATTTCAGCATTCACCAAAGTAATTTATACATTCACTTGTTTTTCTTTACATTTTCACTTATATTTCATCTCATGCTATGACTGAATATAGAAAATATGAAGGAAAAATAACTACAGAAAGTATAATCCGAAAATTTAATTTGAGGTAACTATTAACTAATACCATAAAAATATGTTAACTTTAAAGCTAATCTATAATATACAAATCAAAATGGATCACACAGATTCGAACTGTTTTTGCCATGCCTCGTACTTGGCTCTTAGCTTTGCCGTGGATGGCTTAGTTCTCTCCAATGCGATTTTCACATCCTCCGTTGTAACTGGGTCAATGCGTAAAGATGAGATTGCTTCTTCTATATTTGTCCCTTGAAAAAATAAAGATGAATTGGTTCGGATTTGCGTTTATGTTTTGACCGTTGATAATGACGTATTTTCATGAAAAATAAATCAAATTCAGCAGTTAATGAGTAAGATAAAAAATTGTCCATTATTTCAAGAAAATTTGAAAAAGTTACCACTCTTTTCGCAGGCTGCGTATCCAGCATGAATTGCAAAAAAGTTTACTGAAATGCGGGTCTCATATTTTGCCGCAAAAGAGGCAAAAACCTACCTTTTGAAAACAATGAAATCATTACTACAGCATTGCTAGGACAATGACACAGCAATTTCTTCGTCATTTGAGAAACGTTCATTTGCTATTCGTCAGTTACTACAAATGTTTACTGCCATTAATACTCTACTCAAACATATGTAGTGCGTCTGCAGTTAAGTTTAAAAAAGCTTCGTATATTCATAATTAAACATTCTTCATACTTGCCCATTAAACAGACACCAAGTGTATTCAGCTCTAAACAACCATTGGGCATTCTAAAATTTTATGTGGCTGCTAGACTACTTCTAGACAGCATGGCATACCTTTTTCATGGTCCTCAAGAATTGCAAATATTTTCCTCACTGGTCGCATTGCTGCCTCTTTGCATACCAGACAGATATCGGAACCTGAGTATCCGACAGTCGCCTGCGAAAGGATGTATATATATGTATATATGAGGATGTATGTATATTGAAAATGAACTCATTGCAAAATATATTTTGTCATAGGGAAACTCTAACTGTCCTCAATACATGAGCAAGCCTGACCCTCATAAGGATTGGAACTCAACTTCTACTAACTAATTGACGCACAGAATTTATCATCGGATGAAACAAAGAGATCCTGTTAGGTCTTTTCCAGAAACTAGGCCCTAAAAGAGTTTGATCACTTATACCTATTTAGTACTTAAGAATAGCGTTGCACCAGCAATGCACCAAGGTCCAAATAAAATCCTGATGCTTCAGCAACAAGAGATACAAAAAATTTACCTGTGCCAGCAAATCATAATCAATTTTTGACGTCATCCTCACAGCATTTTTCACGTTCGATATTTCAGGAGGCAGGTAATGCTCAAACATTGCTTTCCTTGCCTTATCATTCGGAAGGTCGACGATTATTCTCTTCTCCAGTCTTCGCAGCATTGCATGATCAAGCTCCCTGTATGATCAAGAGAAGTTTCTAACTTGTAACTATTATGAATGATCAAGATAAAGCTATATATTCGCAGTAAGAATAAGAATTACTGTTTACAGGTTTATCATGAAGTGCTGGATGCCGTATAGGCGGAGCTGTGCCACTTTTGGTGTATAAAACAGGACGGTTTTAAGTTGATACTCCGAATTCAGGCGTAATGCGATCATCAGGCAACTTTTCGCAGTAATAAATAGGTACCTATTCCTTATTCAAGGAAGGACATACGGTAAACTATTTGCTTGATAGAAAATTTGCTATTTTTGAAAGTGCAAGTTTTGAATTATTAGTAAATTTTTTCTAAATTATTAGTAAAGAAAGTAACGTAATCTTGTGAAAGATGGATTCTCTATTGAAGAATTAATTTTTTGCCACTATGAAGCTGTTAAAAACCGTAAAACATAGTTGATTAGTGAGAGCAGGGGTTGACCGACATCTCTTTCTTAGGGATAGTTCTGCTGAGGTTAAAGGGCCCCTATGGTTTGACAAATAAGCTCTAGTATTGTATGAAGGGCCACTGAAAGCGATCGCACCCAAGCATCCCTTGCCAGTCAACCACTATCAAAGAGTTGCAAAAAGACCCACCACGGAAGGTTTGATGCAGCCAGTAGGAAGACCAGGTCCTCAGATTTCGAGAGTCCATCCATTTGAACCAGCAGTTCTGTCTTCATTCTTCTGCTGCCTTCGTGCTCTCCACTATAAGGACAATGTTTTGGTAATCATGGAGATTTCTTACTTCTACTCAAGTACTACACAATGTAAATCGAGAGAAAGAAAGCACGTGTGCTGTAAGTAGTTGCTTTTAAGATGCTTTTCGCAACACAAAGGCATGACAATACTGAACCGTCTAGCGAGCTGGCTACGATAGATACAACCACACTTACAGTGCTTATTGTTACAAAACATGGTACACCACACAAAATTTTACACATTTCCACTGGCAAGACCCTCTAGCCCATGATACAACAGCTTTCAAGCCTGATAGGTTCACCTGCATTCTGTATATTGGTTTCTAGGTTTCTGTATATTGTATTTGGAAATAAGAAGGCCGTTTGACAGGGATTGTAGTGTAATTTCCTAGTATGTACCTTCCGCCGCTTCCAGCGCCTCGTTGGCTCATAAGGGAATCCAGTTCATCCAAAAATATTGTCGAAGGTGCGTGGAACCTTGCAAGCTCGAACAATACCTGCAACAAAGTGGCAAAAATGATCGTTGTCCACCAATCAATCACTACAATAAATCGCTTCAATCATAACCATCATCATTATTATCATCACAATCACAATTTCTATTATTATAACTCAAAACATTTGAGACTTTACCCTGACAAGCTTTTCTGAATCCCCTCTCCATTTGCTCACTATGGTCGATGCAGAGATGTTGAAAAATGTTGTATTGCACTCGGTCGCAACTGCCTTTGCAAGAAGCGTTTTCCCTGTGCCTAGAGACATAAAAAACAATAGGCGTCGTTGAAGGGCTCCGTTTTTGCAAGATTTCAAGGTTATAAACAGCAATGTTTTACAAGGTTTATTTACAATGATTTACAATGATTTACAATGATTTACAATTACATGATTTACAAGGGTACTGTATCCGCAACAGATCTACAATCGGAGCATAGTCGAGAGGTATTCCCATAGTGTGGTTAAGAGTCAGTGAATCATTTATTAGCTTGTCAATTCGTTTTCAATGAATTTTCATTTCATTGCTCTTAGTTCTAATGAGAAATATTCATAATCGAGTACCTGGTGGACCATAAAGCAATAATCCCTTCCATGGTGACAGGATACCAGTAAACAGCTGCGGATACTATTTAAATAAAGTCATTACGTCAACTTTAAATCAAAAATTGACTTGTGCAATGAAATGATAGATGAGAAAATCCAGGCAAACTATATTAGAGACGTATTTCGTGAATCTTTCAGCTGCACGTTCTTAATGAATAATGCTGGCTTTTTTTGCATGTTAAGCAAAGATTACAACCAAGTTTCTTTAAACGAAGATTTGATTAGTTTATGGGGAGATATGGTGATGTTGATGCAGGGAATACCGAGAACAACTCTCATGATTTATATCAAAACAAATAAAAAAGTCAAAGAAGCACATAATGTATTTTCTACGATGCTAATAATGTATGATGTACCTTGATTGGATAAACCACTGCCTCCTTTACTAAACGCTTAGCTTCATCCAATCCAATGATGTCATTCCAGGTCACGTTTGGATTCTCCAAATAGATGTCCTATGAAAAAGGGCATCATTATTATCAGTGTTATAAATATTTTGGGAAATAGTATTGGCAACAATGTCCACACAGAAATGTTCCTAAGTCTATTAACTATATTATCAGTGCCATTATCATATAATTTAAAATTAGACGAGACTTACCTGTAAGTTGAAGTGTGATTGTAATTCTACCTCATCTTCATGCAGGAACGGAGGTATAACATGAGAAGCGCAGCGCATGCGTAACTGATCAGGCTTTAGAGGAAAGTCTGCACATACAATAACGTCAATAAGTGACAGTATACATAAAGTATGGGATGGGTACTGCAGGGGAGGGCATGTTATACCTCCGTTCCTGCATGAAGATGAGGTAGAATTACAATCACACTTCAACTTACAGGTAAGTCTCGTCTAATTTTAAATTCTACCTCATCTTCATTACGTCACTTCGGATAACATGAGATTTTAGAGTGTATGTGTCAGACTTTGAACGGAAAGAAAGAAATCAACATGGGAAGTAACCATGAACATCTCAACCACAACAATAATAACTGAAACAAAACTACTAAACAGAACATCATTTTTTCAAACATAATAGTATCTATCAACCAAAGCAAATTTAAGCATTCAGTATAAACTGTCCAAAATTAATGTCATCATACTTATCAACAGTTTTGTTATAATACTTCTCAAACGTTGTCTCATGAGTCCAGCCTGCTGCCTTCATAATAACATTTATTGGCATACCATTACATTTCGCATACGATGTTGCTGCAGATCTAATGCTATGAGCACCAATAACATTGATGTCCACTCCTGCATTAGACAAAACCTCCTTACACCAACGGCTAACTGTACTTCTACTGACAGGCCGAAAAGGCTTAACGGTGCTGATAAGGAGTTTCCGGCATGTATTTCGCAGAGTCTCTGTCTTTGCAAGGTAGCAGGTTATATTATTTATTATGCAAAGGTCTTTGTTGTCAGGAAAAGCAAGGTATTTCAAGGGTTGTAAGTGTATTCCTGGTTTGGTGGTTTTTAAGATATTGTTGACAGAAAACGTACATGAGGACTCATTTAAAGACATATCATCAAGTGACAATGCATGAATGGTTTGTATACGCTGACCAGCAAGTAGACACAGCAGGAAAGTTAGTCTCTGGGTAAGCAATTTGAGCGATAGGTTGTCAGCAGGCCCAAGTGTTTGAAGGTAACTGAGAACTTGGCCTATATTCCAAACAGTTGTTGTCTTTGGAAACCAGGGTCTTTTTTCAAACACCCCTTTCATGAACCGCTTCACCAGGTAGTGCTGTCCAAAAGGAGTACCATGCGGGTCCCTGATAATCGTAGACAACGCTGACCTGGCTGCATTGAGGCTGCTGTATTTTAATCCACCTTTATAAAGTGATGTGAGGAATTCTATGCCATGGTCGATATTAGAAGAATATGTGCTGATGCCATTTTCCAGACAAAACTGTGCCCATTTTCTGTGGTGTACTTCATATTGTTTAACAGTTCCCTTTCGCCATGATGACAGGATGATTTCCTTACTTTCTGTAGACAATTCAGAAGAATTCAAATGTTTCCAGACAAGAGGCAAATTAGCAGATCCAGTTTTTTGTGCAAAGGATGAGTTATCTTTGGAAAGTTTGGAAATTTCAGTAGTGTCTTGCTGTGCTTGATGTGCAATGGGGGTACCAGCAACATCTTTGTCATGATTGGATACCAGCTCTGTGTTGGCCAATCTGGGCAAACACAGAGACCCTGTGCCTGTTCCTGTTGAATTTTCTGCAGCATTGGAAGAATGATGCTGAAAGGAGGAAAAGCATAAAATTTTAAATTTTTCCAGCTCATAGAAAATGCATCTATGGCATGAGCTTCAGGGTCTTGTGTGAATGAGACATACTTATCAACCTGAAAATTATGACGTGACGCAAATAGGTCAATTTCAGGATAGAAGTCAAAATGTTTGACAGCCTTCTCAAAAACACCTCTATCCAATTTCCACTCCGAATCTTTGGGCTTTTCCCTAGATTTTTTATCAGCCTCTATGTTTAGCACCCCTGGAATATGGGCAGTGCTGACCCAAATGTCCCTCTCAATGGCCCAAAGCCAAATTTTTCTTACTAATGAGTTACAAGTGGGTGAATGGCTAGTGCCCATATTATTTATTGAGCAAACAGCTGTTGTATTGTCTGAATATATGCGAATATGCATGGATTTGACATCCTTAAAGAATGATGTGAGAGCATTATACACTGCAAGTAATTCTAAATAATTTATATGATGTCTTGCTTCGCGGTCATTCCAATGGCCTCCAATTTTAGCGTCATTCCAAATAGCACCCCATCCAGTCATTGAGGCATCAGTGGAGATTATAATAGATGGTGGGGGTTGAGAGATACATTTATAACCCTTTTTTATATTTGACACCCACCATTTCAGTTCTACAATAGCCATAGGATAGATATTAGTATGTTTGTTAAAATCCCCTTTGAATGCTTTCAAAGCACACACTTTGTTGTGTTCCAACTCTCTGTAGTAAAGAGGGCCATGTGCAATACCTGGGAAGCAAGACACAAGCAAGCCTATGGCACTTGCTAGTTCTCTAATGGTACAATCATTTTTAGCTAGCAATCTCTTGCAAGTGTCAGTGACCTTGCCTATTTTATCAGCATTTGGTCTAACAGTCATATTTGTAGAGTCTAAAATAAATCCTAAAAAGGTTATGCTTTGTCTGGGTATAAACTCAGACTTAGTTGGGTGAATTATAAATCCAAGCTTATCAAAACATATGATTGTGTCTGCAACATTAGCAGCACATTCTTCAAAACTAGATCCTTGTAGATAGATGTCATCGATATATGCAGATAGAATGTGCCCTGCCTTGTGTAACTTATGAATTGGAGGCTTTAATAGCTTTGTGAATAGTCTTGGAGCAGGGCCTAAGCCATTTGGTAAGCATGTGTATACATAAATTTCATCATCCCATTCAAATGCAAGGTACTTTTGGAAGTCTTTGTGTATGGGTACTGTGTAATATGCATCCTTCAGATCAATAGATGCCATGTAACAGTTTTTAGTTAAAAGCTGGATAACTGTCTTGAGTGTATCCATTTTAAAGTGATGATAGGCTATGGATTCATTTAGGTGTCTCAAATTCAAAATTAGTCTGAATTTGCCATCCTTTTTGTCTCGCAAAAATATGGGAGATCTAACTAGGTCTGAATTATCAGCACATTTAGTGATGACACCCTTTTTGAAAAGAGATTGAATCTCACTTTCAATTTTTTCCCCAGTACCACTGTCATAGTTGGTATTTATGACTTCCTGTTTAGTAGGGGTCATAAGGAATTCTAACTTCACTCCTGTTACTATCTGTAAGATATTCTTATCAGATGTGATTTTTTGCCATTCATTGGCAAAATGTCTTAGTCTGCCTGCCTCAAACCTATCAGCTTTCATTTGAAAATATTTTTGTAATGACTCTACAATGGTATCATAGTTGCTTACCATGTACTTGATATTTGATAGGACATCAATCATTTCCTGTTGTGTCCAACACTGTACTGTTGTTGCTTTTTCCTGAAGGCATTGAACTTTTGGCCTCGCCCTAAAAAAGACTTTCTGACATTGCGATTGTCATAAGGTTGGCGAAAACCTGAGACTGCAGGCCTAGTGGCTACTGCAGAGAGAGATGCACCTTTCCTCAGGTCTTCAAGCTGCTTATTCAAGTCATCCCCAAATAGCAAGCTTGTTACAGGGGCTGATGAGGAGCAAAGGTCAGCATACTCTTTCTTGATGGCAGGTTTAAGCTTATGTCGCCTGATAAGGCTCATTTCGTAGTTAGAATGGCCAAGTAGAGCTGTGGCTTCAATTAGCTGCTCCACCAGAAATCTATGCTCAACCTTACCACTGTCATTTTGAGCAGCTATTAGATGATCTAATGATCTTACAACAGCAATGCAAGCTTTAACCATCGACTCTTGAACATGTGACATTCTCACATCAGCCATCTTGTGTTGTTTAGCTAGGTTGTTCCAAATTTGTGCGTTAACACGAGGAACTGTCAATTTTTCACAGTTTTCTGGTCTATTATATTTAGCCAGTAGTGACTTCAGCTTTTCTGATGGCATTTTTGTTTGCCAGCGTTTATTAACTATGCCAGCAAGCTGATTAGACACTGAGGCTGCCAAACATTCCTCACCATACACTTCTTCATTGATCTCCTGAAGAATATCCCCAGATGTATCTTTGGGTTTTGTGCTGGATGCTGGGGCTAGAAGAGCATCAATATCAGATGCTGGCCCATAATTAATTGGTGAGGTGAGCCTCCTTCTTTTCTGAGGCTTGTCGTCTTCATCAGAAGAGGACCCAAGGTCAAGATCAGAATAATTATCAGGACCTATAGAGCAAGCAGTATCCTCGTCATGGCGTAATTCCATGCTTGTGCCTTGTTGGCTATCAATATTTTGGCTATTTCTGTGGCCTTGTTGGCTAAATGATTCAATAAACTGTTGCATGACCGAGGCCATGCTTGCAATATTCTGCTGTAAAGATTGCAGAGTTGCAGCGTCACCTGAGCAGGCCTCATTACCGCTAGGCCCTGGAGTAGAAGGCTCGTTGCCAGACATCATGCTAGATTGCACCTGAGAAATTAATTAATAGGCCAACGATTACTTAGATAAGTATAAAAACGAGTGAAAGAAATTTGTTCTACGACCTGGTTGCGGAGTTGGTTCTTGATTCCCGAATCGACTGAAGCACGCCTGTTTCAGTTTCGCAAATACTACACACTGATCAGTTACGCATGCGCTGCGCTTCTCATGTTATCCGAAGTGACGTAATGAAGATGAGGTAGAATCAGGGTACATTATCAGAGTTAATCCTAATGAGTCATTCAAGGAAGGGACTTGCCTTTTACTTTCCAAATAGATAATGTAGAACGCACTGTATTTGTATATAGAAAGTAGCCTTAAAATGACAGATATGTTAACCTTGCCCACTAGGAGTGTCATATACTATTGGTCATGCTAGATATTATTCACCTTTGTGCAGGTAAGGGTAAATTTGATAAAATATTGGAAAAAAGATAATCCACAAGATGGTGAATGTCCTTACCTTGCTCACCACAGCAGCAAGGTCCCTCCACTCGCCTGTTAGATGAGGAACTCCTCCCAAAGGCTTCAGTAATTTTTCCTGTCAAGAAAAATAGTCATTTGTCGTCAACATTTTAGCTTGATAGAGTAAAGTTGAGAATAAACAGAGAAAGACAACACATTCATGATCACGCAACAAGATTCATTAACAAAGATTGTTTTTCTTGAAAGTATGCTCTGAAACAAACTTAATATGAATAAAACTTCAAACATCACACACGTCAAAAGATTACACATTCAAAATTGAATTCCATTGCAGCCTAGGTTAACCATATGAACAAACAATAAGAAAACAAAACTAAGCAACAATCTTCAGGAGGTTAGTTTATCCTACCGAGGGTGCAAACTCAGTCACGTGTGATCCACTTAGAGCGTTGTTTAGCATTGCTCTGTAGTCAATAACCACTTTCTAGAAATTAAAGAGCAAATAAAATAGTTCATGATCATACAAAAACAAAACGCGGTAAAGCACCCAGTAAAGAAAAGCGTTTAACGTTAGCTTGCAGAGCAAAACAACCCATTACGGTTACTCAGGTGCATCAGAAACTTGCAGTATGTGTGGGTACAAACTTTGAGATACTTAAACAAATTTCAGAAGATAAATATCGTATCTAAAACTGTGAAAATGACGTCATAACGACTAAGCCATGTGCTCCTACTCAAAGAATGAATTGATCACTTGATGAGGGACCTCTAAAAGCTCACCTTTCCATGAACGTTTTCGACTCTTGTTACTTCTTGTGGTTGTTTTTGATGTGTGCCTAGTGACTGCACCGATAGCCCCATATCAAGGTTGTCTAAACTGGGAGATTTTGCGACTTCCGAAGCATCCGGGTTTTTATTCTGTAAAAGAATTAGAACGAGAAGTATTATTATGTCAAAAACATTCAAAGGTGAATGAAAAATAACATACAAATTAAAGAAGGAAAACAAAAACAAAATGTTTTCCAAACAATGAAAAGAGAGGAAAATAAACTTGCTCCAACAACTTTGAAAATATGCTTAAAGATATGATTACATCTGAGGGTTAGATGGCGCTGTCAAAAACCTTTACCCTAAAGGAATTGTATTTTATGCTCTTTTTACCAAAATCTTTTTCCCAGAAAAAGAAATTTTGTGTTACTTCATATACATTCTTACCAAAAGAAATTCATATCCATAAATTCATCTCGAAGAATAAGAATTAAAACATTCAAATATTCAAGAAACCTGCTCCACAGAACATCAAAATCAAAGAAACATAACCGATTTCTTGCTTACGATTGGTGGCTTTGCTTTGAGAGTCTTTCGCTTTGTGTCACTTGACGGTCTCTTCGTCGCTGATGATTTCTGGGTTTCATTTTGAGGATCAATGTTGGGAAGTGAAATCGAGTTGCTTTTTGTAAAACTACAAAGAAGATGAAACGGTTTTGAAGATCAAACTATGCAATGCAAATTTCAGAATTTTTGGGGATATCGCTTTCTTGTAAAAGGAAGTAAATTTTATCTTTCATTGTTCATATCTTGTTGTTCCATTCGATACAAAAAAGGGCAATAATTACTAACCCAAATATACATGTTAAAAAATATGAAGACACTTCTACTGAGGCTGAAATCGGTTGTTGACAGTTCTTAGAAAAACGCCTCTTTGAGATCCTTAGATATACTAATGATTTCGCTTAATATTTGTTGGTACATTTAACATAACATTTAATATTTCATTTAATATTTGTCAAATTGCAGCAGTAATGCCAGGGTCATACAGTCTCGTGGTACAATGGAAGTCTAAATGTAATGTATTGAAACCTGTGACGACTTTGCCCTTTATTCGGAATTTTTCGTATCTTCTACTCACTTAAATAACTTAAAACAACTTCCCCAAAAACAGTCTTTGTGATATAGCTTAATTTCAAACAAGATTCAAACAACAGTCGTGTAAAAGTTGTTCGAGTACGCCAAAAATGGTTGAATAGAAAGCGTTTCACTGATAAATACACCTCTGAAAATTAAGAATTACACCCAATACTAAGAACTATGAAAATGTTATGCAGCTCTTACTCCTTTGAAGAAATTCTTCTCTTGGAAGATCCGCCTTTTAAACTTGGATCACCTGGATAAAACAAGAGAAAAAGGTTATTAAAGGCAAATATCATGCCATCGTAATCACAAAGATACTTAACAGCCAAACAATGAATTTTCATCTGTGAGAAATCTAGATTTTTTATTCTCTATAAAAAAAATTTTTAAAATACAAAATTGTTGAGTTAAGATTTTTACAACATACCGCTGTCTCTAACTCTTTTTGTTATTTTTGGCCATTTGTTGAATTTTACGTGGTAATATGTCTCAAATTCCTGTTTGGGTAGAAAAAACAAACAAATGCAATCATCTTGATAAAAATGCAATAAAAATGTTACTAAGCATCGGTTACTAATCATTTAAAATAAGCACTATTCTAGCACTGAGAATGATTTCTCTAACATAATTTCAATTTAATTTCATCGTTCAATGAAAGTGAAAATATGTGACTGCAACAATTTAGCTCCTTTAAAACTTCCTCAAGGTTGATGTTATAATTTCACGATGATAATCCCTTTATTCGGCAAAAACCAAAATTTTGATTTAAGAGTTGATAATATGATTATCAATATCTAGCCCTTTTTGCATAATCTTGAAACACGCTGTTTTTACGTCAGTTGTTTCCATGACTGAAGCTTCTTCTAGCAATTCACTGTACTTTAATAACTTCTGAATAGCACGGAGATCACAGCTATGAATTTTTTGTACAATGAAAATATACATTCACAATGGGGATTTACAATTGCAAAAAACTGGGAAACAGCTGTATCTCAAATGTTTTCATCACATAAACTTCATAGGTCCTTTGCAAGAATATACTCTCCTTTCTTCAAACACCAATCAAATGAAATACTGAGACTTATCTATCATTTAACTGCTGGTGTTCGCACAGTATGTGTACAATGTGAGTACAGTGTGTGTACAGTGTAAGCACAATTCTGGTTACAATATGGTATGGTGCGTTTTAAGGGATGAAGAAACACTCTGTCAGACTCTATAACACAATGCTTAATCACATGAGAAAGTGGCTTGAAAAAACCTAAAGATCAAAATCGATGCCACTTTCTTTGAGTTTGCTTGCAATATTCCAAAGAAATTGATAGATCTTAAGCTATTCAGTGAAAAACTTTACAAAAAGATCACATTTAACGTCTACACAATTTTCTGTTTTCAAAAATCGTGGCATTTTTGTAAATATTGATTTAGAAAGAAACCAAGAAAGCCTGGTGAAGTAGCAATTGCATGTTCCTATAGCACAATGAACATTTTCCTAGTGGCTTTGCTAAAGAAGAACATTTCTGCCTGTATGATTTTCACAAACAGGCCGACTAGTGTATCAGTGAAAACATACTATTTTCAACAAAAGCTAAGGATGAACTTTCCGGGATCAAATAAAGCTTATATTCAATTCCAATGAAATGTACATTCAGGCAGATAAATCTAGTCTTCTTCTACCAATTAATTTTGTGTCCAGAAGTTGATGTGCAAAGTAAGAATATGTGGCGAATGAGGAGGTAGGTGCGTGGTTTGGTGTACTGGTGTGTGGGATGAGAAGCATAACAGCTCTTCAACATTCTTAAAATTTGCCTGTTTATTACAAAAATCACCAAATCTGAAGGTGGTTTAGCCTGGCAAAAAGGTACAAAAGTGGTAGAAATGGGCAACTTGTTTCTTGTTAGGAGCATCACTCCCATGCTGCTACTCCATGAAACAAAATCTTATAACACTGATGTTCAATGCAAATTATTAAGATACCATGACCACAATAAAAGAAAGCAAAGTTGGCTATTTTTTATAATTTGATCATGGTTATTGAAAAATTAAAGTGGCCAATGGTACTAGGACTGATTTTGGCCCAATTCATTAAACATGATTGTAGCTTAGGCATATGCAGCAAAAGTCCACTGTAGCTTTCGAATGCAGCAAGAATGTGCAAAAGAAGGCTGTAAAAATTTCTTGATTAAATACAAGCATTCTCAACAAAAAACAATGCACAATGTAAGAAGATAAAAAACATTGAGGTTCTGCATATGCTTTTTGACATATAAAGTTAGCAATGTAATTACCTGAAGAATTGTTTGCAAATCAATATTGTCGCATATTTCAAATTTTTTTAAACTCACACCAGCCTCTGTTTCAAGAGCATGAGCTGTGTCTAGATACCTTGAAAGGAAAGGGATAATCTTTAAATTGGAAACGTTATTGATGATAACATCAAAACATTAACATTTTGAAACAAACACTCAATTTTTGAAAACTGACATACCCATCTTCAGTCAAGTAATGCAAAATGAGTAATAATATGTTTCTTTTTCTCTGTTCTGTTCGTTGCTCCTCCTTTGGGATAAAATTAGATTAAAGGCATTAGGATCTCTGAACAATAGGAAAGAAGACCTAAAATGTTTCAGCATAATCTAATATGTATATACAATCTAATCTGAAGAAGCAAAACTTTAAAAATAAAGTCTAAGTTAACATATGAATATAAGCTATGTTATCAGGATGTTTAACTAAACTTTAAAGTATATAGATAAAGTGAATAGATAAAGCATCAGATAAGTAACTTTTCCATGTGATGTTTGCTGAGCACTTTTTGTCCTGTATTCCCTTTTATTGCTATGCCATTTCAAAGTGGGATATTGAAAATAATAAAGTGCAAAATTGATAGACTGCTATTTTCAACAACAAGATTTCACAGTACATAATGTTATTGCTGCAGGTTTATGGATACTGCTATTAGCTTTCCCTAACAGCAGCTATTAATTATTGAATCCTCCCGAATTATTTGTCCCAATAATTTGTATAATTAGTGAACTCTGCTTAAAGTCATAAAACTGCTTACATTTGCATGAAGTTAAGACCAAATTATTAAAACTGTTCACTTAAGATCTGTTCACAGTTACACTGCTTCCTGTCACCCAGTCTACTATGAACAGAGTCAACTGTAATTGCAAAACACCAAAACAATAACTGTATCCCCAATATGGATAGCTTTTTTCAGCAAACTTGACAGTTACTAAGTATGATGCTTTAATGAGCGCAAATTTACATATGCCCATAACATGGCTTACTCAAAAAATAATGAAATTATGGGACTGATTGCAGGTCTTTCTTTGGTGGTTGATTTCAAAAATACATATATTCCTTTTTATAAATTTGTCTTTTGATACTTCCGTAGCACAGTGCTCAATACCATAGAGTTGAAAAAAAGAAGACTACATGATTTATCTCTGGAGATAAATCATGTAGTCTTCTTTTCTTAAACTCTATGGTATATTCCTTTTTATATTTGTTTGCATTTTTTGCATTTAATTTTAGCATATTAAATGTCCATAATCCTGATTTTCTTTGAATTTACAAATTCACAAATATGATACAGTAATTCTAATTATATTTCATTGGCTTTGAAGCAGAATTTAGTAGTAATTGGTGGAAATAAAATGAAATCATCTGCTAGTATAAAATCAAGCAACAATGCTTCTGCTAAAAACTTACTCAGTCAAATAAAAAGAGAGATATTTGACCAACGTTGGTAATGTTTCCTGCAGGTATTTCGAAAATTAAGGAAATGAATTTAGTCATTGATAATGATAGCTAGCAAAAATACTTTAAATTCAAATTCACTTGATAATCAGCAATCATTTTACAACATTAAAAGTCAATAAAGTGTCGATAAAGATAATTAACAATTTAAAATGATTAAAATTTAAAAAAATAAAGTTGCCTAGGATGTCCGACTTATCTTTTTCTTCTAGGATCCTATTAGATGCTAATATATTACAAAGTTTAGTTTATCAACTGAGAGAACTCCTCTTTTAAGCAATAACTCTACATAAAATCTCCATCTGTCTATGTTTGTTGACAAATGTTATTGTAAATTAGTTTTGGATTTTTGGTATTTTTAACGCATGTATGCGGTAGAATTGACGCATGTATGAGCCGAAATGAACAGATCCAAAGATCTCCCAATTTCAATTGCAATGTTTTCGCGGCAAAAACATGTATGATTTGCAAAAGAAATTGGCAAAAAGGTACCCCATTAAATTCACCTTTTGATAACATCCAGCCGGGATCTATTCGTTAAAAAAGGGACAACGTATAAATGAGTATATTGACCGTAATTTACTCTTACCGAAATTCTTGCTTCGTTGGCAGTTTTCAGTTGCATGTAACTTAGCTCTTGTGTCATCCTTGGGAGTAATTGTAATTCATGTTAATAGTGACCCAAAACACAGAATAGAAAATTTCTACTCTGTGCCCATATTTGAGATGCCTCGTTTCCGAAATCCATTCTTGTTGCTTCTTTCGTTGTTAAGGACGCTTTCAAGAAAGCTTTATTTGATTAAAAACAAACTGATATGATAGGATTTTAGAATTCATTTTGCAGAAATTTGGAAGGGTGCTGGTACAGAGGGAGGGGGCTAATGATTAGTACTCAGTGCTGGGAACTGAGGTTTACAGCTTGAGGTAGGGACTCACCCAGGGCCATTAACGTCCTGGAAGGAGACAGGTCTAACTAAAATATTGAAAAAAGGGTATGTTCCATTTGGACGTTGTTAAAGAGACAGTTTGTTAAAGTGAGACCCAAAACTTTTGTTTACCTGACAAAATTTAAATTCGGTCTTTGGTAAAGAAAATATTTCAAAAATACACCCCCCCCCCCCCCCACCCCTCACGAAAGTATCCGGACAGTTTCGAATTTGTTTGCAAATCTGTTGTTAGAGAAATTTGTTTACAAATTTCAAAGGCAGTTTTCATAAAAACGTTTTTATCGATTTCCACGAATTTTTTAAAAGCTTTTTTGGCCATTAATCCATTTATTAGTCGAAAAAAATAATCTAATTGATATGTAAGGAAACTCTGTAAGGGTTTTTCCTCAAGATGGTAGCGACCGAAACAAAAGAATTGGCTTCTGACCAATGTCTAGAAATAATGTCTTATCACAATGATGGGAAGAAGCTATTCTTAAATTGCTAATATCATTGGATGCACAAAGACTGCCGCTTTCGACATGTGCAAAAAATTTGAAAAACAAGAAGCATAAAAAAATTGTCACAGTCAATAAGAGCAAGAGCTCTCGCGATACCAACGGCCGAATGTTCCGCCCTAACAAAACTTGCATCAAAATTGGTTAGCATCATTACGTAAACTTGCATTAAATGTTCACAAACATTTAAACTTTTAAAAGCTGTCGATAAATATTGCAAGGAAAATGATAAAGAATTGTGAATTTACTCTCGTACCGATCGATTTCAGCAAGACTTGCAGCGGTAGCTGGCGGCGTGAACATTCATGCTTACAATTTAATAAATACATGTAGCAAACGAAGTTTATGATATCTTATACAGATAGATATTGATATACAGTATATATAGTTGCTCAAAATTTGCAGTTAAGTTCACATTGTTGTCTGTTGAACGAGCCTGCCATATAAATAACCAGGGGCGTGTATTATAAGTCTGACCTTCGTTTAACTATTTTATTTACTCAATTTTATTTAGAGCACTGAACATTATTACTAAATATGGCAAATTAAAAAGTTGTATAAAAATTAAAACACATTAAGGTGAAGTTAGCAGAAACGACTAAAAGATTTCGTCAATTACAATTTTAGTGAACTTTCTTGCAAGAATTAAACATAATGTAACCTGCACAAACTTGAATTTCTGCAATCAATCTAGAGAAAAGGTAGTTACAGTCGAAAGCATACTGACAATAGGATCGCAGTTCTTGAAAAGTAGACACGCGCCACCAGGTTATATTCTACATCTCTGCCTTAATGTGAAAATTTCTCTGCTATCAATTCTTGGGATAAATCATACTTTGAAAGCTTTCTCTTCCAGTAATCTTTAAATCGTACTTTTTCCTTCTTTAACAGCAATCTAGTATATGACAAAAAATATGCACCTGTGACCGGGTTAAATCGATTTTAAAGCTCCAATCATACCTAGGTGGTCTTAACGATGATAAAAGAGGGCAATGCCTTTCAAAATTACGAATGAGTGCACATAATCATGAAGTAGAAGCTGGAAGATTGTGAAACAAATGAATAGCAAGGCCTGGAAGGTAATGCAAATACTCCTTGTCAAAAGGAAAGAAGGTTGTAGGAGATGAGATGCATTTCGTAATGATGTCTTCAGCTCCAAAAGGAAAGACCAAATTTAAAAGTAAAGACAAAATTTAATCTCAACAAAAAGCATCGATTCCTTTTGGGCAAGTTCATCCGGCTACTAAGTCGGTAGGGAAATGACTATCGTAACTGGATCGCAACGTATATTTAAAAAAATTCAACCAGAAATCGGAATCACAAAGTTTTTACCTCTCTTGCGATATCACATGCAAGTTTCACTTTAATTTTTTTAGTCTAGCTTTACTATTGCTTTGTCTTTAGGTTAACCTTTTTGATTATATCTGGTGTTTGTTGCTATTGTTATATAAATGTTATAAATTTTTATTGTAGTTCAAATCGTATTCAGGTGAGAGGCCTTCTTGTTCTTTATATCTTTTCTTAAAAAACCATAGTTAAAAAGTTAGGTGATTCGATTCTGGTAATAAAGAGTCATATGTGTACATGCAGTATGTTGATAAACAGCGAGGATGACTGTGCTATGTGCATAACAATATTCGTTTGATTTCGAGGTTGAGCTCTGTGAGGGTAGCTTTAAATTTGCAATTCAATTTTAAAAAGACAAAAAACGTGGACCGTCCTCTTATAACGATCAGTTTATCATTATCCTGCATGTAGGATTAAATCTATACGTATCAACCCCCTTATAACAAAGAAGCAGATGTTCTGAATTCTTTCTAGGGAGAAAGTGCTTTTGTTGCAATGAACGGTGATGAATAAACAACATCTTCTACAACTAGCTTCTACCAACTCTGCAAAAGAAGATAAATTACATGAGTACCGCAAGGGGATAACAAGAGAGCAGCCATTAAAGAAAACAGAGTCTCCTGTTTATGTAAATAGGTAGGATAATGCTTACAGCTCTTGGGAACAGAGTTGATGGGAAATGACACAACTGATTTTCCCAACTGAAGCTACGTAATCAGTGTAAGAAATTTCTTGAGAGCAAATTTTGCGTATACACGTCGCTGTTATTATGAGTGAGAAAATTTTGATCTGTTCATTTGGTTGTAAACTTGTTCAAACAGTTTATTTTCTACTTAAGCCTCACTGCTTAAAGTGTCGGAACATGCAATATGATTTGGAACATTTTGCTGTCATGAGAAGTTTGCCGTTATTTTTTATTTTGCAGTGAGCCTACCCTGGGTACCAGACTCACTATATATAAAATAAAATAGAGATTATTCTATATAATGAGTCTGGTACCCAGGGTACAGTGAGCCTAAATTGTTACCGGAGTTGAGCTCATCAATGAAAAACTGGACTAGATTTTATAGATATCAGACTGATTCGATGTAGCAACAAATTTAACTGTAATTGCCAAATTAAATGACCCTAGATCTTCACTTGCATGATTTGGAAATGGTTAGCTTAGAGTAGCAGCAAGTCGTGGTGTTTTATTACTCAGAGATACACATTTGCATGGAGTTTTTTCCAACCAGCAAGTCCAAAATCCCGTGTTGTCTTAGATTTATGTTTGTTTTAGGAGTCTTGTCATCCGCAAACAGGAATGGTATCCCCCCGTCATATTCCATTACAACCGAATTCGACCTCCGTTGCACCTGCTCCTCTGTTTTGTTTGCCTGCTCATTTCTTGCGGGTATATCGCTTCTTACACGTAGATTTATATATCTAGAAGAAGGTGAGTTGACACAATTTCATTTATCCTTTCAGGCCGACACGTTTATTAACTAATCGTAAGAATTAGAACTTCATAAACAGCGTTTTGATTGAACGATCGCACTGCTATGACTTGACAAGGAAAAGATAACTTTAATGATCAGCAGTTCCGAGGAAATGTCTAATTAAATAAAGTTATAACCCAGTCATTCCTTATGTCCCACTTTTTTGTCATATTGCTTAAACCTTAGCAAGGCAACTGTTAGCTTATCAGATTTTAACAATTAATAGCAGATTTGAAATGTTATTTGAGGATCTGAGACGATGAGAACTTGACAAGTCTGCTGTCTGGGAAGAGTCTTAATTTACGATACATTATACAAATTGTCAGCTGGAAGGGAATTTGTTGTTTTCATACTTCATGTAGGGGCCAGATTGGCAGAGCCCAAAGTTGATTGTTGAATAGGAGAAGAAATGAAGAAGTCAATCTGTTCTCAAGACAAAGAAATACATCGTCTTCCCATCACTCTTACGCAATATTGACATGTCACTTCTGCTAAATAGATCATATTTTCAAGTTGAGATGATTTTATTTTCTGGGCATATTTTTTTGTGGTGTCCCTGCATTTCTTTATAAGTAATAAAATCTTCTTTTATATTTTAAACTGATGAAAAAGTAAGCAATAAACTTTATGTTATATCTGTCAAGTTTTTAAATTTTTTCCCCGCCAGCATCCCTAACTTCAACACAGGCATCGCGCTTGACATCATTTGATTGTGAAGATGCATGAAGAAAGTGGGTCGATACCTGAGCAGAATCTGTGGTCTTGGTTTGACAGTACGAAAATGAGCAATATCGATGCAAAAACAAGCTATCCAGGTGAGTCAGCAAAAAGCAGCCAGCATCTAAGAATTTGTGCAAAGAAAAACACTGCAATGAAACTGCCAGTCGAATATGGGGATGGAACAAATGAGCGCAGTTGCAAGCGTAGATTTGGAAAAAAGATTGGCATGACGAGAAAACGTTTACTCCTCGTAAAATGTTGCCTTGGAAGTAAATTGAGTTTTGATGACTTTCCAGAAGAAGAGATAGCAACAACTGCAAGTTCTAGTTTATCAACTGTGCTTGGCCATGCTGTGACATCATCCGCCACGAAGATGCGCTTCACCGAAATTCCAGGGCCTTTTCAAGGTGATGACATCACGTCAGTTTCTAGTTGCAAGTGCATTCGTAGAGGACTGGAACCAAACTTTCTCAAAATAGAAAATATCAGGATACATGCAAAATCTCAAGAGCAAAGTGAGTCTTATGCATTGTATAACAAAGGCTCTGATTGAAAGTTTATCAACCTAATTACTTTTCACGAACTTTCTAATAGTTATTTGTGCATACAGAGGAGCCTCTATATACCGCTTGGACCAGTTTCACTGTCCGTTTTTTACAGGTATCCCTTGTATGAGAGGTTCCTCGAAGAGCGTTTTGACCACTTGGGACAAAAAACCTGTCCGTTGTTGAGAGATGTCCGTTGTATAGAGGTGTCCGGTGATGGAAGTTCCATCGTAGGTGTAAAAACGGAATATCTTTGTAACTTTTGCTCTCTAGGCTATTTTTGACATAAAAGGATATTTCTTAATAAAGGCTCAAACAAGTAACAATATATCACTATGAAGATTATATGATAAGCTTGCAGGTCAAAGTGTCGATTTGTACACACGGGAGCTACAACCTCTGTTTCGATCACTTTGTGCTTTTTATTCACAAGCTATGCAAAGTTTACAGAAACTGAGCCTTTTTTCCCTGTTGCAATCATGCTTAAACTTCGGCATTTGATGACCATAGATTCACGTTTTGTTTACATTCAAAATTAAGCTATCGATGGCCCAGGAAAACCGTTTCAAAAAAATGCACTTTCAGACCACTGCCTCTTCTTGGTATTTGCCTTAGGGTTTGGGCTTTTGAGCATCAGTTGCTTATTCCCCACTTTGATAGTATCCAGGGGTGTTGATAGGGCCTCGTTTGGTGCAAATGTTGCTTTGTCAGTTTTGCATATTTTGTAGATTTCTAAATTCGTGGATATTTAAAGATATTTTAACTACAAATAAACCCAAAATCATGAAAGCATTGCCATTGCATCAAAAACAAAAGGCATTGCCACTGCAACCCACTGTCGGGGCCTCTAATGCCCCCAGAACCTAAATATCAGAAACTCATCGTCAATTGTGCTCAACTTTACTCCTGCGCGTCACATTTCCAGCCTTCTTTCCTTTCTCATAAATTTACTCTTCGCAAATTTCCAGTCCCCTTCTCTCTAAAATTTCTATCTTTTCCCCAAGCATACCTTAAAAAATCTGTTTTCTTCCAGTTTTACACAAAAGAAATGGGAGCTACATTTACAGTCCATTAGATGCCATCGAGCCAAGGTGAGAATTTGATGATTTTTTCGGAAATTCATATCGTGTAGTTATTTCATATTATTGCAGTCACTTGGAGCAAGATTTTTTTATTTATTCAAGGTTTTAGAGATTCATTTGTTCGCTGTACTGCTTTTACCTTTGAATCTTGTTTAGTGCAGACTTGTTCTCCTTTGCTCGTTCATATTGCTCCGAAAGTTTACATACTTCTTGTCATCTTTGTTTTAAGGGAAATCCCCTTCCAAAAGTATAGGTACAAAGAAATATGGAGAAATAAAGAAACAGGACTTTAAAAAATTCCCCCCTTTCCAGTTGTTTTCATCAAAGGCTCAAATAGAGCCAGAAAACACCTACGCCGCGATCTGAAAAAGATGGTTCTACAATCTGAAATTGGCGCATTAAAGAGGGTGAGGTAGAACAGATTAACAGACGAAGTAAAGAAACGTTTTTCAAAGAGAGAAACAGTCTACCCAACCAGGCAACGTGCAGCCACTGGGCTAGCAGGGGCTATAGCCCTTCCACTTTTTTGCAATAATATATTAGAGAAATTTTTACTCTAGGGAAAAGTTTACTCTAACTATGCTGCAACGCAACATTGGATAGTAAACTCCTAAGGAGTAGCAATTCTTCTTGACTGGAACCCTTTCTATTTATTATCCCCAAGCTAATTTTATATTTTTTTATAGCTATTGATATTTTCTCTGAACCAGATTGTTTATAAAACCCCAGTAGAAATAAGCCAGTATTTTCTAAAAGGGGCCTCAAACAATTTCGGTCACGCTCTTTTTAGCCCTCCCACATTTAGCCTGGTCCGTGGTCCATGTACCCAACAAAGTTGCACAAGGTTCGCGAGGAATACCTTAAGTATCAAAGCCACAAAATTTCGAATGCGGAAATGGATTTCGAAGCGGAAAAGCAAAAGTAAAAGACTTTGCTGCAGTCTGAATTCCAGTCTGATTCGTTTATGGGGAAGATATTGAAGGCTTTTGGCGTTGATTTATTCATATAATTACATGTGCACAAGTCTGTGATTTAACTCTATAGTTATATTGCATTCTTTTGCAGGTCTCGCTCGCATTCTCGGCAGACATTTGCTTCAAGCAGAAATAATACCTTCTCACGGGTATGAGAGAAGCTTAGATTTTTGCAGTTTTCATTCTAATTGTAAGAACATGCCTCAGTTTTCCAAGAACTTCTACAAATTGGTTCAATTTAACCATGACAAAAATGTTTGATTATTATTAGCTATAAAAGCTTGTTTTAATTTGCATCGCCAGCTGAAGAAGAAACAGTTCGTGTTATGATGTGCTTACATAAAACCATGAGCCTACCAGTCTCGACTTTTGTGGCCCTCGCTTGCAAATTTGCAGTAAAATCATTCTTGTGATGATGTCTTTTTATTGCCTCCATTCTTAGAATTAAATATGGATTTTACTTACTGGTGTGTGATATAGATCCATTGTATCTTGTAAGTGAGCTAATACAACTGTTCATGTCCGCGAGCATTAATTCATGATGTAAGCAATAACTGTTTCCTTTCAGTCTTCGTCTTTGTCAGAGTGGCATATTCCATACGAAGATATCATGCTTGAGGAAATGGTAGCAAGAAGTATGAAAGGCCCTGTCTACAGGTGTGTTTATATTACGGAGATGGATAGTCAGCGCTGGTGACTCCTCCATTAATATCACCAGATTTCATCGTGTCTGTTTCGATGTAGAGCATAAAGGCACGTGGATTAAGTTCTCAATATACGATAAAGACATTCTTAACATGTGAAGCTGAGGTAGGAAGCATCACACATGAAAATATCTCACAACTGAGGTATAATGAGGCTTGACTCTCAGAGGGGATTATGTAGACAAAGACAAGTAGGCCTCAATTATAACTTTAGAAGGGTTTAAGTCCCAATTTTTCATTTCATTTCTCTAAACGGCAACTCTCTATTCAACAGGGGACGCTGGCATGGTGAAGTAATGGTGCACAGGATTTCAAAGACCAAGAAAGATGACTTTCTTAGAGAGGTAACAGTAAATGGTTGTGACTAGTACCGTCGAGAAGCGGGGGAACTGGGGTAAATTCCCGGGGCCCGTGTCTCAAGAAGTGCCACGAAAGGTTTTGCCCCTACGCCACTACTCCTGCACAAGGACGTCTAAAGCTCCAAAATATATGAATATTTGAGTAACACAGCTCTTTTTGTGCCTCTTTTGATTAACCAAGTGCTTTCTTAATGAACTTAAACTATTATTCTCAGGTGTCACTTCTCAACCTAAT